>NC_080769.1:312156-624312 GCF_020826845.1 Diceros bicornis minor | reverse complement strand
CGGGCATTCAGAACATATAGCACGTTGCTGTAAGCAAGCACATTCTCATTCAAAGATGCAAGTTACTATGTAGGAACAAGTTTGTATAGGTATTTCAAAGATGCCCAGAACTGAGCTAAACTTGGTATGTGTCCAACTCCTAGAAATAACTTCATGCCCCATCTCCCTTACTTCCAGCTAGTAAGGATCACATAATTCCTAACAAAGTTTTGACACAGATTCCCAATTCGGGCATTCAGAACATATAGCACGTTGCTGCAAGCAAGCAAATTCTCATTCAAAGTTGCAAGTTACTATGTAGGAACAAGTTTGTATAGGTATTTCAAAGATGCCCAGAACTGAGCTAAACTTGGTATGTGTCC
This sequence comes from Diceros bicornis minor, assembly GCF_020826845.1. Lineage (NCBI taxonomy): Eukaryota > Metazoa > Chordata > Mammalia > Perissodactyla > Rhinocerotidae > Diceros > Diceros bicornis. Next base: position 623,950 of record NC_080769.1, on the reverse strand, counting down.
AACTCCTAGAAATAACTTCATGCCCCATCTCCCTTACTTCCAGCTAGTAAGGATCACATAATTCCTAACAAAGTTTTGACACAGATTCCCAATTCGGGCATTCAGAACATATAGCACGTTGCTGTAAGCAAGCACATTCTCATTCAAAGTTGCAAGTTACTATGTAGGAAAAAGTTTGTATAGGTATTTCAAAGATGCCCAGAACTGAGCTAAACTTGGTATGTGTCCAACTCCTAGAAATAACTTCATGCCCCATCTCCCTTACTTCCAGCTAGTAAGGATCACATAATTCCTAACAAAGTTTTGACACAGATTCCCAATTCGGGCATTCAGAACATATAGCACGTTGCTGTAAGCAAGCACATTCTCATTCAAAGATGCAAGTTACTATGTAGGAACAAGTTTGTATAGGTATTTCAAAGATGCCCAGAACTGAGCTAAACTTGGTATGTGTCCAACTCCTAGAAATAACATCATGCTCCACCTCCCTTACTTCCAGCTAGTAAGGATCACATAATTCCTAACAAAGTTTTGACACAGATTCCCAAATCGGGCATTCAGAACATATAGCACGTTGCTGCAAGCAAGCACATTCTCATTCAAAGCTGCAAGTTACTATGTAGGAACAAGTTTGTATAGGTATTTCAAAGATGCCCAGAACTGAGCTAAACTTGGTATGTCTCCAACTCCAAGAAATAACTTCATGCCCCATCTCCCTTACTTCCAGCTAGTAAGGATCACATAATTCCTACCAAAGTTTTGACACAGATTCCCAATTCGGGCATTCAAAACATATAGCACGTTGCTGTAAGCAAGCACATTCTCATTCAAAGCTGCAAGTTACTATGTAGGAACAAGTTTGTATAGGTATTTCAAAGATGCCCAGAACTGAGCTAAACTTGGTATGTGTCCAACTCCCAGAAATAACTTCATGCCCCATCTCCCTTACTTCCAGCTAGTAAGGATCACATAATTCCTAACAAAGTTTTGACACAGATTCCCAATTCGGGCATTCAGAACATATAGCACGTTGCTGTAAGCAAGCACATTCTCATTCAAAGATGTAAGTTACTATGTAGGAACAAGTTTGTATAGGTATTTCAAAGATGCCCAGAACTGAGCTAAACTTGGTATGTGTCCAACTCCTAGAAATAACTTCATGCCCCATCTCCCTTACTTCCAGCTAGTAAGGATCACATAATTCCTAACAAAGTTTTGACACAGATTCCCAATTCGGGCATTCAGAACATATAGCACGTTGCTGTAAGCAAGCACATTCTCATTCAAAGATGCAAGTTACTATGTAGGAACAAGTTTGTATAGGTATTTCAAAGATGCCCAGAACTGAGCTAAACTTGGTATGTGTCCAACTCCTAGAAATAACTTCATGCCCCATCTCCCTTACTTCCAGCTAGTAAGGATCACATAATTCCTAACAAAGTTTTGACACAGATTCCCAATTCGGGCATTCAGAACATATAGCACGTTGCTGTAAGAAAGCACATTCTCATTCAAAGATGCAAGTTACTATGTAGGAACAAGTTTGTATAGGTATTTCAAAGATGCCCAGAACTGAGCTAAACTTGGTATGTGTCCAACTCCTAGAAATAACTTCATGCTCCATCTCCCTTACTTCCAGCTAGTAAGGATCACATAATTCCTAACAAAGTTTTGACACAGATTCCCAAATCGGGCATTCAGAACATATAGCACGTTGCTGCAAGCAAGCACATTCTCATTCAAAGTTGCAAGTTACTATGTAGGAACAAGTTTGTATAGGTATTTCAAAGATGCCCAGAACTGAGCTAAACTTGGTATGTGTCCAACTCCTAGAAATAACTTCATGCCCCATCTCCCTTACTTCCAGCTAGTAAGGATCACATAATTCCTAACAAATTTTTGACACAGATTGCCAATTCGGGCATTCAGAACATATAGCACGTTGCTGTAAGCAAGCACATTCTCATTCAAAGATGCAAGTTAGTATGTAGGAACAAGTTTGTATAGGTATTTCAAAGATGCCCAGAACTGAGCTAAACTTGGTATGTGTCCAACTCCTAGAAATAACTTCATGCCCCATCTCCCTTACTTCCAGCTAGTAAGGATCACATAATTCCTAACAAAGTTTTGACACAGATTCCCAATTCGGGCATTCAGAACATATAGCACGTTGCTGCAAGCAAGCACATTCTCATTCAAAGTTGCAAGTTACTATGTACGAACAAGTTTGTATAGGTATTTCAAAGATGCCCAGAACTGAGCTAAACTTCGTATGTGTCCAACTCCTAGAAATAACTTCATGCCCCATCTCCCTTACTTCCAGCTAGTAAGGATCACATAATTCCTAACAAAGTTTTGACACAGATTGCCAATTCGGGCATTCAGAACATATAGCACGTTGCTGTAAGCAAGCACATTCTCATTCAAAGATGCAAGTTACTATGTAGGAACAAGTTTGTATAGGTATTTCAAAGATGCCCAGAACTGAGCTAAACTCGGTATGTGTCCAACTCCTAGAAATAACTTCATGCCCCATCTCCCTTACTTCCAGCTAGTAAGGATCACATAATTCCTAACAAAGTTTTGACACAGATTCCCAATTCGGGCATTCAGAACATATAGCACGTTGCTGTAAGCAAGCACATTCTCATTCAAAGATGCAAGTTACTATGTAGGAACATGTTTGTATAGGTATTTCAAAGATGCCCAGAACTGAGCTAAACTCGGTATGTGTCCAACTCCTAGAAATAACTTCATGCTCCACCTCCCTTACCTCCAGCTAGTAAGGATCACATAATTCCTAACAAAGTTTTGACACAGATTCCCAAATCGGGCATTCAGAACATATAGCACGTTGCTGCAAGCAAGCACATTCTCATTCAAAGATGCAAGTTACTACGTAGGAACAAGTTTGTATAGGTATTTCAAAGATGCCCAGAACTGAGCTAAACTTGGTATGTGTCCAACTCCTAGAAATAACTTCATGCCCCATCTCCCTTACTTCCAGCTAGTAAGGATCACATAATTCCTAACAAAGTTTTGACACAGATTGCCAATTCGGGCATTCAGAACATATAGCACGTTGCTGCAAGCAAGCACATTCTCATTCAAAGATGCAAGTTACTATGTAGGAACAAGTTTGTATAGGTATTTCAAAGATGCCCAGAACTGAGCTAAACTTGGTATGTGTCCAACTCCTAGAAATAACTTCATGCCCCATCTCCCTTACTTCCAGCTAGTAAGGATCACATAATTCCTAACAAAGTTTGGACACAGATTCCCAATTCGGGCAGTCAGAACATATAGCACGTTGCTGCAAGCAAGCACATTCTCATTCAAAGATGCAAGTTACTATGTAGGAACAAGTTTGTATAGGTATTTCAAAGATGCCCAGAACTGAGCTAAACTTGGTATGTGTCCAACTCCTAGAAATAACTTCATGCCCCATCTCCCTTACTTCCAGCTAGTAAGGATCACATAATTCCTAACAAAGTTTTGACACAGATTCCCAATTCGGGCATTCAGAACATATAGCACGTTGCTGTAAGCAAGCACATTCTCATTCAAAGTTGCAAGTTACTATGTAGGAACAAGTTTGTATAGGTATTTCAAAGATGCCCAGAACTGAGCTAAACTTGGTATGTGTCCAACTCCTAGAAATAACTTCATGCCCCATCTCCCTTACTTCCAGCTAGTAAGGATCACATAATTCCTAACAAAGTTTTGACACAGATTCCCAATTCGGGCATTCAGAACATATAGCACGTTGCTGTAAGCAAGCACATTCTCATTCAAAGATGCAAGTTACTATGTAGGAACAAGTTTGTATAGGTATTTCAAAGATGCCCAGAACTGAGCTAAACTTGGTATGTGTCCAACTCCTAGAAATAACTTCATGCCCCATCTCCCTTACTTCCAGCTAGTAAGGATCACATAATTCCTAACAAAGTTTTGACACAGATTCCCAATTCGGGCATTCAGAACATATAGCACGTTGCTGTAAGCAAGCACATTCTCATTCAAAGATGCAAGTTACTATGTAGGAACAAGTTTGTATAGGTATTTCAAAGATGCCCAGAACTGAGCTAAACTTGGTATGTGTCCAACTCCTAGAAATAACTTCATGCCCCATCTCCCTTACTTCCAGCTAGTAAGGATCACATAATTCCTAACAAAGTTTTGACACAGATTCCCAATTCGGGCATTCAGAACATATAGCACGTTGCTGTAAGCAAGCACATTCTCATTCAAAGATGCAAGTTACTATGTAGGAACAAGTTTGTATAGGTATTTCAAAGATGCCCAGAACTGAGCTAAACTTGGTATGTGTCCAACTCCTAGAAATAACTTCATGCCCCATCTCCCTTACTTCCAGCTAGTAAGGATCACATAATTCCTAACAAAGTTTTGACACAGATTCCCAATTCGGGCATTCAGAACATATAGCACGTTGCTGTAAGAAAGCACATTCTCATTCAAAGATGCAAGTTACTATGTAGGAACAAGTTTGTATAGGTATTTCAAAGATGCCCAGAACTGAGCTAAACTTGGTATGTGTCCAACTCCTAGAAATAACTTCATGCTCCATCTCCCTTACTTCCAGCTAGTAAGGATCACATAATTCCTAACAAAGTTTTGACACAGATTCCCAAATCGGGCATTCAGAACATATAGCACGTTGCTGCAAGCAAGCACATTCTCATTCAAAGTTGCAAGTTACTATGTAGGAACAAGTTTGTATAGGTATTTCAAAGATGCCCAGAACTGAGCTAAACTTGGTATGTGTCCAACTCCTAGAAATAACTTCATGCCCCATCTCCCTTACTTCCAGCTAGTAAGGATCACATAATTCCTAACAAATTTTTGACACAGATTGCCAATTCGGGCATTCAGAACATATAGCACGTTGCTGTAAGCAAGCACATTCTCATTCAAAGATGCAAGTTACTATGTAGGAACAAGTTTGTATAGGTATTTCAAAGATGCCCAGAACTGAGCTAAACTTGGTATGTGTCCAACTCCTAGAAATAACTTCATGCCCCATCTCCCTTACTTCCAGCTAGTAAGGATCACATAATTCCTAACAAAGTTTTGACACAGATTCCCAATTCGGGCATTCAGAACATATAGCACGTTGCTGCAAGCAAGCAAATTCTCATTCAAAGTTGCAAGTTACTATGTAGGAACAAGTTTGTATAGGTATTTCAAAGATGCCCAGAACTGAGCTAAACTTGGTATGTGTCCAACTCCTAGAAATAACTTCATGCCCCATCTCCCTTACTTCCAGCTAGTAAGGATCACATAATTCCTAACAAAGTTTTGACACAGATTCCCAATTCGGGCATTCAGAACATATAGCACGTTGCTGTAAGCAAGCACATTCTCATTCAAAGTTGCAAGTTACTATGTAGGAAAAAGTTTGTATAGGTATTTCAAAGATGCCCAGAACTGAGCTAAACTTGGTATGTGTCCAACTCCTAGAAATAACTTCATGCCCCATCTCCCTTACTTCCAGCTAGTAAGGATCACATAATTCCTAACAAAGTTTTGACACAGATTCCCAATTCGGGCATTCAGAACATATAGCACGTTGCTGTAAGCAAGCACATTCTCATTCAAAGATGCAAGTTACTATGTAGGAACAAGTTTGTATAGGTATTTCAAAGATGCCCAGAACTGAGCTAAACTTGGTATGTGTCCAACTCCTAGAAATAACATCATGCTCCACCTCCCTTACTTCCAGCTAGTAAGGATCACATAATTCCTAACAAAGTTTTGACACAGATTCCCAAATCGGGCATTCAGAACATATAGCACGTTGCTGCAAGCAAGCACATTCTCATTCAAAGCTGCAAGTTACTATGTAGGAACAAGTTTGTATAGGTATTTCAAAGATGCCCAGAACTGAGCTAAACTTGGTATGTCTCCAACTCCAAGAAATAACTTCATGCCCCATCTCCCTTACTTCCAGCTAGTAAGGATCACATAATTCCTACCAAAGTTTTGACACAGATTCCCAATTCGGGCATTCAAAACATATAGCACGTTGCTGTAAGCAAGCACATTCTCATTCAAAGCTGCAAGTTACTATGTAGGAACAAGTTTGTATAGGTATTTCAAAGATGCCCAGAACTGAGCTAAACTTGGTATGTGTCCAACTCCCAGAAATAACTTCATGCCCCATCTCCCTTACTTCCAGCTAGTAAGGATCACATAATTCCTAACAAAGTTTTGACACAGATTCCCAATTCGGGCATTCAGAACATATAGCACGTTGCTGTAAGCAAGCACATTCTCATTCAAAGATGTAAGTTACTATGTAGGAACAAGTTTGTATAGGTATTTCAAAGATGCCCAGAACTGAGCTAAACTTGGTATGTGTCCAACTCCTAGAAATAACTTCATGCCCCATCTCCCTTACTTCCAGCTAGTAAGGATCACATAATTCCTAACAAAGTTTTGACACAGATTCCCAATTCGGGCATTCAGAACATATAGCACGTTGCTGTAAGCAAGCACATTCTCATTCAAAGATGCAAGTTACTATGTAGGAACAAGTTTGTATAGGTATTTCAAAGATGCCCAGAACTGAGCTAAACTTGGTATGTGTCCAACTCCTAGAAATAACTTCATGCCCCATCTCCCTTACTTCCAGCTAGTAAGGATCACATAATTCCTAACAAAGTTTTGACACAGATTCCCAATTCGGGCATTCAGAACATATAGCACGTTGCTGTAAGAAAGCACATTCTCATTCAAAGATGCAAGTTACTATGTAGGAACAAGTTTGTATAGGTATTTCAAAGATGCCCAGAACTGAGCTAAACTTGGTATGTGTCCAACTCCTAGAAATAACTTCATGCTCCATCTCCCTTACTTCCAGCTAGTAAGGATCACATAATTCCTAACAAAGTTTTGACACAGATTCCCAAATCGGGCATTCAGAACATATAGCACGTTGCTGCAAGCAAGCACATTCTCATTCAAAGTTGCAAGTTACTATGTAGGAACAAGTTTGTATAGGTATTTCAAAGATGCCCAGAACTGAGCTAAACTTGGTATGTGTCCAACTCCTAGAAATAACTTCATGCCCCATCTCCCTTACTTCCAGCTAGTAAGGATCACATAATTCCTAACAAATTTTTGACACAGATTGCCAATTCGGGCATTCAGAACATATAGCACGTTGCTGTAAGCAAGCACATTCTCATTCAAAGATGCAAGTTACTATGTAGGAACAAGTTTGTATAGGTATTTCAAAGATGCCCAGAACTGAGCTAAACTTGGTATGTGTCCAACTCCTAGAAATAACTTCATGCCCCATCTCCCTTACTTCCAGCTAGTAAGGATCACATAATTCCTAACAAAGTTTTGACACAGATTCCCAATTCGGGCATTCAGAACATATAGCACGTTGCTGCAAGCAAGCACATTCTCATTCAAAGTTGCAAGTTACTATGTACGAACAAGTTTGTATAGGTATTTCAAAGATGCCCAGAACTGAGCTAAACTTGGTATGTGTCCAACTCCTAGAAATAACTTCATGCCCCATCTCCCTTACTTCCAGCTAGTAAGGATCACATAATTCCTAACAAAGTTTTGACACAGATTGCCAATTCGGGCATTCAGAACATATAGCACGTTGCTGTAAGCAAGCACATTCTCATTCAAAGATGCAAGTTACTATGTAGGAACAAGTTTGTATAGGTATTTCAAAGATGCCCAGAACTGAGCTAAACTCGGTATGTGTCCAACTCCTAGAAATAACTTCATGCCCCATCTCCCTTACTTCCAGCTAGTAAGGATCACATAATTCCTAACAAAGTTTTGACACAGATTCCCAATTCGGGCATTCAGAACATATAGCACGTTGCTGTAAGCAAGCACATTCTCATTCAAAGATGCAAGTTACTATGTAGGAACATGTTTGTATAGGTATTTCAAAGATGCCCAGAACTGAGCTAAACTCGGTATGTGTCCAACTCCTAGAAATAACTTCATGCTCCACCTCCCTTACCTCCAGCTAGTAAGGATCACATAATTCCTAACAAAGTTTTGACACAGATTCCCAAATCGGGCATTCAGAACATATAGCACGTTGCTGCAAGCAAGCACATTCTCATTCAAAGATGCAAGTTACTACGTAGGAACAAGTTTGTATAGGTATTTCAAAGATGCCCAGAACTGAGCTAAACTTGGTATGTGTCCAACTCCTAGAAATAACTTCATGCCCCATCTCCCTTACTTCCAGCTAGTAAGGATCACATAATTCCTAACAAAGTTTTGACACAGATTGCCAATTCGGGCATTCAGAACATATAGCACTTTGCTGCAAGCAAGCACATTCTCATTCAAAGATGCAAGTTACTATGTAGGAACAAGTTTGTATAGGTATTTCAAAGATGCCCAGAACTGAGCTAAACTTGGTATGTGTCCAACTCCTAGAAATAACTTCATGCCCCATCTCCCTTACTTCCAGCTAGTAAGGATCACATAATTCCTAACAAAGTTTGGACACAGATTCCCAATTCGGGCAGTCAGAACATATAGCACGTTGCTGCAAGCAAGCACATTCTCATTCAAAGATGCAAGTTACTATGTAGGAACAAGTTTGTATAGGTATTTCAAAGATGCCCAGAACTGAGCTAAACTTGGTATGTGTCCAACTCCTAGAAATAACTTCATGCCCCATCTCCCTTACTTCCAGCTAGTAAGGATCACATAATTCCTAACAAAGTTTTGACACAGATTCCCAATTCGGGCATTCAGAACATATAGCACGTTGCTGTAAGCAAGCACATTCTCATTCAAAGTTGCAAGTTACTATGTAGGAACAAGTTTGTATAGGTATTTCAAAGATGCCCAGAACTGAGCTAAACTTGGTATGTGTCCAACTCCTAGAAATAACTTCATGCCCCATCTCCCTTACTTCCAGCTAGTAAGGATCACATAATTCCTAACAAAGTTTTGACACAGATTCCCAATTCGGGCATTCAGAACATATAGCACGTTGCTGTAAGCAAGCACATTCTCATTCAAAGATGCAAGTTACTATGTAGGAACAAGTTTGTATAGGTATTTCAAAGATGCCCAGAACTGAGCTAAACTTGGTATGTGTCCAACTCCTAGAAATAACTTCATGCCCCATCTCCCTTACTTCCAGCTAGTAAGGATCACATAATTCCTAACAAAGTTTTGACACAGATTCCCAATTCGGGCATTCAGAACATATAGCACGTTGCTGTAAGCAAGCACATTCTCATTCAAAGATGCAAGTTACTATGTAGGAACAAGTTTGTATAGGTATTTCAAAGATGCCCAGAACTGAGCTAAACTTGGTATGTGTCCAACTCCTAGAAATAACTTCATGCCCCATCTCCCTTACTTCCAGCTAGTAAGGATCACATAATTCCTAACAAAGTTTTGACACAGATTCCCAATTCGGGCATTCAGAACATATAGCACGTTGCTGTAAGCAAGCACATTCTCATTCAAAGATGCAAGTTACTATGTAGGAACAAGTTTGTATAGGTATTTCAAAGATGCCCAGAACTGAGCTAAACTTGGTATGTGTCCAACTCCTAGAAATAACTTCATGCCCCATCTCCCTTACTTCCAGCTAGTAAGGATCACATAATTCCTAACAAAGTTTTGACACAGATTCCCAATTCGGGCATTCAGAACATATAGCACGTTGCTGTAAGAAAGCACATTCTCATTCAAAGATGCAAGTTACTATGTAGGAACAAGTTTGTATAGGTATTTCAAAGATGCCCAGAACTGAGCTAAACTTGGTATGTGTCCAACTCCTAGAAATAACTTCATGCTCCATCTCCCTTACTTCCAGCTAGTAAGGATCACATAATTCCTAACAAAGTTTTGACACAGATTCCCAAATCGGGCATTCAGAACATATAGCACGTTGCTGCAAGCAAGCACATTCTCATTCAAAGTTGCAAGTTACTATGTAGGAACAAGTTTGTATAGGTATTTCAAAGATGCCCAGAACTGAGCTAAACTTGGTATGTGTCCAACTCCTAGAAATAACTTCATGCCCCATCTCCCTTACTTCCAGCTAGTAAGGATCACATAATTCCTAACAAATTTTTGACACAGATTGCCAATTCGGGCATTCAGAACATATAGCACGTTGCTGTAAGCAAGCACATTCTCATTCAAAGATGCAAGTTACTATGTAGGAACAAGTTTGTATAGGTATTTCAAAGATGCCCAGAACTGAGCTAAACTTGGTATGTGTCCAACTCCTAGAAATAACTTCATGCCCCATCTCCCTTACTTCCAGCTAGTAAGGATCACATAATTCCTAACAAAGTTTTGACACAGATTCCCAATTCGGGCATTCAGAACATATAGCACGTTGCTGCAAGCAAGCAAATTCTCATTCAAAGTTGCAAGTTACTATGTAGGAACAAGTTTGTATAGGTATTTCAAAGATGCCCAGAACTGAGCTAAACTTGGTATGTGTCCAACTCCTAGAAATAACTTCATGCCCCATCTCCCTTACTTCCAGCTAGTAAGGATCACATAATTCCTAACAAAGTTTTGACACAGATTCCCAATTCGGGCATTCAGAACATATAGCACGTTGCTGTAAGCAAGCACATTCTCATTCAAAGTTGCAAGTTACTATGTAGGAAAAAGTTTGTATAGGTATTTCAAAGATGCCCAGAACTGAGCTAAACTTGGTATGTGTCCAACTCCTAGAAATAACTTCATGCCCCATCTCCCTTACTTCCAGCTAGTAAGGATCACATAATTCCTAACAAAGTTTTGACACAGATTCCCAATTCGGGCATTCAGAACATATAGCACGTTGCTGTAAGCAAGCACATTCTCATTCAAAGATGCAAGTTACTATGTAGGAACAAGTTTGTATAGGTATTTCAAAGATGCCCAGAACTGAGCTAAACTTGGTATGTGTCCAACTCCTAGAAATAACATCATGCTCCACCTCCCTTACTTCCAGCTAGTAAGGATCACATAATTCCTAACAAAGTTTTGACACAGATTCCCAAATCGGGCATTCAGAACATATAGCACGTTGCTGCAAGCAAGCACATTCTCATTCAAAGCTGCAAGTTACTATGTAGGAACAAGTTTGTATAGGTATTTCAAAGATGCCCAGAACTGAGCTAAACTTGGTATGTCTCCAACTCCAAGAAATAACTTCATGCCCCATCTCCCTTACTTCCAGCTAGTAAGGATCACATAATTCCTACCAAAGTTTTGACACAGATTCCCAATTCGGGCATTCAAAACATATAGCACGTTGCTGTAAGCAAGCACATTCTCATTCAAAGCTGCAAGTTACTATGTAGGAACAAGTTTGTATAGGTATTTCAAAGATGCCCAGAACTGAGCTAAACTTGGTATGTGTCCAACTCCCAGAAATAACTTCATGCCCCATCTCACTTACTTCCAGCTAGTAAGGATCACATAATTCCTAACAAAGTTTTGACACAGATTCCCAATTCGGGCATTCAGAACATATAGCACGTTGCTGTAAGCAAGCACATTCTCATTCAAAGATGTAAGTTACTATGTAGGAACAAGTTTGTATAGGTATTTCAAAGATGCCCAGAACTGAGCTAAACTTGGTATGTGTCCAACTCCTAGAAATAACTTCATGCCCCATCTCCCTTACTTCCAGCTAGTAAGGATCACATAATTCCTAACAAAGTTTTGACACAGATTCCCAATTCGGGCATTCAGAACATATAGCACGTTGCTGTAAGCAAGCACATTCTCATTCAAAGATGCAAGTTACTATGTAGGAACAAGTTTGTATAGGTATTTCAAAGATGCCCAGAACTGAGCTAAACTTGGTATGTGTCCAACTCCTAGAAATAACTTCATGCCCCATCTCCCTTACTTCCAGCTAGTAAGGATCACATAATTCCTAACAAAGTTTTGACACAGATTCCCAATTAGGGCATTCAGAACATATAGCACGTTGCTGTAAGAAAGCACATTCTCATTCAAAGATGCAAGTTACTATGTAGGAACAAGTTTGTATAGGTATTTCAAAGATGCCCAGAACTGAGCTAAACTTGGTATGTGTCCAACTCCTAGAAATAACTTCATGCTCCATCTCCCTTACTTCCAGCTAGTAAGGATCACATAATTCCTAACAAAGTTTTGACACAGATTCCCAAATCGGGCATTCAGAACATATAGCACGTTGCTGCAAGCAAGCACATTCTCATTCAAAGTTGCAAGTTACTATGTAGGAACAAGTTTGTATAGGTATTTCAAAGATGCCCAGAACTGAGCTAAACTTGGTATGTGTCCAACTCCTAGAAATAACTTCATGCCCCATCTCCCTTACTTCCAGCTAGTAAGGATCACATAATTCCTAACAAATTTTTGACACAGATTGCCAATTCGGGCATTCAGAACATATAGCACGTTGCTGTAAGCAAGCACATTCTCATTCAAAGATGCAAGTTAGTATGTAGGAACAAGTTTGTATAGGTATTTCAAAGATGCCCAGAACTGAGCTAAACTTGGTATGTGTCCAACTCCTAGAAATAACTTCATGCCCCATCTCCCTTACTTCCAGCTAGTAAGGATCACATAATTCCTAACAAAGTTTTGACACAGATTCCCAATTCGGGCATTCAGAACATATAGCACGTTGCTGCAAGCAAGCACATTCTCATTCAAAGTTGCAAGTTACTATGTACGAACAAGTTTGTATAGGTATTTCAAAGATGCCCAGAACTGAGCTAAACTTGGTATGTGTCCAACTCCTAGAAATAACTTCATGCCCCATCTCCCTTACTTCCAGCTAGTAAGGATCACATAATTCCTAACAAAGTTTTGACACAGATTGCCAATTCGGGCATTCAGAACATATAGCACGTTGCTGTAAGCAAGCACATTCTCATTCAAAGATGCAAGTTACTATGTAGGAACAAGTTTGTATAGGTATTTCAAAGATGCCCAGAACTGAGCTAAACTCGGTATGTGTCCAACTCCTAGAAATAACTTCATGCCCCATCTCCCTTACTTCCAGCTAGTAAGGATCACATAATTCCTAACAAAGTTTTGACACAGATTCCCAATTCGGGCATTCAGAACATATAGCACGTTGCTGTAAGCAAGCACATTCTCATTCAAAGATGCAAGTTACTATGTAGGAACATGTTTGTATAGGTATTTCAAAGATGCCCAGAACTGAGCTAAACTCGGTATGTGTCCAACTCCTAGAAATAACTTCATGCTCCACCTCCCTTACCTCCAGCTAGTAAGGATCACATAATTCCTAACAAAGTTTTGACACAGATTCCCAAATCGGGCATTCAGAACATATAGCACGTTGCTGCAAGCAAGCACATTCTCATTCAAAGTTGCAAGTTACTATGTAGGAACAAGTTTGTATAGGTATTTCAAAGATGCCCAGAACTGAGCTAAACTTGGTATGTCTCCAACTCCAAGAAATAACTTCATGCCCCATCTCCCTTACTTCCAGCTAGTAAGGATCACATAATTCCTAACAAAGTTTTGACACAGATTCCCAATTCGGGCATTCAGAACATATAGCACGTTGCTGCAAGCAAACACATTCTCATTCAAAGTTGCAAGTTACTATGTAGGAACAAGTTTGTATAGGTATTTCAAAGATGCCCAGAACTGAGCTAAACTTGGTATGTCTCCAACTCCTAGAAATAATTTCATGCCCCATCTCCCTTACTTCCAGCTAGTAAGGATCACATAATTCCTAACAAAGTTTTGACACAGATTCCCAATTCGGGCATTCAGAACATATAGCACGTTGCTGTAAGCAAGCACATTCTCATTCAAAGTTGCAAGTTACTATGTAGGAACAAGTTTGTATAGGTATTTCAAAGATGCCCAGAACTGAGCTAAACTTGGTATGTGTCCAACTCCTAGAAATAACTTCATGCCCCATCTCCCTTACTTCCAGCTAGTAAGGATCACATAATTCCTAACAAAGTTTTGACACAGATTCCCAATTCGGGCATTCAGAACATATAGCACGTTGCTGTAAGCAAGCACATTCTCATTCAAAGTTGCAAGTTACTATGTAGGAACAAGTTTGTATAGGTATTTCAAAGATGCCCAGAACTGAGCTAAACTTGGTAAGTGTCCAACTCCTAGAAATAACTTCATGCCCCATCTCCCTTACTTCCAGCTAGTAAGGATCACATAATTCCTAACAAAGTTTTGACACAGAATCCCAATTCGGGCATTCAGAACATATAACACGTTGCTGTAAGCAAGCAGATTCTCATTCAAAGATGCAAGTTACTATGTAGGAACAAGTTTGTATAGGTATTTCAAAGATGCCCAGAACTGAGCTAAACTTGGTATGTGTCCAACTCCTAGAAATAACATCATGCCCCATCTCCCTTACTTCCAGCTAGTAAGGATCACATAATTCCTAACAAAGTTTTGACACAGATTGCCAATTCGGGCATTCAGAACATATAGCACGTTGCTGTAAGCAAGCACATTCTCATTCAAAGATGCAAGTTACTATGTAGGAACAAGTTTGTATAGGTATTTCAAAGATGCCCAGAACTGAGCTAAACTTGGTATGTGTCCAACTCCTAGAAATAACTTCATGCTCCATCTCCCTTACTTCCAGCTAGTAATGATCACATAATTCCTAACAAAGTTTTGACACAGATTCCCAAATCGGGCATTCAGAACATATAGCACGTTGCTGTAAGCAAACACATTCTGATTCAAAGTTGCAAGTTACTGTATAGGAACAAGTTTGTATAGGTATTTCAAAGATGCCCAGAACTGAGCTAAACTTGGTATGTTTCAAACTCCTAGAAATAATTTCATGCCCCATCTCCCTTACTTCCAGCTAGTAAGGATCACATAATTCCTAACAAAGTTTTGACACAGATTCCCAATTCGGGCATTCAGAACATATAGCACGTTGCTGTAAGCAAGCACATTCTCATTCAAAGTTGCAAGTTACTATGTAGGAACAAGTTTCTATAGGTATTTCAAAGATGCCCAGAACTGAGCTAAACTTGGTATGTGTCCAACTCCTAGAAATAACTTCATGCCCCATCTCCCTTACTTCCAGCTAGTAAGGATCACATAATTCCTAACAAAGTTTTGACACAGATTCCCAATTCGGGCATTCAGAACATATAGCACGTTGCTGTAAGCAAGCACATTCTCATTCAAAGTTGCAAGTTACTATGTAGGAACAAGTTTGTATAGGTATTTCAAAGATGCCCAGAACTGAGCTAAACTTGGTATGTGTCCAACTCCTAGAAATAACTTCATGCCCCATCTCCCTTACTTCCAGCTAGTAAGGATCACATAATTCCTAACAAAGTTTTGACACAGATTCCCAATTCGGGCATTCAGAACATATAGCACGTTGCTGTAAGCAAGCACATTCTCATTCAAAGATGCAAGTTACTATGTAGGAACAAGTTTGTATAGGTATTTCAAAGATGCCCAGAACTGAGCTAAACTTGGTATGTGTCCAACTCCTAGAAATAACGTCATGCCCCACCTCCCTTACTTCCAGCTAGTAAGGATCACATAATTCCTAACAAAGTTTTGACACAGATTCCCAATTCGGGCATTCAGAACATATAGCACGTTGCTGTAAGCAAGCACATTCTCATTCAAAGATGCAAGTTACTATGTAGGAACATGTTTGTATAGGTATTTCAAAGATGCCCAGAACTGAGCTAAACTTGGTATGTGTCCAACTCCTAGAAATAACTTCATGCTCCACCTCCCTTACTTCCAGCTAGTAAGGATCACATAATTCCTAACAAAGTTTTGACACAGATTCCCAAATCGGGCATTCAGAACATATAGCACGTTGCTGCAAGCAAGCACATTCTCATTCAAAGTTGCAAGTTACTATGTAGGAACAAGTTTGTATAGGTATTTCAAAGATGCCCAGAACTGAGCTAAACTTGGTATGTCTCCAACTCCAAGAAATAACTTCATGCCCCATCTCCCTTACTTCCAGCTAGTAAGGATCACATAATTCCTAACAAAGTTTTGACACAGATTCCCAATTCGGGCATTCAGAACATATAGCACGTTGCTGTAAGCAAACACATTCTCATTCAAAGTTGCAAGTTACTATGTAGGAACAAGTTTGTATAGGTATTTCAATGATGCCCAGAACTGAGCTAAACTTGGTATGTTTCCAACTCCTAGAAATAATTTCATGCCCCATCTCCCTTACTTCCAGCTAGTAAGGATCACATAATTCCTAACAAAGTTTTGACACAGATTCCCAATTCGGGCATTCAGAACATATAGCACGTTGCTGTAAGCAAGCACATTCTCATTCAAAGTTGCAAGTTACTATGTAGGAACAAGTTTGTATAGGTATTTCAAAGATGCCCAGAACTGAGCTAAACTTGGTATGTGTCCAACTCCTAGAAATAACTTCATGCCCCATCTCCCTTACTTCCAGCTAGTAAGGATCACATAATTCCTAACAAAGTTTTGACACAGATTCCCAATTCGGGCATTCAGAACATATAGCACGTTGCTGTAAGCAAGCACATTCTCATTCAAAGTTGCAAGTTACTATGTAGGAACAAGTTTGTATAGGTATTTCAAAGATGCCCAGAACTGAGCTAAACTTGGTATGTGTCCAACTCCTAGAAATAACTTCATGCCCCATCTCCCTTACTTCCAGCTAGTAAGGATCACATAATTCCTAACAAAGTTTTGACACAGATTGCCAATTCGGGCATTCAGAACATAGAGCACGTTGCTTTAAGCAAGCACATTCTCATTCAAAGTTGCAAGTTACTATGTAGGAACAAGTTTGTATAGGTATTTCAAAGATGCCCAGAACTGAGCTAAACTTGGTATGTGTCCAACTCCTAGAAATAACTTCATGCTCCATCTCCCTTACTTCCAGCTAGTAATGATCACATAATTCCTAACAAAGTTTTGACACAGATTCCCAAATCGGGCATTCAGAACATATAGCACGTTGCTGCAAGCAAGCACATTCTCATTCAAAGCTGCAAGTTACTATGTAGGAACAAGTTTGTATAGGTATTTCAAAGATGCCCAGAACTGAGCTAAACTTGGTATGTCTCCAACTCCAAGAAATAACTTCATGCCCCATCTCCCTTACTTCCAGCTAGTAAGGATCACATAATTCCTACCAAAGTTTTGACACAGATTCCCAATTCGGGCATTCAAAACATATAGCACGTTGCTGTAAGCAAGCACATTCTCATTCAAAGCTGCAAGTTACTATGTAGGAACAAGTTTGTATAGGTATTTCAAAGATGCCCAGAACTGAGCTAAACTTGGTATGTGTCCAACTCCCAGAAATAACTTCATGCCCCATCTCCCTTACTTCCAGCTAGTAAGGATCACATAATTCCTAACAAAGTTTTGACACAGATTCCCAATTCGGGCATTCAGAACATATAGCACGTTGCTGTAAGCAAGCACATTCTCATTCAAAGATGTAAGTTACTATGTAGGAACAAGTTTGTATAGGTATTTCAAAGATGCCCAGAACTGAGCTAAACTTGGTATGTGTCCAACTCCTAGAAATAACTTCATGCCCCATCTCCCTTACTTCCAGCTAGTAAGGATCACATAATTCCTAACAAAGTTTTGACACAGATTCCCAATTCGGGCATTCAGAACATATAGCACGTTGCTGTAAGCAAGCACATTCTCATTCAAAGATGCAAGTTACTATGTAGGAACAAGTTTGTATAGGTATTTCAAAGATGCCCAGAACTGAGCTAAACTTGGTATGTGTCCAACTCCTAGAAATAACTTCATGCCCCATCTCCCTTACTTCCAGCTAGTAAGGATCACATAATTCCTAACAAAGTTTTGACACAGATTCCCAATTCGGGCATTCAGAACATATAGCACGTTGCTGTAAGAAAGCACATTCTCATTCAAAGATGCAAGTTACTATGTAGGAACAAGTTTGTATAGGTATTTCAAAGATGCCCAGAACTGAGCTAAACTTGGTATGTGTCCAACTCCTAGAAATAACTTCATGCTCCATCTCCCTTACTTCCAGCTAGTAAGGATCACATAATTCCTAACAAAGTTTTGACACAGATTCCCAAATCGGGCATTCAGAACATATAGCACGTTGCTGCAAGCAAGCACATTCTCATTCAAAGTTGCAAGTTACTATGTAGGAACAAGTTTGTATAGGTATTTCAAAGATGCCCAGAACTGAGCTAAACTTGGTATGTGTCCAACTCCTAGAAATAACTTCATGCCCCATCTCCCTTACTTCCAGCTAGTAAGGATCACATAATTCCTAACAAATTTTTGACACAGATTGCCAATTCGGGCATTCAGAACATATAGCACGTTGCTGTAAGCAAGCACATTCTCATTCAAAGATGCAAGTTACTATGTAGGAACAAGTTTGTATAGGTATTTCAAAGATGCCCAGAACTGAGCTAAACTTGGTATGTGTCCAACTCCTAGAAATAACTTCATGCCCCATCTCCCTTACTTCCAGCTAGTAAGGATCACATAATTCCTAACAAAGTTTTGACACAGATTCCCAATTCGGGCATTCAGAACATATAGCACGTTGCTGCAAGCAAGCAAATTCTCATTCAAAGTTGCAAGTTACTATGTAGGAACAAGTTTGTATAGGTATTTCAAAGATGCCCAGAACTGAGCTAAACTTGGTATGTCTCCAACTCCAAGAAATAACTTCATGCCCCATCTCCCTTACTTCCAGCTAGTAAGGATCACATAATTCCTACCAAAGTTTTGACACAGATTCCCAATTCGGGCATTCAAAACATATAGCACGTTGCTGTAAGCAAGCACATTCTCATTCAAAGCTGCAAGTTACTATGTAGGAACAAGTTTGTATAGGTATTTCAAAGATGCCCAGAACTGAGCTAAACTTGGTATGTGTCCAACTCCCAGAAATAACTTCATGCCCCATCTCCCTTACTTCCAGCTAGTAAGGATCACATAATTCCTAACAAAGTTTTGACACAGATTCCCAATTCGGGCATTCAGAACATATAGCACGTTGCTGTAAGCAAGCACATTCTCATTCAAAGATGTAAGTTACTATGTAGGAACAAGTTTGTATAGGTATTTCAAAGATGCCCAGAACTGAGCTAAACTTGGTATGTGTCCAACTCCTAGAAATAACTTCATGCCCCATCTCCCTTACTTCCAGCTAGTAAGGATCACATAATTCCTAACAAAGTTTTGACACAGATTCCCAATTCGGGCATTCAGAACATATAGCACGTTGCTGTAAGCAAGCACATTCTCATTCAAAGATGCAAGTTACTATGTAGGAACAAGTTTGTATAGGTATTTCAAAGATGCCCAGAACTGAGCTAAACTTGGTATGTGTCCAACTCCTAGAAATAACTTCATGCCCCATCTCCCTTACTTCCAGCTAGTAAGGATCACATAATTCCTAACAAAGTTTTGACACAGATTCCCAATTCGGGCATTCAGAACATATAGCACGTTGCTGTAAGCAAGCACATTCTCATTCAAAGATGCAAGTTACTATGTAGGAACAAGTTTGTATAGGTATTTCAAAGATGCCCAGAACTGAGCTAAACTTGGTATGTGTCCAACTCCTAGAAATAACTTCATGCCCCATCTCCCTTACTTCCATCTAGTAAGGATCACATAATTCCTAACAAAGTTTTGACACAGATTCCCAATTCGGGCATTCAGAACATATAGCACGTTGCTGCAAGCAAGCACATTCTCATTCAAAGATGCAAGTTACTACGTAGGAACAAGTTTGTATAGGTATTTCAAAGATGCCCAGAACTGAGCTAAACTTGGTATGTGTCCAACTCCTAGAAATAACTTCATGCCCCATCTCCCTTACTTCCAGCTAGTAAGGATCACATAATTCCTAACAAAGTTTTGACACAGATTGCCAATTCGGGCATTCAGAACATATAGCACGTTGCTGCAAGCAAGCACATTCTCATTCAAAGATGCAAGTTACTATGTAGGAACAAGTTTGTATAGGTATTTCAAAGATGCCCAGAACTGAGCTAAACTTGGTATGTGTCCAACTCCTAGAAATAACTTCATGCCCCATCTCCCTTACTTCCAGCTAGTAAGGATCACATAATTCCTAACAAAGTTTTGACACAGATTGCCAATTCGGGCATTCAGAACATATAGCACGTTGCTGCAAGCAAGCACATTCTCATTCAAAGATGCAAGTTACTATGTAGGAACAAGTTTGTATAGGTATTTCAAAGATGCCCAGAACTGAGCTAAACTTGGTATGTGTCCAACTCCTAGAAATAACTTCATGCCCCATCTCCCTTACTTCCAGCTAGTAAGGATCACATAATTCCTAACAAAGTTTGGACACAGATTCCCAATTCGGGCAGTCAGAACATATAGCACGTTGCTGCAAGCAAGCACATTCTCATTCAAAGATGCAAGTTACTATGTAGGAACAAGTTTGTATAGGTATTTCAAAGATGCCCAGAACTGAGCTAAACTTGGTATGTGTCCAACTCCTAGAAATAACTTCATGCCCCATCTCCCTTACTTCCAGCTAGTAAGGATCACATAATTCCTAACAAAGTTTTGACACAGATTCCCAATTCGGGCATTCAGAACATATAGCACGTTGCTGTAAGCAAGCACATTCTCATTCAAAGTTGCAAGTTACTATGTAGGAACAAGTTTGTATAGGTATTTCAAAGATGCCCAGAACTGAGCTAAACTTGGTATGTGTCCAACTCCTAGAAATAACTTCATGCCCCATCTCCCTTACTTCCAGCTAGTAAGGATCACATAATTCCTAACAAAGTTTTGACACAGATTCCCAATTCGGGCATTCAGAACATATAGCACGTTGCTGTAAGTAAGCACATTCTCATTCAAAGATGCAAGTTACTATGTAGGAACAAGTTTGTATAGGTATTTCAAAGATGCCCAGAACTGAGCTAAACTTGGTATGTGTCCAACTCCTAGAAATAACTTCATGCCCCATCTCCCTTACTTCCAGCTAGTAAGGATCACATAATTCCTAACAAAGTTTTGACACAGATTCCCAATTCGGGCATTCAGAACATATAGCACGTTGCTGTAAGCAAGCACATTCTCATTCAAAGATGCAAGTTACTATGTAGGAACAAGTTTGTATAGGTATTTCAAAGATGCCCAGAACTGAGCTAAACTTGGTATGTGTCCAACTCCTAGAAATAACTTCATGCCCCATCTCCCTTACTTCCAGCTAGTAAGGATCACATAATTCCTAACAAAGTTTTGACACAGATTCCCAATTCGGGCATTCAGAACATATAGCACGTTGCTGTAAGAAAGCACATTCTCATTCAAAGATGCAAGTTACTATGTAGGAACAAGTTTGTATAGGTATTTCAAAGATGCCCAGAACTGAGCTAAACTTGGTATGTGTCCAACTCCTAGAAATAACTTCATGCTCCATCTCCCTTACTTCCAGCTAGTAAGGATCACATAATTCCTAACAAAGTTTTGACACAGATTCCCAAATCGGGCATTCAGAACATATAGCACGTTGCTGCAAGCAAGCACATTCTCATTCAAAGTTGCAAGTTACTATGTAGGAACAAGTTTGTATAGGTATTTCAAAGATGCCCAGAACTGAGCTAAACTTGGTATGTGTCCAACTCCTAGAAATAACTTCATGCCCCATCTCCCTTACTTCCAGCTAGTAAGGATCACATAATTCCTAACAAAGTTTTGACACAGATTGCCAATTCGGGCATTCAGAACATATAGCACGTTGCTGTAAGCAAGCACATTCTCATTCAAAGATGCAAGTTACTATGTAGGAACAAGTTTGTATAGGTATTTCAAAGATGCCCAGAACTGAGCTAAACTTGGTATGTGTCCAACTCCTAGAAATAACTTCATGCCCCATCTCCCTTACTTCCAGCTAGTAAGGATCACATAATTCCTAACAAAGTTTTGACACAGATTCCCAATTCGGGCATTCAGAACATATAGCACGTTGCTGCAAGCAAGCAAATTCTCATTCAAAGTTGCAAGTTACTATGTAGGAACAAGTTTGTATAGGTATTTCAAAGATGCCCAGAACTGAGCTAAACTTGGTATGTGTCCAACTCCTAGAAATAACTTCATGCCCCATCTCCCTTACTTCCAGCTAGTAAGGATCACATAATTCCTAACAAAGTTTTGACACAGATTCCCAATTCGGGCATTCAGAACATATAGCACGTTGCTGTAAGCAAGCACATTCTCATTCAAAGTTGCAAGTTACTATGTAGGAACAAGTTTGTATAGGTATTTCAAAGATGCCCAGAACTGAGCTAAACTTGGTATGTGTCCAACTCCTAGAAATAACTTCATGCCCCATCTCCCTTACTTCCAGCTAGTAAGGATCACATAATTCCTAACAAAGTTTTGACACAGATTCCCAATTCGGGCATTCAGAACATATAGCACGTTGCTGTAAGCAAGCACATTCTCATTCAAAGATGCAAGTTACTATGTAGGAACAAGTTTGTATAGGTATTTCAAAGATGCCCAGAACTGAGCTAAACTTGGTATGTGTCCAACTCCTAGAAATAACATCATGCTCCACCTCCATTACTTCCAGCTAGTAAGGATCACATAATTCCTAACAAAGTTTTGACACAGATTCCCAAATCGGGCATTCAGAACATATAGCACGTTGCTGCAAGCAAGCACATTCTCATTCAAAGTTGCAAGTTACTATGTAGGAACAAGTTTGTATAGGTATTTCAAAGATGCCCAGAACTGAGCTAAACTTGGTATGTCTCCAACTCCAAGAAATAACTTCATGCCCCATCTCCCTTACTTCCAGCTAGTAAGGATCACATAATTCCTAACAAAGTTTTGACACAGATTCCCAATTCGGGCATTCAGAACATATAGCACGTTGCTGTAAGCAAGCACATTCTCATTCAAAGTTGCAAGTTACTATGTAGGAACAAGTTTGTATAGGTATTTCAAAGATGCCCAGAACTGAGCTAAACTTGGTATGTTTCCAACTCCTAGAAATAATTTCATGCCCCATCTCCCTTACTTCCAGCTAGTAAGGATCACATAATTCCTACCAAAGTTTTGACACAGATTGCCAATTCGGGCATTCAGAACATATAGCACGTTGCTGCAAGCAAGCACATTCTCATTCAAAGATGCAAGTTACTATGTAGGAACAAGTTTGTATAGGTATTTCAAAGATGCCCAGAACTGAGCTAAACTTGGTATGTGTCCAACTCCTAGAAATAACTTCATGCCCCATCTCCCTTACTTCCAGCTAGTAAGGATCACATAATTCCTAACAAAGTTTGGACACAGATTCCCAATTCGGGCATTTAGAACATATAGCACGTTGCTGTAAGCAAGCACATTCTCATTCAAAGTTGCAAGTTACTATGTAGGAACAAGTTTGTATAGGTATTTCAAAGATGCCCAGAACTGAGCTAAACTTGGTATGTGTCCAACTCCTAGAAATAACTTCATGCCCCATCTCCCTTACTTCCAGCTAGTAAGGATCACATAATTCCTAACAAAGTTTTGACACAGATTCCCAATTCGGGCATTCAGAACATATAGCACGTTGCTGTAAGCAAGCACATTCTCATTCAAAGTTGCAAGTTACTATGTAGGAACAAGTTTGTATAGGTATTTCAAAGATGCCCAGAACTGAGCTAAACTTGGTATGTGTCCAACTCCTAGAAATAACCTCATGCCCCATCTCCCTTACTTCCAGCTAGTAAGGATCACATAATTCCTAACAAAGTTTTGACACAGATTCCCAATTCGGGCATTCAGAACATATAGCACGTTGCTGTAAGCAAGCACATTCTCATTCAAAGTTGCAAGTTACTATGTAGGAACAAGTTTGTATAGGTATTTCAAAGATGCCCAGAACTGAGCTAAACTTGGTATGTGTCCAACTCCTAGAAATAACCTCATGCCCCATCTCCCTTACTTCCAGCTAGTAAGGATCACATAATTCCTAACAAAGTTTTGACACAGATTCCCAATTCGGGCATTCAGAACATATAGCACGTTGCTGTAAGCAAGCACATTCTCATTCAAAGATGCAAGTTACTATGTAGGAACAAGTTTGTATAGGTATTTCAAAGATGCCCAGAACTGAGCTAAACTTGGTATGTGTCCAACTCCTAGAAATAACTTCATGCCCCATCTCCCTTACTTCCAGCTAGTAAGGGTCACATAATTCCTAAGAAAGTTTTGACACAGATTCCCAATTCGGGCATTCAGAACATATAGCACGTTGCTGCAAGCAAGCACATTCTCATTCAAAGATGCAAGTTACTATGTAGGAACAAGTTTGTATAGGTATTTCAAAGATGCCCAGAAGTGAGCTAAACTTGGTATGTGTCCAACTCCTAGAAATAACTTCATGCCCCATCTCCCTTACTTCCAGCTAGTAAGGATCACATAATTCCTAACAAAGTTTTGACACAGATTGCCAATTCGGGCATTCAGAACATATAGCACGTTGCTGTAAGCAAGCACATTCTCATTCAAAGATGCAAGTTACTATGTAGGAACAAGTTTGTATAGGTATTTCAAAGATGCCCAGAACTGAGCTAAACTTGGTATGTGTCCAACTCCTAGAAATAACTTCATGCCCCATCTCCCTTACTTCCAGCTAGTAAGGATCACATATTTCCTAACAAAGTTTTGACACAGATTCCCAATTCGGGCATTCAGAACATATAGCACGTTGCTGTAAGCATCACATTCTCATTCAAAGTTGCAAGTTACTATGTAGGAACAAGTTTGTATAGGTATTTCAAAGATGCCCAGAACTGAGCTAAACTTGGTATGTGTCCAACTCCTAGAAATAACTTCATGCCCCATCTCCCTTACTTCCAGCTAGTAAGGATCATATAATTCCTAACAAAGTTTTGACACAGATTCCCAATTCGGGCATTCAGAACATATAGCACGTTGCTGTAAGCAAGCACATTCTCATTCAAAGATGCAAGTTACTATGTAGGAACATGTTTGTATAGGTATTTCAAAGATGCCCAGAACTGAGCTAAACTTGGTATGTGTCCAACTCCTAGAAATAACTTCATGCTGCACCTCCCTTACTTCCAGCTAGTAAGGATCACATAATTCCTAACAAAGTTTTGACACAGATTCCCAAATCGGGCATTCAGAACATATAGCACGTTGCTGCAAGCAAGCACATTCTCATTCAACGTTGCAAGTTACTATGTAGGAACAAGTTTGTATAGGTATTTCAAAGATGCCCAGAACTGAGCTAAACTTGGTATGTCTCCAACTCCAAGAAATAACTTCATGCCCCATCTCCCTTACTTCCAGCTAGTAAGGATCACATAATTCCTAACAAAGTTTTGACACAGATTCCCAATTCGGGCATTCAGAACATATAGCACGTTGCTGTAAGCAAACACATTCTCATTCAAAGTTGCAAGTTACTATATAGGAACAAGTTTGTATAGGTATTTCAAAGATGCCAAGAACTGAGCTAAACTTGGTATGTTTCAAACTCCTAGAAATAATTTCATGCCCCATCTCCCTTACTTCCAGCTAGTAAGGATCACATAATTCCTAACAAAGTTTTGACACAGATTCCCAATTCGGGCATTCAGAACATATAGCACGTTGCTGTAAGCAAGCACATTCTCATTCAAAGTTGCAAGTTACTATGTAGGAACAAGTTTGTATAGGTATTTCAAAGATGCCCAGAACTGAGCTAAACTTGGTATGTGTCCAACTCCTAGAAATAACTTCATGCCCCATCTCCCTTACTTCCAGCTAGTAAGGATCACATAATTCCTAACAAAGTTTTGACACAGATTCCCAATTCGGGCATTCAGAACATATAGCACGTTGCTGTAAGCAAGCACATTCTCATTCAAAGTTGCAAGTTACTATGTAGGAACAAGTTTGTATAGGTATTTCAAAGATGCCCAGAACTGAGCTAAACTTGGTATGTGTCCAACTCCTAGAAATAACATCATGCCCCATCTCCCTTACTTCCAGCTAGTAAGGATCACATAATTCCTAACAAAGTTTTGACACAGATTCCCAATTCGGGCATTCAGAACATATAGCACGTTGCTGTAAGCAAGCACATTCTCATTCAAAGATGCAAGTTACTATGTAGGAACAAGTTTGTATAGGTATTTCAAAGATGCCCAGAACTGAGCTAAACTTGGTATGTGTCCAACTCCTAGAAATAACTTCATGCCCCATCTCCCTTACTTCCAGCTAGTAAGGATCACATAATTCCTAACAAAGTTTGGACACAGATTCCCAATTCGGGCATTCAGAACATATAGCACGTTGCTGTAAGCAAGCACATTCTCATTCAAAGATGCAAGATACTATGTAGGAACAAGTTTGTATAGGTATTTCAAAGATGCCCAGAACTGAGCTAAACTTGGTATGTGTCCAACTCCTAGAAATAACTTCATGCCCCATCTCCCTTACTTCCAGCTAGTAAAGATCACATAATTCCTAACAAAGTTTTGACACAGATTCCCAAATCGGGCATTCAGAACATATAGCACGTTGCTGCAAGCAAGCACATTCTCATTCAAAGTTGCAAGTTACTATGAAGGAACAAGTTTGTATAGGTATTTCAAAGATGCCCAGAACTGAGCTAAACTTGGTATGTGTCCAACTCCTAGAAATAACTTCATGCCCCACCTCCCTTACTTCCAGCTAGTAAGGATCACATAATTCCTAACAAAGTTTTGACACAGATTGCCTATTCGGGCATTCAGAACATATAGCACCTTGCTGTAAGCAAGCACATTCTCATTCAAAGATGCAAGTTAATATGTAGGAACAAGTTTGTATAGGTATTTCAAAGATGCCCAGAACTGAGCTAAACTTGGTATGTGTCCAACTCCTAGAAATAACTTCATGCCCCATCTCCCTTACTTCCAGCTAGTAAGGATCATATAATTCCTAACAAAGTTTTGACACAGATTCCCAATTCGGGCATTCAGAACATATAGCACGTTGCTGTAAGCAAGCACATTCTCATTCAAAAATGCAAGTTACTATGTAGGAACATGTTTGTATAGGTATTTCAAAGATGCCCAGAACTGAGCTAAACTTGGTATGTGTCCAACTCCTAGAAATAACTTCATGCCCCACCTCCCTTACTTCCAGCTAGTAAGGATCACATAATTCCTAACAAAGTTTTGACACAGATTCCCAAATCGGGCATTCAGAACATATAGCACGTTGCTGCAAGCAAGCACATTCTCATTCAACGTTGCAAGTTACTATGTAGGAACAAGTTTGTATAGGTATTTCAAAGATGCCCAGAACTGAGCTAAACTTGGTATGTCTCCAACTCCAAGAAATAACTTCATGCCCCATCTCCCTTACTTCCAGCTAGTAAGGATCACATAATTCCTAACAAAGTTTTGACACAGATTCCCAATTCGGGCATTCAGAACATATAGCACGTTGCTGTAAGCAAACACATTCTCATTCAAAGTTGCAAGTTACTATATAGGAACAAGTTTGTATAGGTATTTCAAAGATGCCAAGAACTGAGCTAAACTTGGTATGTTTCAAACTCCTAGAAATAATTTCATGCCCCATCTCCCTTACTTCCAGCTAGTAAGGATCACATAATTCCTAACAAAGTTTTGACACAGATTCCCAATTCGGGCATTCAGAACATATAGCACGTTGCTGTAAGCAAGCACATTCTCATTCAAAGCTGCAAGTTACTATGTAGGAACAAGTTTGTATAGGTATTTCAAAGATGCCCAGAACTGAGCTAAACTTGGTATGTGTCCAACTCC
Organism: Diceros bicornis minor; assembly: GCF_020826845.1. NCBI lineage: Eukaryota > Metazoa > Chordata > Mammalia > Perissodactyla > Rhinocerotidae > Diceros > Diceros bicornis. Next base: position 596,129 of record NC_080769.1, on the reverse strand, counting down.
TAGAAATAACTTCATGCCCCATCTCCATTACTTCCAGCTAGTAAGGATCACATAATTCCTAACAAAGTTTTGACACAGATTCCCAATTCGGGCATTCAGAACATATAGCACGTTGCTGTAAGCAAGCACATTCTCATTCAAAGTTGCAAGTTACTATGTACGAACAAGTTTGTATAGGTATTTCAAAGATGCCCAGAACTGAGCTAAACTTGGTATGTGTCCAACTCCTAGAAATAACTTCATGCCCCATCTCCCTTACTTCCAGCTAGTAAGGATCACATAATTCCTAACAAAGTTTTGACACAGATTCCCAATTCGGGCATTCAGAACATATAGCACGTTGCTGTAAGCAAGCACATTCTCATTCAAAGATGCAAGTTACTATGTAGGAACAAGTTTGTATAGGTATTTCAAAGATGCCCAGAACTGAGCTAAACTTGGTATGTGTCCAACTCCTAGAAATAACTTCATGCCCCATCTCCCTTACTTCCAGCTAGTAAGGATCACATAATTCCTAACAAAGTTTTGACACAGATTCCCAATTCGGGCATTCAGAACATATAGCACGTTGCTGTAAGCAAGCACATTCTCATTCAAAGATGCAAGTTACTATGTAGGAACATGTTTGTATAGGTATTTCAAAGATGCCCAGAACTGAGCTAAACTTGGTATGTGTCCAACTCCTAGAAATAACTTCATGCTCCACCTCCCTTACTTCCAGCTAGTAAGGATCACATAATTCCTAACAAAGATTTGACACAGATTCCCAATTCGGGCATTCAGAACATATAGCACGTTGCTGTAAGCAAACACATTCTCATTCAAAGTTGCAAGTTACTATGTAGGAACAAGTTTGTATAGGTATTTCAAAGATGCCCAGAACTGAGCTAAACTTGGTATGTTTCCAACTCCTAGAAATAACTTCATGCCCCATCTCCCTTACTTCCAGCTAGTAAGGATCACATAATTCCTAACAAAGTTTTGACACAGATTCCCAATTCGGGCATTCAGAACATATAGCACGTTGCTGAAAGCAAGCACATTCTCATTCAAAGTTGCAAGTTACTATGTAGGAACAAGTTTGTATAGGTATTTCAAAGATGCCCAGAACTGAGCTAAACTTGGTATGTGTCCAACTCCTAGAAATAACTTCATGCCCCATCTCCCTTACTTCCAGCTAGTAAGGATGACATAATTCCTAACAAAGTTTTGACACAGATTCCCAATTCGGGCATTCAGAACATATAGCACGTTGCTGTAAGCAAGCACATTCTCATTCAAAGTTGCAAGTTACTATGTAGGAACAAGTTTGTATAGGTATTTCAAAGATGCCCAGAACTGAGCTAAACTTGGTATGTGTCAAACTCCTAGAAATAACTTCATGCCCCATCTCCCTTACTTCCAGCTAGTAAGGATCACATAATTCCTAACAAAGTTTTGACACAGAATCCCAATTCGGGCATTCAGAACATATAACACGTTGCTGTAAGCAAGCAGATTCTCATTCAAAGATGCAAGTTACTATGTAGGAACAAGTTTGTATAGGTATTTCAAAGATGCCCAGAACTGAGCTAAACTTGGTATGTGTCCAACTCCTAGAAATAACATCATGCCCCATCTCCCTTACTTCCAGCTAGTAAGGATCACATAATTCCTAACAAAGTTTTGACACAGATTGCCAATTCGGGCATTCAGAACATATAGCACGTTGCTGTAAGCAAGCACATTCTCATTCAAAGATGCAAGTTACTATGTAGGAACAAGTTTGTATAGGTATTTCAAAGATGCCCAGAACTGAGCTAAACTTGGTATGTGTCCAACTCCTAGAAATAACTTCATGCTCCATCTCCCTTACTTCCAGCTAGTAATGATCACATAATTCCTAACAAAGTTTTGACACAGATTCCCAAATCGGGCATTCAGAACATATAGCACGTTGCTGCAAGCAAGCACATTCTCATTCAAAGCTGCAAGTTACTATGTAGGAACAAGTTTGTATAGGTATTTCAAAGATGCCCAGAACTGAGCTAAACTTGGTATGTCTCCAACTCCAAGAAATAACTTCATGCCCCATCTCCCTTACTTCCAGCTAGTAAGGATCACATAATTCCTACCAAAGTTTTGACACAGATTCCCAATTCGGGCATTCTGAACATATAGCACGTTGCTGTAAGCAAGCACATTCTCATTCAAAGCTGCAAGTTACTATGTAGGAACAAGTTTGTATAGGTATTTCAAAGATGCCCAGAACTGAGCTAAACTTGGTATGTGTCCAACTCCCAGAAATAACTTCATGCCCCATCTCCCTTACTTCCAGCTAGTAAGGATCACATAATTCCTAACAAAGTTTTGACACAGATTCCCAATTCGGGCATTCAGAACATATAGCACGTTGCTGTAAGCAAGCACATTCTCATTCAAAGATGTAAGTTACTATGTAGGAACAAGTTTGTATAGGTATTTCAAAGATGCCCAGAACTGAGCTAAACTTGGTATGTGTCCAACTCCTAGAAATAACTTCATGCCCCATCTCCCTTACTTCCAGCTAGTAAGGATCACATAATTCCTAACAAAGTTTTGACACAGATTCCCAATTCGGGCATTCAGAACACATAGCACGTTGCTGTAAGCAAGCACATTCTCATTCAAAGATGCAAGTTACTATGTAGGAACAAGTTTGTATAGGTATTTCAAAGATGCCCAGAACTGAGCTAAACTTGGTATGTGTCCAACTCCTAGAAATAACTTCATGCCCCATCTCCCTTACTTCCAGCTAGTAAGGATCACATAATTCCTAACAAAGTTTTGACACAGATTCCCAATTCGGGCATTCAGAACATATAGCACGTTGCTGTAAGCAAGCACATTCTCATTCAAAGATGCAAGTTACTATGTAGGAACATGTTTGTATAGGTATTTCAAAGATGCCCAGAACTGAGCTAAACTTGGTATGTGTCCAACTCCTAGAAATAACTTCATGCCCCATCTCCCTTACTTCCAGCTAGTAAGGATCACATAATTCCTAACAAAGTTTTGACACAGATTGCCAATTCGGGCATTCAGAACATATAGCACGTTGCTGTAAGTAAGCACATTCTCATTCAAAGATGCAAGTTACTATGTAGGAACAAGTTTGTATAGGTATTTCAAAGATGCCCAGAACTGAGCTAAACTTGGTATGTGTCCAACTCCTAGAAATAACTTCATGCCCCATCTCCCTTACTTCCAGCTAGTAAGGATCACATAATTCCTAACAAATTTTTGACACAGATTGCCAATTCGGGCATTCAGAACATACAGCACGTTACTGTAAGCAAGCACATTCTCATTCAAAGGTGCAAGTTACTATGTAGGAACAAGTTTGTATAGGTATTTCAAAGATGCCCAGAACTGAGCTAAACTTGGTATGTGTCCAACTCCTAGAAATAACTTCATGCCCCACCTCCCTTACTTCCAGCTAATAAGGATCACATAATTCCTAACAAAGTTTTGACACAGATTCCCAATTCGGGCATTCAGAACATATAGCACGTTGCTGCAAGCAAGCACATTCTCATTCAAAGTTGCAAGTTACTATGTAGGAACAAGTTTGTATAGGTATTTCAAAGATGCCCAGAACTGAGCTAAACTTGGTATGTCTCCAACTCCTAGAAATAACTTCATGCCCCATCTCCCTTACTTCCAGCTAGTAAGGATCACATAATTCCTAACAAAGTTTTGACACAGATTCCCAATTCGGGCATTCAGAACATATAGCACGTTGCTGTAAGCAAGCACATTCTCATTCAAAGTTGCAAGTTTCTATGTAGGAACAAGATTGTATAGGTATTTCAAAGATGCCCAGAACTGAGCTAAACTTGGTATGTGTCCAACTCCTAGAAATAACTTCATGCCCCATCTCCCTTACTTCCAGCTAGTAAGGATCACATAATTCCTAACAAAGTTTTGACACAGATTCCCAATTCGGGCATTCAGAACATATAGCACGTTGCTGTAAGCAAGCACATTCTCATTCAAAGATGCAAGTTACTATGTAGGAACAAGTTTGTATAGGTATTTCAAAGATGCCCAGAACTGAGCTAATCTTGGTATGTGTCCAACTCCTAGAAATAACTTCATGCCCCATCTCCCTTACTTCCAGCTAGTAAGGATCACATAATTCCTAACAAAGTTTTGACACAGATTCCCAATTCGGGCATTCAGAACATATAGCACGTTGCTGCAAGCTAGCACATTCTCATTCAAGATGCAAGTTACTACGTAGGAACAAGTTTGTATAGGTATTTCAAAGATGCCCAGAACTGAGCTAAACTTGGTATGTGTCCAACTCCTAGAAATAACTTCATGCCCCATCTCCCTTACTTCCAGCTAGTAAGGATCACATAATTCCTAACAAAGTTTTGACACAGATTGCCAATTCGGGCATTCAGAACTTATAGCACGTTGCTGCAAGCAAGCACATTCTCATTCAAAGATGCAAGTTACTACGTAGGAACAAGTTTGTATAGGTATTTCAAAGATGCCCAGAACTGAGCTAAACTTGGTATGTGTCCAACTCCTAGAAATAACTTCATGCCCCATCTCCCTTACTTCCAGCTAGTAAGGATCACATAATTCCTAACAAAGTTTTGACACAGATTGCCAATTCGGGCATTCAGAACATATAGCACGTTGCTGCAAGCAAGCACATTCTCATTCAAAGATGCAAGTTACTATGTAGGAACAAGTTTGTATAGGTATTTCAAAGATGCCCAGAACTGAGCTAAACTTGGTATGTGTCCAACTCCTAGAAATAACTTCATGCCCCATCTCCCTTACTTCCAGCTAGTAAGGATCACATAATTCCTAACAAAGTTTTGACACAGATTCCCAATTCGGGCAGTCAGAACATATAGCACGTTGCTGTAAGCAAGCAGATTCTCATTCAAAGATGCAAGTTACTATGTAGGAACAAGTTTGTATAGGTATTTCAAAGATGCCCAGAACTGAGCTAAAATTGGTATGTGTCCAACTCCTAGAAATAACTTCATGCCCCATCTCCCTTACTTCCAGCTAGTAAGGATCACATAATTCCTAACAAAGTTTTGACACAGATTCCCAATTCGGGCATTCAGAACATATGGCACGTTGCTGGAAGCAAGCACATTCTCATTCAAAGTTGCAAGTTACTATGTAGAAACAAGTTTGTATAGGTATTTCAAAGATGCCCAGAACTGAGCTAAACTTCGTATGTGTCCAACTCCTAGAAATAACTTCATGCCCCATCTCCCTTACTTCCAGCTAGTAAGGATCACATAATTCCTAACTAAGTTTTCACACAGATTCCCAAATCGGGCATTCAGAACATATAGCACGTTGCTGTAAGCAAGCACATTCTCATTAATGATGCAAGTTACTATGTAGGAACAAGTTTGTATAGGTATTTCAAAGATGCCCAGAACTGAGCTAAACTTGGTATGTGTCCAACTCCTAGAAATAACTTCATGCCCCATCTCCCTTACTTCCAGCTAGTAAGGATCACATAATTCCTAACAAAGTTTTGACACAGATTCCCAATTCGGGCATTCAGAACATATAGCACGTTGCTGTAAGCAAGCACATTCTCATTCAAAGATGCAAGTTACTATGTAGGAACAAGTTTGTATAGGTATTTCAAAGATGCCCAGAACTGAGCTAAACTTGGTATGTGTCCAACTCCTAGAAATAACTTCATGCCCCATCTCCCTTACTTCCAGCTAGTAAGGATCACATAATTCCTACCAAAGTTTTGACACAGATTCCCAATTCGGGCATTCAGAACATATAGCACGTTGCTGCAAGCAAGCACATTCTCATTCAAAGATGCAAGTTACTATGTAGGAACAAGTTTGTATAGGTATTTCAAAGATGCCCAGAACTGAGCTAAACTTGGTATGTGTCCAACTCCTAGAAATAACTTCATGCCCCATCTCCCTTACTTCCAGCTAGTAAGGATCACATAATTCCTAACAAAGTTTTGACACAGATTCCCAATTCGGGCATTCAGAACATATAGCACGTTGCTGTAAGCAAGCACATTCTCATTCAAAGTTGCAAGTTACTATGTAGGAACAAGTTTGTATAGGTATTTTAAAGATGCCCAGAACTGAGCTAAACTTGGTGTGTGTCCAACTCCTAGAAATAACTTCATGCCCCATCTCCCTTACTTCCAGCTAGTAAGGATCACATAATTCCTAACAAAGTTTTGACACAGATTCCCAATTCGGGCATTCAGAACATATAGCACGTTGCTGTAAGCAAGCAGATTCTCATTCAAAGTTGCAAGTTACTATGTAGGAACAAGTTTGTATAGGTATTTCAAAGATGCCCAGAACTGAGCTAAACTTGGTATGTGTCCAACTCCTAGAAATAACTTCATGCCCCATCTCCCTTACTTCCAGCTAGTAAGGATCACATAATTCCTAACAAAGTTTTGACACAGATTCCCAATTCGGGCATTCAGAACATATAGCACGTTGCTGTAAGCAAGCACATTCTCATTCAAAGTTGCAAGTTACTTTGTAGGAACAAGTTTGTATAGGTATTTCAAAGATGCCCAGAACTGAGCTAAACTTGGTATGTGTCCAACTCCTAGAAATAACCTCATGCCCCATCTCCCTTACTTCCAGCTAGTAAGGATCACATAATTCCTAACAAAGTTTTGACACAGATTCCCAATTCGGGCATTCAGAACATATAGCACGTTGCTGTAAGCAAGCACATTCTCATTCAAAGATGCAAGTTACTATGTAGGAACAAGTTTGTATAGGTATTTCAAAGATGCCCAGAACTGAGCTAAACTTGGTATGTGTCCAACTCCTAGAAATAACTTCATGCCCCATCTCCCTTACTTCCAGCTAGTAAGGATCACATAATTCCTAACAAAGTTTTGACACAGATTGCCAATTCGGGCATTCAGAACATATAGCACGTTGCTGTAAGCAAGCACATTCTCATTCAAAGATGCAAGTTACTATGTAGGAACAAGTTTGTATAGGTATTTCAAAGATGCCCAGAACTGAGCTAAACTTGGTATGTGTCCAACTCCTAGAAATAACTTCATGCCCCATCTCCCTTACTTCCAGCTAGTAAGGATCACATAATTCCTAACAAAGTTTTGACACAGATTCCCAATTCGGGCATTCAGAACATATAGCACGTTGCTGTAAGCATCACATTCTCATTCAAAGATGCAAGTTACTATGTAGGAACAAGTTTGTATAGGTATTTCAAAGATGCCCAGAACTGAGCTAAACTTGGTATGTGTCCAACTCCTAGAAATAACTTCATGCCCCATCTCCCTTACTTCCAGCTAGTAAGGATCACATAATTCCTAACAAAGTTTTGACACAGATTGCCAATTCGGGCATTCAGAACATATAGCACGTTGCTGTAAGCAAGCACATTCTCATTCAAAGTTGCAAGTTACTATGTAGGAACAAGTTTGTATAGGTATTTCAAAGATGCCCAGAACTGAGCTAAACTTGGTATGTGTCCAACTCCTAGAAATAACTTCATGCCCCATCTCCCTTACTTCCAGCTAGTAAGGATCACATAATTCCTAACAAAGTTTTGACACAGATTGCCAATTCGGGCATTCAGAACATATAGCACGTTGCTGTAAGCAAGCACATTCTCATTCAAAGATGCAAGTTACTATGTAGGAACAAGTTTGTATAGGTATTTCAAAGATGCCCAGAACTGAGCTAAACTTGGTATGTGTCCAACTCCTAGAAATAACTTCATGCCCCATCTCCCTTACTTCCAGCTAGTAAGGATCACATAATTCCTAACAAAGTTTTGACACAGATTCCCAATTCGGGCATTCAGAACATATAGCACGTTGCTGTAAGCAAGCACATTCTCATTCAAAGATGCAAGTTACTATGTAGGAACAAGTTTGTATAGGTATTTCAAAGATGCCCAGAACTGAGCTAAACTTGGTATGTGTCCAACTCCTAGAAATAACTTCATGCCCCATCTCCCTTACTTCCAGCTAGTAAGGATCACATAATTCCTAACAAAGTTTTGACACAGATTCCCAATTCGGGCATTCAGAACATATAGCACGTTGCTGTAAGCAAGCACATTCTCATTCAAAGATGCAAGTTACTATGTAGGAACAAGTTTGTATAGGCATTTCAAAGATGCCCAGAACTGAGCTAAACTTGGTATGTGTCCAACTCCTAGAAATAACTTCATGCCCCATCTCCCTTACTTCCAGCTAGTAAGGATCACATAATTCCTAACAAAGTTTGGACACAGATTCCCAATTCGGGCATTCAGAACATATAGCACGTTGCTGTAAGCAAGCACATTCTCATTCAAAGATGCAAGATACTATGTAGGAACAAGTTTGTATAGGTATTTCAAAGATGCCCAGAACTGAGCTAAACTTGGTATGTGTCCAACTCCTAGAAATAACTTCATGCCCCATCTCCCTTACTTCCAGCTAGTAAAGATCACATAATTCCTAACAAAGTTTGACACAGATTCCCAAATCGGGCATTCAGAACATATAGCACGTTGCTGCAAGCAAGCACATTCTCATTCAAAGTTGCAAGTTACTATGAAGGAACAAGTTTGTATAGGTATTTCAAAGATGCCCAGAACTGAGCTAAACTTGGTATGTGTCCAACTCCTAGAAATAACTTCATGCCCCACCTCCCTTACTTCCAGCTAGTAAGGATCACATAATTCCTAACAAAGTTTTGACACAGATTGCCAATTCGGGCATTCAGAACATATAGCACCTTGCTGTAAGCAAGCACATTCTCATTCAAAGATGCAAGTTACTATGTAGGAACAAGTTTGTATAGGTATTTCAAAGATGCCCAGAACTGAGCTAAACTTGGTATGTGTCCAACTCCTAGAAATAACTTCATGCCCCATCTCCCTTACTTCCAGCTAGTAAGGATCACATAATTCCTAACAAAGTTTTGACACAGATTCCCAATTCGGGCATTCAGAACATATAGCACGTTGCTGTAAGCAAGCACATTCTCATTCAAAGATGCAAGTTACTATGTAGGAACATGTTTGTATAGGTATTTCAAAGATGCCCAGAACTGAGCTAAACTTGGTATGTGTCCAACTCCTAGAAATAACTTCATGCTCCACCTCCCTTACTTCCAGCTAGTAAGGATCACAAAATTCCTAACAAAGTTTGGACACAGATTCCCAAATCGGGCATTCAGAACATATAGCACGTTGCTGCAAGCAAGCACATTCTCATTCAAAGTTGCAAGTTACTATGTAGGAACAAGTTTGTATAGGTATTTCAAAGATGCCCAGAACTGAGCTAAACTTGGTATGTCTCCAACTCCAAGAAATAACTTCATGCCCCATCTCCCTTACTTCCAGCTAGTAAGGATCACATAATTCCTAACAAAGTTTTGACACAGATTGCCAATTCGGGCATTCAGAACATATAGCACGTTGCTGCAAGCAAGCACATTCTCATTCAAAGATGCAAGTTACTATGTAGGAACAAGTTTGTATAGGTATTTCAAAGATGCCCAGAACTGAGCTAAACTTGGTATGTGTCCAACTCCTAGAAATAACTTCATGCCCCATCTCCCTTACTTCCAGCTAGTAAGGATCACATAATTCCTAACAAAGTTTTGACACAGATTCCCAATTCGGGCAGTCAGAACATATAGCACGTTGCTGCAAGCAAGCACATTCTCATTCAAAGATGCAAGTTACTATGTAGGAACAAGTTTGTATAGGTATTTCAAAGATGCCCAGAACTGAGCTAAACTTGGTATGTGTCCAACTCCTAGAAATAACTTCATGCCCCATCTCCCTTACTTCCAGCTAGTAAGGATCACATAATTCCTAACAAAGTTTTGACACAGATTCCCAATTCGGGCATTCAGAACATATAGCACGTTGCTGTAAGCAAGCACATTCTCATTCAAAGTTGCAAGTTACTATGTAGGAACAAGTTTGTATAGGTATTTCAAAGATGCCCAGAACTGAGCTAAACTTGGTATGTGTCCAACTCCTAGAAATAACTTCATGCCCCATCTCCCTTACTTCCAGCTAGTAAGGATCACATAATTCCTAACAAAGTTTTGACACAGATTCCCAATTCGGGCATTCAGAACATATAGCACGTTGCTGTAAGCAAGCACATTCTCATTCAAAGATGCAAGTTACTATGTAGGAACAAGTTTGTATAGGTATTTCAAAGATGCCCAGAACTGAGCTAAACTTGGTATGTGTCCAACTCCTAGAAATAACTTCATGCCCCATCTCCCTTACTTCCAGCTAGTAAGGATCACATAATTCCTAACAAAGTTTTGACACAGATTCCCAATTCGGGCATTCAGAACATATAGCACGTTGCTGTAAGCAAGCACATTCTCATTCAAAGATGCAAGTTACTATGTAGGAACAAGTTTGTATAGGTATTTCAAAGATGCCCAGAACTGAGCTAAACTTGGTATGTGTCCAACTCCTAGAAATAACTTCATGCCCCATCTCCCTTACTTCCAGCTAGTAAGGATCACATAATTCCTAACAAAGTTTTGACACAGATTCCCAATTCGGGCATTCAGAACATATAGCACGTTGCTGTAAGAAAGCACATTCTCATTCAAAGATGCAAGTTACTATGTAGGAACAAGTTTGTATAGGTATTTCAAAGATGCCCAGAACTGAGCTAAACTTGGTATGTGTCCAACTCCTAGAAATAACTTCATGCTCCATCTCCCTTACTTCCAGCTAGTAAGGATCACATAATTCCTAACAAAGTTTTGACACAGATTCCCAAATCGAGCATTCAGAACATATAGCACGTTGCTGCAAGCAAGCACATTCTCATTCAAAGTTGCAAGTTACTATGTAGGAACAAGTTTGTATAGGTATTTCAAAGATGCCCAGAACTGAGCTAAACTTGGTATGTGTCCAACTCCTAGAAATAACTTCATGCCCCTTCTCCCTTACTTCCAGCTAGTAAGGATCACATAATTCCTAACAAATTTTTGACACAGATTGCCAATTCGGGCATTCAGAACATATAGCACGTTGCTGTAAGCAAGCACATTCTCATTCAAAGATGCAAGTTACTATGTAGGAACAAGTTTGTATAGGTATTTCAAAGATGCCCAGAACTGTGCTAAACTTGGTATGTGTCCAACTCCTAGAAATAACTTCATGCCCCATCTCCCTTACTTCCAGCTAGTAAGGATCACATAATTCCTAACAAAGTTTTGACACAGATTCCCAATTCGGGCATTCAGAACATATAGCACGTTGCTGCAAGCAAGCAAATTCTCATTCAAAGTTGCAAGTTACTATGTAGGAACAAGTTTGTATAGGTATTTCAAAGATGCCCAGAACTGAGCTAAACTTGGTATGTGTCCAACTCCTAGAAATAACTTCATGCCCCATCTCCCTTACTTCCAGCTAGTAAGGATCACATAATTCCTAACAAAGTTTTGACACAGATTCCCAATTCGGGCATTCAGAACATATAGCACGTTGCTGTAAGCAAGCACATTCTCATTCAAAGTTGCAAGTTTCTATGTAGGAACAAGATTGTATAGGTATTTCAAAGATGCCCAGAACTGAGCTAAACTTGGTATGTGTCCAACTCCTAGAAATAACTTCATGCCCCATCTCCCTTACTTCCAGCTAGTAAGGATCACATAATTCCTAACAAAGTTTTGACACAGATTCCCAATTCGGGCATTCAGAACATATAGCACGTTGCTGTAAGCAAGCACATTCTCATTCAAAGATGCAAGTTACTATGTAGGAACAAGTTTGTATAGGTATTTCAAAGATGCCCAGAACTGAGCTAATCTTGGTATGTGTCCAACTCCTAGAAATAACTTCATGCCCCATCTCCCTTACTTCCAGCTAGTAAGGATCACATAATTCCTAACAAAGTTTTGACACAGATTCCCAATTCGGGCATTCAGAACATATAGCACGTTGCTGCAAGCAAGCACATTCTCATTCAAAGATGCAAGTTACTACGTAGGAACAAGTTTGTATAGGTATTTCAAAGATGCCCAGAACTGAGCTAAACTTGGTATGTGTCCAACTCCTAGAAATAACTTCATGCCCCATCTCCCTTACTTCCAGCTAGTAAGGATCACATAATTCCTAACAAAGTTTTGACACAGATTGCCAATTCGGGCATTCAGAACATATAGCACGTTGCTGCAAGCAAGCACATTCTCATTCAAAGATGCAAGTTACTACGTAGGAACAAGTTTGTATAGGTATTTCAAAGATGCCCAGAACTGAGCTAAACTTGGTATGTGTCCAACTCCTAGAAATAACTTCATGCCCCATCTCCCTTACTTCCAGCTAGTAAGGATCACATAATTCCTAACAAAGTTTTGACACAGATTGCCAATACGGGCATTCACAACATATAGCACGTTGCTGCAAGCAAGCACATTCTCATTCAAAGATGCAAGTTACTATGTAGGAACAAGTTTGTATAGGTATTTCAAAGATGCCCAGAACTGAGCTAAACTTGGTATGTGTCCAACTCCTAGAAATAACTTCATGCCCCATCTCCCTTACTTCCAGCTAGTAAGGATCACATAATTCCTAACAAAGTTTTGACACAGATTCCCAATTCGGGCAGTCAGAACATATAGCACGTTGCTGCAAGCAAGCACATTCTCATTCAAAGATGCAAGTTACTATGTAGGAACAAGTTTGTATAGATATTTCAAAGATGCCCAGAACTGAGCTAAACTTGGTATGTGTCCAACTCCTAGAAATAACTTCATGCCCCATCTCCCTTACTTCCAGCTAGTAAGGATCACATAATTCCTAACAAAGTTTTGACACAGATTCCCAATTCGGGCATTCAGAACATATAGCACGTTGCTGTAAGCAAGCACATTCTCATTCAAAGTTGCAAGTTACTATGTAGGAACAAGTTTGTATAGGTATTTCAAAGATGCCCAGAACTGAGCTAAACTTGGTATGTGTCCAACTCCTAGAAATAACTTCATGCCCCATCTCCCTTACTTCCAGCTAGTAAGGATCACATAATTCCTAACAAAGTTTTGACACAGATTCCCAATTCGGGCATTCAGAACATATAGCACGTTGCTGTAAGCAAGCACATTCTCATTCAAAGATGCAAGTTACTATGTAGGAACAAGTTTGTATAGGTATTTCAAAGATGCCCAGAACTGAGCTAAACTTGGTATGTGTCCAACTCCTAGAAATAACTTCATGCCCCATCTCCCTTACTTCCAGCTAGTAAGGATCACATAATTCCTAACAAAGTTTTGACACAGATTCCCAATTCGGGCATTCAGAACATATAGCACGTTGCTGTAAGCAAGCACATTCTCATTCAAAGATGCAAGTTACTATGTAGGAACAAGTTTGTATAGGTATTTCAAAGATGCCCAGAACTGAGCTAAACTTGGTATGTGTCCAACTCCTAGAAATAACTTCATGCCCCATCTCCCTTACTTCCAGCTAGTAAGGATCACATAATTCCTAACAAAGTTTTGACACAGATTCCCAATTCGGGCATTCAGAACATATAGCACGTTGCTGTAAGCAAGCACATTCTCATTCAAAGTTGCAAGTTACTATGTAGGAACAAGTTTGTATAGGTATTTCAAAGATGCCCAGAACTGAGCTAAACTTGGTATGTGTCCAACTCCTAGAAATAACTTCATGCCCCATCTCCCTTACTTCCAGCTAGTAAGGATCACATAATTCCTAACAAATTTTTGACACAGATTCCCAAATCGGGCATTCAGAACATATAGCACGTTGCTGCAAGCAAGCACATTCTCATTCAAAGATGCAAGTTACTATGTAGGAACAAGTTTGTATAGGTATTTCAAAGATGCCCAGAACTGAGCTAAACTTGGTATGTGTCCAACTCCTAGAAATAACTTCATGCCCCATCTCCCTTACTTCCAGCTAGTAAGGATCACATAATTCCTAACAAAGTTTTGACACAGATTGCCAATTCGGGCATTCAGAACATATAGCACGTTGCTGCAAGCAAGCACATTCTCATTCAAAGATGCAAGTTACTATGTAGGAACAAGTTTGTATAGGTATTTCAAAGATGCCCAGAACTGAGCTAAACTTGGTATGTGTCCAACTCCTAGAAATAACTTCATGCCCCATCTCCCTTACTTCCAGCTAGTAAGGATCACATAATTCCTAACAAAGTTTTGACACAGATTCCCAATTCGTGCATTCAGAACATATAGCACGTTGCTGCAAGCAAGCAAATTCTCATTCAAAGTTGCAAGTTACTATGTAGGAACAAGTTTGTATAGGTATTTCAAAGATGCCCAGAACTGAGCTAAACTTGGTATGTGTCCAACTCCTAGAAATAACTTCATGCCCCATCTCCCTTACTTCCAGCTAGTAAGGATCACATAATTCCTAACAAAGTTTTGACACAGATTCCCAATTCGGGCATTCAGAACATATAGCACGTTGCTGCAAGCAAGCACATTCTCATTCAAAGTTGCAAGTTACTATGTAGGAACAAGTTTGTATAGGTATTTCAAAGATGCCCAGAACTGAGCTAAACTTGGTATGTGTCCAACTCCTAGAAATAACTTCATGCCCCATCTCCCTTACTTCCAGCTAGTAAGGATCACATAATTCCTAACAAAGTTTTGACACAGATTCCCAATTCGGGCATTCAGAACATATAGCACGTTGCTGTAAGCAAGCACATTCTCATTCAAAGATGCAAGTTACTATGTAGGAACAAGTTTGTATAGGTATTTCAAAGATGCCCAGAACTGAGCTAAACTTGGTATGTGTCCAACTCCTAGAAATAACTTCATGCTCCACCTCCCTTACTTCCAGCTAGTAAGGATCACATAATTCCTAACAAAGTTTTGACACAGATTCCCAATTCGGGCATTCAGAACATATAGCACGTTGCTGCAAGCAAGCATATTCTCATTCAAAGTTGCAAGTTACTATGTAGGAACAAGTTTGTATAGGTATTTCAAAGATGCCCAGAACTGAGCTAAACTTGGTATGTGTCCAACTCCTAGAAATAACTTCATGCCCCATCTCCCTTACTTCCAGCTAGTAAGGATCACATAATTCCTAACAAAGTTTTGACACAGATTCCCAATTCGGGCATTCAGAACATATAGCACGTTGCTGTAAGCAAGCACATTCTCATTCAAAGTTGCAAGTTACTATGTAGGAACAAGTTTGTATAGGTATTTCAAAGATGCCCAGAACTGAGCTAAACTTGGTATGTTTCCAACTCCTAGAAATAATTTCATGCCCCATCTCCCTTACTTCCAGCTAGTAAGGATCACATAATTCCTAACAAAGTTTTGACACAGATTCCCAATTCGGGCATTCAGAACATATAGCACGTTGCTGTAAGCAAGCACATTCTCATTCAAAGTTGCAAGTTACTATGTAGGAACAAGTTTGTATAGGTATTTCAAAGATGCCCAGAACTGAGCTAAACTTGGTATGTGTCCAATTCCTAGAAATAACTTCATGCCCCATCTCCCTTACTTCCAGCTAGTAAGGATCACATAATTCCTAACAAAGTTTTGACACAGATTCCCAATTCGGGCATTCAGAACACATAGCACGTTGCTGCAAGCAGGCACATTCTCATTCAAAGTTGCAAGTTACTATGTAGGAACAAGTTTGTATAGGTATTTCAAAGATGCCCAGAACTGAGCTAAACTTGGTATGTGTCCAACTCCTAGAAATAACTTCATGCCCCATCTCCCTTACTTCCAGCTAGTAAGGATCACATAATTCCTAACAAAGTTTTGACACAGATTCCCAATTCGGGCATTCAGAACATATAGCACGTTGCTGTAAGCAAGCACATTCTCATTCAAAGATGCAAGTTACTATGTAGGAACAAGTTTGTATAGGTATTTCAAAGATGCCCAGAACTGAGCTAAACTTGGTATGTGTCCAACTCCTAGAAATAACTTCATGCCCCATCTCCCTTACTTCCAGCTAGTAAGGATCACATAATTCCTAACAAAGTTTTGACACAGATTCCCAATTCGGGCATTCAGAACATATAGCACGTTGCTGTAAGCAAGCAGATTCTCATTCAAAGATGCACGTTACTATGTAGGAACAAGTTTGTATAGGTATTTCAAAGATGCCCAGAACTGAGCTAAAATTGGTATGTGTCCAACTCCTAGAAATAACTTCATGCCCCATCTCCCTTACTACCAGCTAGTAAGGATCACATAATTCCTAACAAAGTTTTGACACAGATTCCCAATTCGGGCATTCAGAACATATGGCACGTTGCTGGAAGCAAGCACATTCTCATTCAAAGTTGCAAGTTACTATGTAGAAACAAGTTTGTATAGGTATTTCAAAGATGCCCAGAACTGAGCTAAACTTCGTATGTGTCCAACTCCTAGAAATAACTTCATGCCCCATCTCCCTTACTTCCAGCTAGTAAGGATCACATAATTCCTAACTAAGTTTTCACACAGATTCCCAAATCGGGCATTCAGAACATATAGCCCGTTGCTGTAAGCAAGCACATTCTCATTAATGATGCAAGTTACTATGTAGGAACAAGTTTGTATAGGTATTTCAAAGATGCCCAGAACTGAGCTAAACTTGGTATGTGTCCAACTCCTAGAAATAACTTCATGCCCCATCTCCCTTACTTCCAGCTAGTAAGGATCACATAATTCCTAACAAAGTTTTGACACAGATTGCCAATTCGGGCATTCAGAACATATAGCACGTTGCTGTAAGCAAGCACATTCTCATTCAAAGATGCAAGTTACTATGTAGGAACAAGTTTGTATAGGTATTTCAAAGATGCCCAGAACTGAGCTAAACTTGGTATGTGTCCAACTCCTAGAAATAACTTCATGCCCCATCTCCCTTACTTCCAGCTAGTAAGGATCACATAATTCCTACCAAAGTTTTGACACAGATTGCCAATTCGGGCATTCAGAACATATAGCACGTTGCTGCAAGCAAGCACATTCTCATTCAAAGATGCAAGTTACTATGTAGGAACAAGTTTGTATAGGTATTTCAAAGATGCCCAGAACTGAGCTAAACTTGGTATGTGTCCAACTCCTAGAAATAACTTCATGCCCCATCTCCCTTACTTCCAGCTAGTAAGGATCACATAATTCCTAACAAAGTTTTGACACAGATTCCCAATTCGGGCATTCAGAACATATAGCACGTTGCTGTAAGCAAGCACATTCTCATTCAAAGTTGCAAGTTACTATGTAGGAACAAGTTTGTATAGGTATTTCAAAGATGCCCAGAACTGAGCTAAACTTGGTGTGTGTCCAACTCCTAGAAATAACTTCATGCCCCATCTCCCTTACTTCCAGCTAGTAAGGATCACATAATTCCTAACAAAGTTTTGACACAGATTCCCAATTCGGGCATTCAGAACATATAGCACGTTGCTGTAAGCAAGCACATTCTCATTCAAAGTTGCAAGTTACTATGTAGGAACAAGTTTGTATAGGTATTTCAAAGATGCCCAGAACTGAGCTAAACTTGGTATGTGTCCAACTCCTAGAAATAACTTCATGCCCCATCTCCCTTACTTCCAGCTAGTAAGGATCACATAATTCCTAACAAAGTTTTGACACAGATTCCCAATTCGGGCATTCAGAACATATAGCACGTTGCTGTAAGCAAGCACATTCTCATTCAAAGATGCAAGTTACTATGTAGGAACAAGTTTGTATAGGTATTTCAAAGATGCCCAGAACTGAGCTAAACTTGGTATGTGTCCAACTCCTAGAAATAACTTCATGCCCCATCTCCCTTACTTCCAGCTAGTAAGGATCACATAATTCCTACCAAAGTTTTGACACAGATTCCCAATTCGGGCATTCAGAACATATAGCACGTTGCTGCAAGCAAGCACATTCTCATTCAAAGATGCAAGTTACTATGTAGGAACAAGTTTGTATAGGTATTTCAAAGATGCCCAGAACTGAGCTAAACTTGGTATGTGTCCAACTCCTAGAAATAACTTCATGCCCCATCTCCCTTACTTCCAGCTAGTAAGGATCACATAATTCCTAACAAAGTTTTGACACAGATTCCCAATTCGGGCATTCAGAACATATAGCACGTTGCTGTAAGCAAGCACATTCTCATTCAAAGTTGCAAGTTACTATGTAGGAACAAGTTTGTATAGGTATTTCAAAGATGCCCAGAACTGAGCTAAACTTGGTGTGTGTCCAACTCCTAGAAATAACTTCATGCCCCATCTCCCTTACTTCCAGCTAGTAAGGATCACATAATTCCTAACAAAGTTTTGACACAGATTCCCAATTCGGGCATTCAGAACATATAGCACGTTGCTGTAAGCAAGCAGATTCTCATTCAAAGTTGCAAGTTACTATGTAGGAACAAGTTTGTATAGGTATTTCAAAGATGCCCAGAACTGAGCTAAACTTGGTATGTGTCCAACTCCTAGAAATAACTTCATGCCCCATCTCCCTTACTTCCAGCTAGTAAGGATCACATAATTCCTAACAAAGTTTTGACACAGATTCCCAATTCGGGCATTCAGAACATATAGCACGTTGCTGTAAGCAAGCACATTCTCATTCAAAGTTGCAAGTTACTCTGTAGGAACAAGTTTGTATAGGTATTTCAAAGATGCCCAGAACTGAGCTAAACTTGGTATGTGTCCAACTCCTAGAAATAACCTCATGCCCCATCTCCCTTACTTCCAGCTAGTAAGGATCACATAATTCCTAACAAAGTTTTGACACAGATTCCCAATTCGGGCATTCAGAACATATAGCACGTTGCTGTAAGCAAGCACATTCTCATTCAAAGATGCAAGTTACTATGTAGGAACAAGTTTGTATAGGTATTTCAAAGATGCCCAGAACTGAGCTAAACTTGGTATGTGTCCAACTCCTAGAAATAACTTCATGCCCCATCTCCCTTACTTCCAGCTAGTAAGGATCACATAATTCCTAACAAAGTTTTGACACAGATTGCCAATTCGGGCATTCAGAACATATAGCACGTTGCTGTAAGCAAGCACATTCTCATTCAAAGATGCAAGTTACTATGTAGGAACAAGTTTGTATAGGTATTTCAAAGATGCCCAGAACTGAGCTAAACTTGGTATGTGTCCAACTCCTAGAAATAACTTCATGCCCCATCTCCCTTACTTCCAGCTAGTAAGGATCACATAATTCCTAACAAAGTTTTGACACAGATTCCCAATTCGGGCATTCAGAACATATAGCACGTTGCTGTAAGCATCACATTCTCATTCAAAGATGCAAGTTACTATGTAGGAACAAGTTTGTATAGGTATTTCAAAGATGCCCAGAACTGAGCTAAACTTGGTATGTCTCCAACTCCTAGAAATAACTTCATGCCCCATCTCCCTTACTTCCAGCTAGTAAGGATCACATAATTCCTAACAAAGTTTTGACACAGATTCCCAATTCGGGCATTCAGAACATATAGCACGTTGCTGTAAGCAAGCACATTCTCATTCAAAGTTGCAAGTTACTATGTAGGAACAAGTTTGTATAGGTATTTCAAAGATGCCCAGAACTGAGCTAAACTTGGTATGTGTCCAACTCCTAGAAATAACTTCATGCCCCATCTCCCTTACTTCCAGCTAGTAAGGATCACATAATTCCTAACAAAGTTTTGACACAGATTGCCAATTCGGGCATTCAGAACATATAGCACGTTGCTGTAAGCAAGCACATTCTCATTCAAAGATGCAAGTTACTATGTAGGAACAAGTTTGTATAGGTATTTCAAAGATGCCCAGAACTGAGCTAAACTTGGTATGTGTCCAACTCCTAGAAATAACTTCATGCCCCATCTCCCTTACTTCCAGCTAGTAAGGATCACATAATTCCTAACAAAGTTTTGACACAGATTCCCAATTCGGGCATTCAGAACATATAGCACGTTGCTGTAAGCAAGCACATTCTCATTCAAAGATGCAAGTTACTATGTAGGAACAAGTTTGTATAGGCATTTCAAAGATGCCCAGAACTGAGCTAAACTTGGTATGTGTCCAACTCCTAGAAATAACTTCATGCCCCATCTCCCTTACTTCCAGCTAGTAAGGATCACATAATTCCTAACAAAGTTTGGACACAGATTCCCAATTCGGGCATTCAGAACATATAGCACGTTGCTGTAAGCAAGCACATTCTCATTCAAAGATGCAAGATACTATGTAGGAACAAGTTTGTATAGGTATTTCAAAGATGCCCAGAACTGAGCTAAACTTGGTATGTGTCCAACTCCTAGAAATAACTTCATGCCCCATCTCCCTTACTTCCAGCTAGTAAAGATCACATAATTCCTAACAAAGTTTTGACACAGATTCCCAAATCGGGCATTCAGAACATATAGCACGTTGCTGCAAGCAAGCACATTCTCATTCAAAGTTGCAAGTTACTATGAAGGAACAAGTTTGTATAGGTATTTCAAAGATGCCCAGAACTGAGCTAAACTTGGTATGTGTCCAACTCCTAGAAATAACTTCATGCCCCACCTCCCTTACTTCCAGCTAGTAAGGATCACATAATTCCTAACAAAGTTTTGACACAGATTGCCAATTCGGGCATTCAGAACATATAGCACCTTGCTGTAAGCAAGCACATTCTCATTCAAAGATGCAAGTTACTATGTAGGAACAAGTTTGTATAGGTATTTCAAAGATGCCCAGAACTGAGCTAAACTTGGTATGTGTCCAACTCCTAGAAATAACTTCATGCCCCATCTCCCTTACTTCCAGCTAGTAAGGATCACATAATTCCTAACAAAGTTTTGACACAGATTCCCAATTCGGGCATTCAGAACATATAGCACGTTGCTGTAAGCAAGCACATTCTCATTCAAAGATGCAAGTTACTATGTAGGAACATGTTTGTATAGGTATTTCAAAGATGCCCAGAACTGAGCTAAACTTGGTATGTGTCCAACTCCTAGAAATAACTTCATGCTCCACCTCCCTTACTTCCAGCTAGTAAGGATCACAAAATTCCTAACAAAGTTTGGACACAGATTCCCAAATCGGGCATTCAGAACATATAGCACGTTGCTGCAAGCAAGCACATTCTCATTCAAAGTTGCAAGTTACTATGTAGGAACAAGTTTGTATAGGTATTTCAAAGATGCCCAGAACTGAGCTAAACTTGGTATGTCTCCAACTCCAAGAAATAACTTCATGCCCCATCTCCCTTACTTCCAGCTAGTAAGGATCACATAATTCCTAACAAAGTTTTGACACAGATTCCCAATTCGGGCATTCAGAACATATAGCACGTTGCTGTAAGCAAACACATTCTCATTCAAAGTTGCAAGTTACTATATAGGAACAAGTTTGTATAGGTATTTCAAAGATGCCCAGAACTGAGCTAAACTTGGTATGTTTCAAACTCCTAGAAATAATTTCATGCCCCATCTCCCTTACTTCCAGCTAGTAAGGATCACATAATTCCTAACAAAGTTTTGACACAGATTGCCAATTCGGGCATTCAGAACATATAGCACGTTGCTGCAAGCAAGCACATTCTCATTCAAAGATGCAAGTTACTATGTAGGAACAAGTTTGTATAGGTATTTCAAAGATGCCCAGAACTGAGCTAAACTTGGTATGTGTCCAACTCCTAGAAATAACTTCATGCCCCATCTCCCTTACTTCCAGCTAGTAAGGATCACATAATTCCTAACAAAGTTTTGACACAGATTGCCAATTCGGGCATTCAGAACATATAGCACGTTGCTGCAAGCAAGCACATTCTCATTCAAAGATGCAAGTTACTATGTAGGAACAAGTTTGTATAGGTATTTCAAAGATGCCCAGAACTGAGCTAAACTTGGTATGTGTCCAACTCCTAGAAATAACTTCATGCCCCATCTCCCTTACTTCCAGCTAGTAAGGATCACATAATTCCTAACAAAGTTTTGACACAGATTCCCAATTCGGGCAGTCAGAACATATAGCACGTTGCTGCAAGCAAGCACATTCTCATTCAAAGATGCAAGTTACTATGTAGGAACAAGTTTGTATAGGTATTTCAAAGATGCCCAGAACTGAGCTAAACTTGGTATGTGTCCAACTCCTAGAAATAACTTCATGCCCCATCTCCCTTACTTCCAGCTAGTAAGGATCACATAATTCCTAACAAAGTTTTGACACAGATTGCCAATTCGGGCATTCAGAACATATAGCACGTTGCTGCAAGCAAGCACATTCTCATTCAAAGATGCAAGTTACTATGTAGGAACAAGTTTGTATAGGTATTTCAAAGATGCCCAGAACTGAGCTAAACTTGGTATGTGTCCAACTCCTAGAAATAACTTCATGCCCCATCTCCCTTACTTCCAGCTAGTAAGGATCACATAATTCCTAACAAAGTTTTGACACAGATTCCCAATTCGGGCAGTCAGAACATATAGCACGTTGCTGCAAGCAAGCACATTCTCATTCAAAGATGCAAGTTACTATGTAGGAACAAGTTTGTATAGGTATTTCAAAGATGCCCAGAACTGAGCTAAACTTGGTATGTGTCCAACTCCTAGAAATAACTTCATGCCCCATCTCCCTTACTTCCAGCTAGTAAGGATCACATAATTCCTAACAAAGTTTTGACACAGATTCCCAATTCGGGCATTCAGAACATATAGCACGTTGCTGTAAGCAAGCACATTCTCATTCAAAGTTGCAAGTTACTATGTAGGAACAAGTTTGTATAGGTATTTCAAAGATGCCCAGAACTGAGCTAAACTTGGTATGTGTCCAACTCCTAGAAATAACTTCATGCCCCATCTCCCTTACTTCCAGCTAGTAAGGATCACATAATTCCTAACAAAGTTTTGACACAGATTCCCAATTCGGGCATTCAGAACATATAGCACGTTGCTGTAAGCAAGCACATTCTCATTCAAAGATGCAAGTTACTATGTAGGAACAAGTTTGTATAGGTATTTCAAAGATGCCCAGAACTGAGCTAAACTTGGTATGTGTCCAACTCCTAGAAATAACTTCATGCCCCATCTCCCTTACTTCCAGCTAGTAAGGATCACATAATTCCTAACAAAGTTTTGACACAGATTCCCAATTCGGGCATTCAGAACATATAGCACGTTGCTGTAAGCAAGCACATTCTCATTCAAAGATGCAAGTTACTATGTAGGAACAAGTTTGTATAGGTATTTCAAAGATGCCCAGAACTGAGCTAAACTTGGTATGTGTCCAACTCCTAGAAATAACTTCATGCCCCATCTCCCTTACTTCCAGCTAGTAAGGATCACATAATTCCTAACAAAGTTTTGACACAGATTCCCAATTCGGGCATTCAGAACATATAGCACGTTGCTGTAAGAAAGCACATTCTCATTCAAAGATGCAAGTTACTATGTAGGAACAAGTTTGTATAGGTATTTCAAAGATGCCCAGAACTGAGCTAAACTTGGTATGTGTCCAACTCCTAGAAATAACTTCATGCTCCATCTCCCTTACTTCCAGCTAGTAAGGATCACATAATTCCTAACAAAGTTTTGACACAGATTCCCAAATCGAGCATTCAGAACATATAGCACGTTGCTGCAAGCAAGCACATTCTCATTCAAAGTTGCAAGTTACTATGTAGGAACAAGTTTGTATAGGTATTTCAAAGATGCCCAGAACTGAGCTAAACTTGGTATGTGTCCAACTCCTAGAAATAACTTCATGCCCCATCTCCCTTACTTCCAGCTAGTAAGGATCACATAATTCCTAACAAATTTTTGACACAGATTGCCAATTCGGGCATTCAGAACATATAGCACGTTGCTGTAAGCAAGCACATTCTCATTCAAAGATGCAAGTTACTATGTAGGAACAAGTTTGTATAGGTATTTCAAAGATGCCCAGAACTGAGCTAACTTGGTATGTGTCCAACTCCTAGAAATAACTTCATGCCCCATCTCCCTTACTTCCAGCTAGTAAGGATCACATAATTCCTAACAAAGTTTTGACACAGATTCCCAATTTGGGCATTCAGAACATATAGCACGTTGCTGCAAGCAAGCAAATTCTCATTCAAAGTTGCAAGTTAGTATGTAGGAACAAGTTTGTATAGGTATTTCAAAGATGCCCAGAACTGAGCTAAACTTGGTATGTGTCCAACTCCTAGAAATAACTTCATGCCCCATCTCCCTTACTTCCAGCTAGTAAGGATCACATAATTCCTAACAAAGTTTTGACACAGATTCCCAATTCGGGCATTCAGAACATATAGCACGTTGCTGTAAGCAAGCACATTCTCATTCAAAGTTGCAAGTTACTATGTAGGAAAAAGTTTGTATAGGTATTTCAAAGATGCCCAGAACTGAGCTAAACTTGGTATGTGTCCAACTCCTAGAAATAACTTCATGCCCCATCTCCCTTACTTCCAGCTAGTAAGGATCACATAATTCCTAACAAAGTTTTGACACAGATTCCCAATTCGGGCATTCAGAACATATAGCACGTTGCTGTAAGCAAGCACATTCTCATTCAAAGATGCAAGTTACTATGTAGGAACAAGTTTGTATAGGTATTTCAAAGATGCCCAGAACTGAGCTAAACTTGGTATGTGTCCAACTCCTAGAAATAACTTCATGCTCCACCTCCCTTACTTCCAGCTAGTAAGGATCACATAATTCCTAACAAAGTTTTGACACAGATTCCCAAATCGGGCATTCAGAACATATAGCACGTTGCTGCAAGCAAGCACATTCTCATTCAAAGTTGCAAGTTACTATGTAGGAACAAGTTTGTATAGGTATTTCAAAGATGCCCAGAACTGAGCTAAACTTGGTATGTTTCCAACTCCGAGAAATAATTTCATGCCCCATCTCCCTTACTTCCAGCTAGTAAGGATCACATAATTCCTAACAAAGTTTTGACACAGATTCCCAATTCGGGCATTCAGAACATATAGCACGTTGCTGTAAGCAAGCACATTCTCATTCAAAGTTGCAAGTTACTATGTAGGAACAAGTTTGTATAGGTATTTCAAAGATGCCCAGAACTGAGCTAAACTTGGTATGTGTCCAATTCCTAGAAATAACTTCATGCCCCATCTCCCTTACTTCCAGCTAGTAAGGATCACATAATTCCTAACAAAGTTTTGACACAGATTCCCAATTCGGGCATTCAGAACACATAGCACGTTGCTGTAAGCAAGCACATTCTCATTCAAAGTTGCAAGTTACTATGTAGGAACAAGTTTGTATAGGTATTTCAAAGATGCCCAGAACTGAGCTAAACTTGGTATGTGTCCAACTCCTAGAAATAACTTCATGCCCCATCTCCCTTACTTCCAGCTAGTAAGGATCACATAATTCCTAACAAAGTTTTGACACAGATTCCCAATTCGGGCATTCAGAACACATAGCACGTTGCTGTAAGCAAGCACATTCTCATTCAAAGATGCAAGTTACTATGTAGGAACAAGTTTGTATAGGTATTTCAAAGATGCCCAGAACTGAGCTAAACTTGGTATGTGTCCAACTCCTAGAAATAACTTCATGCCCCATCTCCCTTACTTCCAGCTAGTAAGGATCACATAATTCCTAACAAAGTTTTGACACAGATTCCCAAATCGGGCATTCAGAACATATGGCACGTTGCTGGAAGCAAGCACATTCTCATTCAAAGTTGCAAGTTACTATGTAGGAACAAGTTTGTATAGGTATTTCTAAGATGCCCAGAACTGAGCTAAACTTCGTATGTGTCCAACTCCTAGAAATAACTTCATGCCCCATCTCCCTTACTTCCAGCTAGTAAGGATCACATAATTCCTAACAAAGTTTTGACACAGATTGCCAATTCGGGCATTCAGAACATATAGCACGTTGCTGCAAGCAAGCACATTCTCATTCAAAGATGCAAGTTACTATGTAGGAACAAGTTTGTATAGGTATTTCAAAGATGCCCAGAACTGAGCTAAACTTGGTATGTGTCCAACTCCTAGAAATAACTTCATGCCCCATCTCCCTTACTTCCAGCTAGTAAGGATCACATAATTCCTAACAAAGTTTTGACACAGATTCCCAATTCGGGCAGTCAGAACATATAGCACGTTGCTGCAAGCAAGCACATTCTCATTCAAAGATGCAAGTTACTATGTAGGAACAAGTTTGTATAGGTATTTCAAAGATGCCCAGAACTGAGCTAAACTTGGTATGTGTCCAACTCCTAGAAATAACTTCATGCCCCATCTCCCTTACTTCCAGCTAGTAAGGATCACATAATTCCTAACAAAGTTTTGACACAGATTGCCAATTCGGGCATTCAGAACATATAGCACGTTGCTGCAAGCAAGCACATTCTCATTCAAAGATGCAAGTTACTATGTAGGAACAAGTTTGTATAGGTATTTCAAAGATGCCCAGAACTGAGCTAAACTTGGTATGTGTCCAACTCCTAGAAATAACTTCATGCCCCATCTCCCTTACTTCCAGCTAGTAAGGATCACATAATTCCTAACAAAGTTTTGACACAGATTCCCAATTCGGGCAGTCAGAACATATAGCACGTTGCTGCAAGCAAGCACATTCTCATTCAAAGATGCAAGTTACTATGTAGGAACAAGTTTGTATAGGTATTTCAAAGATGCCCAGAACTGAGCTAAACTTGGTATGTGTCCAACTCCTAGAAATAACTTCATGCCCCATCTCCCTTACTTCCAGCTAGTAAGGATCACATAATTCCTAACAAAGTTTTGACACAGATTCCCAATTCGGGCATTCAGAACATATAGCACGTTGCTGTAAGCAAGCACATTCTCATTCAAAGTTGCAAGTTACTATGTAGGAACAAGTTTGTATAGGTATTTCAAAGATGCCCAGAACTGAGCTAAACTTGGTATGTGTCCAACTCCTAGAAATAACTTCATGCCCCATCTCCCTTACTTCCAGCTAGTAAGGATCACATAATTCCTAACAAAGTTTTGACACAGATTCCCAATTCGGGCATTCAGAACATATAGCACGTTGCTGTAAGCAAGCACATTCTCATTCAAAGATGCAAGTTACTATGTAGGAACAAGTTTGTATAGGTATTTCAAAGATGCCCAGAACTGAGCTAAACTTGGTATGTGTCCAACTCCTAGAAATAACTTCATGCCCCATCTCCCTTACTTCCAGCTAGTAAGGATCACATAATTCCTAACAAAGTTTTGACACAGATTCCCAATTCGGGCATTCAGAACATATAGCACGTTGCTGTAAGCAAGCACATTCTCATTCAAAGATGCAAGTTACTATGTAGGAACAAGTTTGTATAGGTATTTCAAAGATGCCCAGAACTGAGCTAAACTTGGTATGTGTCCAACTCCTAGAAATAACTTCATGCCCCATCTCCCTTACTTCCAGCTAGTAAGGATCACATAATTCCTAACAAAGTTTTGACACAGATTCCCAATTCGGGCATTCAGAACATATAGCACGTTGCTGTAAGAAAGCACATTCTCATTCAAAGATGCAAGTTACTATGTAGGAACAAGTTTGTATAGGTATTTCAAAGATGCCCAGAACTGAGCTAAACTTGGTATGTGTCCAACTCCTAGAAATAACTTCATGCTCCATCTCCCTTACTTCCAGCTAGTAAGGATCACATAATTCCTAACAAAGTTTTGACACAGATTCCCAAATCGAGCATTCAGAACATATAGCACGTTGCTGCAAGCAAGCACATTCTCATTCAAAGTTGCAAGTTACTATGTAGGAACAAGTTTGTATAGGTATTTCAAAGATGCCCAGAACTGAGCTAAACTTGGTATGTGTCCAACTCCTAGAAATAACTTCATGCCCCATCTCCCTTACTTCCAGCTAGTAAGGATCACATAATTCCTAACAAATTTTTGACACAGATTGCCAATTCGGGCATTCAGAACATATAGCACGTTGCTGTAAGCAAGCACATTCTCATTCAAAGATGCAAGTTACTATGTAGGAACAAGTTTGTATAGGTATTTCAAAGATGCCCAGAACTGAGCTAACTTGGTATGTGTCCAACTCCTAGAAATAACTTCATGCCCCATCTCCCTTACTTCCAGCTAGTAAGGATCACATAATTCCTAACAAAGTTTTGACACAGATTCCCAATTCGGGCATTCAGAACATATAGCACGTTGCTGTAAGCAAGCACATTCTCATTCAAAGATGCAAGTTACTATGTAGGAACAAGTTTGTATAGGTATTTCAAAGATGCCCAGAACTGAGCTAAACTTGGTATGTGTCCAACTCCTAGAAATAACTTCATGCTCCACCTCCCTTACTTCCAGCTAGTAAGGATCACATAATTCCTAACAAAGTTTTGACACAGATTCCCAAATCGGGCATTCAGAACATATAGCACGTTGCTGCAAGCAAGCACATTCTCATTCAAAGTTGCAAGTTACTATGTAGGAACAATTTTGTATAGGTATTTCAAAGATGCCCAGAACTGAGCTAAACTTGGTATGTTTCCAACTCCGAGAAATAATTTCATGCCCCATCTCCCTTACTTCCAGCTAGTAAGGATCACATAATTCCTAACAAAGTTTTGACACAGATTCCCAATTCGGGCATTCAGAACATATAGCACGTTGCTGTAAGCAAGCACATTCTCATTCAAAGTTGCAAGTTACTATGTAGGAACAAGTTTGTATAGGTATTTCAAAGATGCCCAGAACTGAGCTAAACTTGGTATGTGTCCAATTCCTAGAAATAACTTCATGCCCCATCTCCCTTACTTCCAGCTAGTAAGGATCACATAATTCCTAACAAAGTTTTGACACAGATTCCCAATTCGGGCATTCAGAACACATAGCACGTTGCTGTAAGCAAGCACATTCTCATTCAAAGTTGCAAGTTACTATGTAGGAACAAGTTTGTATAGGTATTTCAAAGATGCCCAGAACTGAGCTAAACTTGGTATGTGTCCAACTCCTAGAAATAACTTCATGCCCCATCTCCCTTACTTCCAGCTAGTAAGGATCACATAATTCCTAACAAAGTTTTGACACAGATTCCCAATTCGGGCATTCAGAACACATAGCACGTTGCTGTAAGCAAGCACATTCTCATTCAAAGATGCAAGTTACTATGTAGGAACAAGTTTGTATAGGTATTTCAAAGATGCCCAGAACTGAGCTAAACTTGGTATGTGTCCAACTCCTAGAAATAACTTCATGCCCCATCTCCCTTACTTCCAGCTAGTAAGGATCACATAATTCCTAACAAAGTTTTGACACAGATTCCCAAATCGGGCATTCAGAACATATGGCACGTTGCTGGAAGCAAGCACATTCTCATTCAAAGTTGCAAGTTACTATGTAGGAACAAGTTTGTATAGGTATTTCTAAGATGCCCAGAACTGAGCTAAACTTCGTATGTGTCCAACTCCTAGAAATAACTTCATGCCCCATCTCCCTTACTTCCAGCTAGTAAGGATCACATAATTCCTAACAAAGTTTTGACACAGATTGCCAATTCGGGCATTCAGAACATATAGCACGTTGCTGCAAGCAAGCACATTCTCATTCAAAGATGCAAGTTACTATGTAGGAACAAGTTTGTATAGGTATTTCAAAGATGCCCAGAACTGAGCTAAACTTGGTATGTGTCCAACTCCTAGAAATAACTTCATGCCCCATCTCCCTTACTTCCAGCTAGTAAGGATCACATAATTCCTAACAAAGTTTTGACACAGATTGCCAATTCGGGCATTCAGAACATATAGCACGTTGCTGCAAGCAAGCACATTCTCATTCAAAGATGCAAGTTACTATGTAGGAACAAGTTTGTATAGGTATTTCAAAGATGCCCAGAACTGAGCTAAACTTGGTATGTGTCCAACTCCTAGAAATAACTTCATGCCCCATCTCCCTTACTTCCAGCTAGTAAGGATCACATAATTCCTAACAAAGTTTTGACACAGATTGCCAATTCGGGCATTCAGAACATATAGCACGTTGCTGCAAGCAAGCACATTCTCATTCAAAGATGCAAGTTACTATGTAGGAACAAGTTTGTATAGGTATTTCAAAGATGCCCAGAACTGAGCTAAACTTGGTATGTGTCCAACTCCTAGAAATAACTTCATGCCCCATCTCCCTTACTTCCAGCTAGTAAGGATCACATAATTCCTAACAAAGTTTTGACACAGATTCCCAATTCGGGCAGTCAGAACATATAGCACGTTGCTGCAAGCAAGCACATTCTCATTCAAAGATGCAAGTTACTATGTAGGAACAAGTTTGTATAGGTATTTCAAAGATGCCCAGAACTGAGCTAAACTTGGTATGTGTCCAACTCCTAGAAATAACTTCATGCCCCATCTCCCTTACTTCCAGCTAGTAAGGATCACATAATTCCTAACAAAGTTTTGACACAGATTCCCAATTCGGGCATTCAGAACATATAGCACGTTGCTGTAAGCAAGCACATTCTCATTCAAAGTTGCAAGTTACTATGTAGGAACAAGTTTGTATAGGTATTTCAAAGATGCCCAGAACTGAGCTAAACTTGGTATGTGTCCAACTCCTAGAAATAACTTCATGCCCCATCTCCCTTACTTCCAGCTAGTAAGGATCACATAATTCCTAACAAAGTTTTGACACAGATTCCCAATTCGGGCATTCAGAACATATAGCACGTTGCTGTAAGCAAGCACATTCTCATTCAAAGATGCAAGTTACTATGTAGGAACAAGTTTGTATAGGTATTTCAAAGATGCCCAGAACTGAGCTAAACTTGGTATGTGTCCAACTCCTAGAAATAACTTCATGCCCCATCTCCCTTACTTCCAGCTAGTAAGGATCACATAATTCCTAACAAAGTTTTGACACAGATTCCCAATTCGGGCATTCAGAACATATAGCACGTTGCTGTAAGCAAGCACATTCTCATTCAAAGATGCAAGTTACTATGTAGGAACAAGTTTGTATAGGTATTTCAAAGATGCCCAGAACTGAGCTAAACTTGGTATGTGTCCAACTCCTAGAAATAACTTCATGCCCCATCTCCCTTACTTCCAGCTAGTAAGGATCACATAATTCCTAACAAAGTTTTGACACAGATTCCCAATTCGGGCATTCAGAACATATAGCACGTTGCTGTAAGAAAGCACATTCTCATTCAAAGATGCAAGTTACTATGTAGGAACAAGTTTGTATAGGTATTTCAAAGATGCCCAGAACTGAGCTAAACTTGGTATGTGTCCAACTCCTAGAAATAACTTCATGCTCCATCTCCCTTACTTCCAGCTAGTAAGGATCACATAATTCCTAACAAAGTTTTGACACAGATTCCCAAATCGAGCATTCAGAACATATAGCACGTTGCTGCAAGCAAGCACATTCTCATTCAAAGTTGCAAGTTACTATGTAGGAACAAGTTTGTATAGGTATTTCAAAGATGCCCAGAACTGAGCTAAACTTGGTATGTGTCCAACTCCTAGAAATAACTTCATGCCCCATCTCCCTTACTTCCAGCTAGTAAGGATCACATAATTCCTAACAAATTTTTGACACAGATTGCCAATTCGGGCATTCAGAACATATAGCACGTTGCTGTAAGCAAGCACATTCTCATTCAAAGATGCAAGTTACTATGTAGGAACAAGTTTGTATAGGTATTTCAAAGATGCCCAGAACTGAGCTAACTTGGTATGTGTCCAACTCCTAGAAATAACTTCATGCCCCATCTCCCTTACTTCCAGCTAGTAAGGATCACATAATTCCTAACAAAGTTTTGACACAGATTCCCAATTTGGGCATTCAGAACATATAGCACGTTGCTGCAAGCAAGCAAATTCTCATTCAAAGTTGCAAGTTAGTATGTAGGAACAAGTTTGTATAGGTATTTCAAAGATGCCCAGAACTGAGCTAAACTTGGTATGTGTCCAACTCCTAGAAATAACTTCATGCCCCATCTCCCTTACTTCCAGCTAGTAAGGATCACATAATTCCTAACAAAGTTTTGACACAGATTCCCAATTCGGGCATTCAGAACATATAGCACGTTGCTGTAAGCAAGCACATTCTCATTCAAAGTTGCAAGTTACTATGTAGGAAAAAGTTTGTATAGGTATTTCAAAGATGCCCAGAACTGAGCTAAACTTGGTATGTGTCCAACTCCTAGAAATAACTTCATGCCCCATCTCCCTTACTTCCAGCTAGTAAGGATCACATAATTCCTAACAAAGTTTTGACACAGATTCCCAATTCGGGCATTCAGAACATATAGCACGTTGCTGTAAGCAAGCACATTCTCATTCAAAGATGCAAGTTACTATGTAGGAACAAGTTTGTATAGGTATTTCAAAGATGCCCAGAACTGAGCTAAACTTGGTATGTGTCCAACTCCTAGAAATAACTTCATGCTCCACCTCCCTTACTTCCAGCTAGTAAGGATCACATAATTCCTAACAAAGTTTTGACACAGATTCCCAAATCGGGCATTCAGAACATATAGCACGTTGCTGCAAGCAAGCACATTCTCATTCAAAGTTGCAAGTTACTATGTAGGAACAAGTTTGTATAGGTATTTCAAAGATGCCCAGAACTGAGCTAAACTTGGTATGTCTCCAACTCCAAGAAATAACTTCATGCCCCATCTCCCTTACTTCCAGCTAGTAAGGATCACATAATTCCTAACAAAGTTTTGACACAGATTCCCAATTCGGGCATTCAGAACATATAGCACGTTGCTGTAAGCAAGCACATTCTCATTCAAAGTTGCAAGTTACTATGTAGGAACAAGTTTGTATAGGTATTTCAAAGATGCCCAGAACTGAGCTAAACTTGGTATGTTTCCAACTCCGAGAAATAATTTCATGCCCCATCTCCCTTACTTCCAGCTAGTAAGGATCACATAATTCCTAACAAAGTTTTGACACAGATTCCCAATTCGGGCATTCAGAACATATAGCACGTTGCTGTAAGCAAGCACATTCTCATTCAAAGTTGCAAGTTACTATGTAGGAACAAGTTTGTATAGGTATTTCAAAGATGCCCAGAACTGAGCTAAACTTGGTATGTGTCCAATTCCTAGAAATAACTTCATGCCCCATCTCCCTTACTTCCAGCTAGTAAGGATCACATAATTCCTAACAAAGTTTTGACACAGATTCCCAATTCGGGCATTCAGAACACATAGCACGTTGCTGTAAGCAAGCACATTCTCATTCAAAGTTGCAAGTTACTATGTAGGAACAAGTTTGTATAGGTATTTCAAAGATGCCCAGAACTGAGCTAAACTTGGTATGTGTCCAACTCCTAGAAATAACTTCATGCCCCATCTCCCTTACTTCCAGCTAGTAAGGATCACATAATTCCTAACAAAGTTTTGACACAGATTCCCAATTCGGGCATTCAGAACATATAGCACGTTGCTGTAAGCAAGCACATTCTCATTCAAAGATGCAAGTTACTATGTAGGAACAAGTTTGTATAGGTATTTCAAAGATGCCCAGAACTGAGCTAAACTTGGTATGTGTCCAACTCCTAGAAATAACTTCATGCCCCATCTCCCTTACTTCCAGCTAGTAAGGATCACATAATTCCTAACAAAGTTTTGACACAGATTCCCAAATCGGGCATTCAGAACATATGGCACGTTGCTGGAAGCAAGCACATTCTCATTCAAAGTTGCAAGTTACTATGTAGGAACAAGTTTGTATAGGTATTTCTAAGATGCCCAGAACTGAGCTAAACTTCGTATGTGTCCAACTCCTAGAAATAACTTCATGCCCCATCTCCCTTACTTCCAGCTAGTAAGGATCACATAATTCCTAACAAAGTTTTGACACAGATTCCCAATTCGGGCATTCAGAACATATAGCACGTTGCTGTAAGCAAGCACATTCTCATTAATGATGCAAGTTACTATGTAGGAACAAGTTTGTATAGGTATTTCAAAGATGCCCAGAACTGAGCTAAACTTGGTATGTGTCCAACTCCTAGAAATAACTTCATGCCCCATCTCCCTTACTTCCAGCTAGTAAGGATCACATAATTCCTAACAAAGTTTTGACACAGATTCCCAATTCGGGCATTCAGAACATATAGCACGTTGCTGTAACCAAGCAGATTCTCATTCAAAGATGCAAGTTACTATGTAGGAACAAGTTTGTATAGGTATTTCAAAGATGCCCAGAACTGAGCTAAACTTGGTATGTGTCCAACTCCTAGAAATAACTTCATGCCCCATCTCCCTTACTTCCAGCTAGTAAGGATCACATAATTCCTACCAAAGTTTTGACACAGATTGCCAATTCGGGCATTCAGAACATATAGCACGTTGCTGCAAGCAAGCACATTCTCATTCAAAGATGCAAGTTACTATGTAGGAACAAGTTTGTATAGGTATTTCAAAGATGCCCAGAACTGAGCTAAACTTGGTATGTGTCCAACTCCTAGAAATAACTTCATGCCCCATCTCCCTTACTTCCAGCTAGTAAGGATCACATAATTCCTAACAAAGTTTTGACACAGATTCCCAAATCGGGCATTCAGAACATATAGCACGTTGCTGTAAGCAAGCACATTCTCATTCAAAGTTGCAAGTTACTATGTAGGAACATGTTTGTATAGGTATTTCAAAGATGCCCAGAACTGAGCTAAACTTGGTGTGTGTCCAACTCCTAGAAATAACTTCATGCCCCATCTCCCTTACTTCCAGCTAGTAAGGATCACATAATTCCTAACAAAGTTTTGACACAGATTCCCAATTCGGGCATTCAGAACATATAGCACGTTGCTGTAAGCAAGCACATTCTCATTCAAAGTTGCAAGTTACTATGTAGGAACAAGTTTGTATAGGTATTTCAAAGATGCCCAGAACTGAGCTAAACTTGGTATGTGTCCAACTCCTACAAATAACTTCATGCCCCATCTCCCTTACTTCCAGCTAGTAAGGATCACATAATTCCTAACAAAGTTTTGACACAGATTGCCAATTCGGGCATTCAGAACATATAGCACGTTGCTGTAAGCAAGCACATTCTCATTCAAAGTTGCAAGTTACTATGTAGGAACAAGTTTGTATAGGTATTTCAAAGATGCCCAGAACTGAGCTAAACTTGGTATGTGTCCAACTCCTAGAAATAACTTCATGCCCCATCTCCCTTACTTCCAGCTAGTAAGGATCACATAATTCCTAACAAAGTTTTGACACAGATTCCCAATTCGGGCATTCAGAACATATAGCACGTTGCTGTAAGCAAGCACATTCTCATTCAAAGATGCAAGTTACTATGTAGGAACAAGTTTGTATAGGTATTTCAAAGATGCCCAGAACTGAGCTAAACTTGGTATGTGTCCAACTCCTAGAAATAACTTCATGCCCCATCTCCCTTACTTCCAGCTAGTAAGGATCACATAATTCCTAACAAAGTTTTGACACAGATTCCCAAATCGGGCATTCAGAACATATAGCACGTTGCTGTAAGCAAGCACATTCTCATTCAAAGTTGCAAGTTACTATGTAGGAACAAGTTTGTATAGGTATTTCAAAGATGCCCAGAACTGAGCTAAACTTGGTATGTGTCCAACTCCTAGAAATAACTTCATGCCCCATCTCCCTTACTTCCAGCTAGTAAGGATCACATAATTCCTAACAAAGTTTGGACACAGATTCCCAATTCGGGCATTCAGATCATATAGCACGTTGCTGTAAGCAAGCACATTCTCATTCAAAGATGCAAGTTACTATGTAGGAACAAGTTTGTATAGGTATTTCAAAGATGCCCAGAACTGAGCTAAACTTGGTATGTGTCCAACTCCTAGAAATAACTTCATGCCCCATCTCCCTTACTTCCAGCTAGTAAAGATCACATAATTCCTAACAAAGTTTTGACACAGATTCCCAAATCGGGCATTCAGAACATATAGCACGTTGCTGCAAGCAAGCACATTCTCATTCAAAGTTGCAAGTTACTATGAAGGAACAAGTTTGTATAGGTATTTCAAAGATGCCCAGAACTGAGCTAAACTTGGTATGTGTCCAACTCCTAGAAATAACTTCATGCCCCATCTCCCTTACTTCCAGCTAGTAAGGATCACATAATTCCTAACAAAGTTTTGACACAGATTGCCAATTCTGGCATTCAGAACATATAGCACGTTGCTGTAAGCAAGCACATTCTCATTCAAAGTTGCAAGTTACTATGTAGGAACAAGTTTGTATAGGTATTTCAAAGATGCCCAGAACTGAGCTAAACTTGGTATGTGTCCAACTCCTAGAAATAACTTCATGCCCCATCTCCCTTACTTCCAGCTAGTAAGGATCACATAATTCCTAACAAAGTTTTGACACAGATTCCCAATTCGGGCATTCAGAACATATAGCACGTTGCTGTAAGCAAGCACATTCTCATTCAAAGATGCAAGTTACTATGTAGGAACAAGTTTGTATAGGTATTTCAAAGATGCCCAGAACTGAGCTAAACTTGGTATGTGTCCAACTCCTAGAAATAACTTCATGCTCCACCTCCCTTACTTCCAGCTAGTAAGGATCACATAATTCCTAACAAAGTTTTGACACAGATTCCCAAATCGGGCATTCAGAACATATAGCACGTTGCTGCAAGCAAGCACATTCTCATTCAAAGTTGCAAGTTACTATGTAGGAACAAGTTTGTATAGGTATTTCAAAGATGCCCAGAACTGAGCTAAACTTGGTATGTCTCCAACTCCAAGAAATAACTTCATGCCCCATCTCCCTTACTTCCAGCTAGTAAGGATCACATAATTCCTAACAAAGTTTTGACACAGATTCCCAATTCGGGCATTCAGAACATATAGCACGTTGCTGTAAGCAAGCACATTCTCATTCAAAGTTGCAAGTTACTATGTAGGAACAAGTTTGTATAGGTATTTCAAAGATGCCCAGAACTGAGCTAAACTTGGTATGTTTCCAACTCCTAGAAATAATTTCATGCCCCATCTCCCTTACTTCCAGCTAGTAAGGATCACATAATTCCTAACAAAGTTTTGACACAGATTCCCAATTCGGGCATTCAGAACATATAGCACGTTGCTGTAAGCAAGCACATTCTCATTCAAAGTTGCAAGTTACTATGTAGGAACAAGTTTGTATAGGTATTTCAAAGATGCCCAGAACTGAGCTAAACTTGGTATGTGTCCAACTCCTAGAAATAACTTCATGCCCCATCTCCCTTACTTCCAGCTAGTAAGGATCACATAATTCCTAACAAAGTTTTGACACAGATTCCCAATTCGGGCATTCAGAACATATAGCACGTTGCTGTAAACAAGCACATTCTCATTCAAAGTTGCAAGTTACTATGTAGGAACAAGTTTGTATAGGTATTTCAAAGATGCCCAGAACTGAGCTAAACTTGGTATGTGTCCAACTCCTAGAAATAACTTCATGCCCCATCTCCCTTACTTCCAGCTAGTAAGGATCACATAATTCCTAACAAAGTTTTGACACAGAATCCCAATTCGGGCATTCAGAACATATAACACGTTGCTGTAAGCAAGCAGATTCTCATTCAAAGATGCAAGTTACTATGTAGGAACAAGTTTGTATAGGTATTTCAAAGATGCCCAGAACTGAGCTAAACTTGGTATGTGTCCAACTCCTAGAAATAACATCATGCCCCATCTCCCTTACTTCCAGCTAGTAAGGATCACATAATTCCTAACAAAGTTTTGACACAGATTGCCAATTCGGGCATTCAGAACATATAGCACGTTGCTGTAAGCAAGCACATTCTCATTCAAAGATGCAAGTTACTATGTAGGAACAAGTTTGTATAGGTATTTCAAAGATGCCCAGAACTGAGCTAAACTTGGTATGTGTCCAACTCCTAGAAATAACTTCATGCTCCATCTCCCTTACTTCCAGCTAGTAATGATCACATAATTCCTAACAAAGTTTTGACACAGATTCCCAAATCGGGCATTCAGAACATATAGCACGTTGCTGCAAGCAAGCACATTCTCATTCAAAGCTGCAAGTTACTATGTAGGAACAAGTTTGTATAGGTATTTCAAAGATGCCCAGAACTGAGCTAAACTTGGTATGTCTCCAACTCCAAGAAATAACTTCATGCCCCATCTCCCTTACTTCCAGCTAGTAAGGATCACATAATTCCTACCAAAGTTTTGACACAGATTCCCAATTCGGGCATTCAGAACATATAGCACGTTGCTGTAAGCAAGCACATTCTCATTCAAAGCTGCAAGTTACTATGTAGGAACAAGTTTGTATAGGTATTTCAAAGATGCCCAGAACTGAGCTAAACTTGGTATGTGTCCAACTCCTAGAAATAACTTCATGCCCCATCTCCCTTACTTCCAGCTAGTAAGGATCACATAATTCCTAACAAAGTTTTGACACAGATTCCCAATTCGGGCATTCAGAACATATAGCACGTTGCTGTAAGCAAGCACATTCTCATTCAAAGATGCAAGTTACTATGTAGGAACAAGTTTGTATAGGTATTTCAAAGATGCCCAGAACTGAGCTAAACTTGGTATGTGTCCAACTCCTAGAAATAACTTCATGCCCCATCTCCCTTACTTCCAGCGAGTAAGGATCACATAGTTCCTAACAAAGTTTTGACACAGATTGCCAATTCGGGCATTCAGAACATATAGCACGTTGCTGTAAGTAAGCACATTCTCATTCAAAGATGCAAGTTACTATGTAGGAACAAGTTTGTATAGGTATTTCAAAGATGCCCAGAACTGAGCTAAACTTGGTATGTGTCCAACTCCTAGAAATAACTTCATGCCCCATCTCCCTTACTTCCAGCTAGTAAGGATCACATAATTCCTAACAAAGTTTTGACACAGATTGCCAATTCGGGCATTCAGAACATATAGCACGTTGCTGTAAGCAAGCACATTCTCATTCAAAGATGCAAGTTACTATGTAGGAACAAGTTTGTATAGGTATTTCAAAGATGCCCAGAACTGAGCTAAACTTGGTATGTGTCCAACTCCTAGAAATAACTTCATGCTCCACCTCCCTTTCTTCCAGCTAGTAAGGATCACATAATTCCTAACAAAGTTTTGACACAGATTCCCAATTCGGGCATTCAGAACATATAGCACGTTGCTGCAAGCAAGCACATTCTCATTCAAAGTTGCAAGTTACTATGTAGGAACAAGTTTGTATAGGTATTTCAAAGATGCCCAGAACTGAGCTAAACTTGGTATGTGTCCAACTCCTAGAAATAACTTCATGCCCCATCTCCCTTACTTCCAGCTAGTAAGGATCACATAATTCCTAACAAAGTTTTGACACAGATTGCCAATTCGGGCATTCAGAACATATAGCACGTTGCTGTAAGCAAGCACATTCTCATTCAAAGATGCAAGTTTCTATGTAGGAACAAGTTTGTATAGGTATTTCAAAGATGCCCAGAACTGAGCTAAACTTGGTATGTGTCCAACTCCTAGAAATAACTTCATGCCCCATCTCCCTTACTTCCAGCTAGTAAGGATCACATAATTCCTAACAAAGTTTTGACACAGATTCCCAATTCGGGCATTCAGAACATATAGCACGTTGCTGCAAGCAAGCACATTCTCATTCAAAGATGCAAGTTACTATGTAGGAACAAGTTTGTATAGGTATTTCAAAGATGCCCAGAACTGAGCTAAACTTGGTATGTCTCCAACTCCAAGAAATAACTTCATGCCCCATCTCCCTTACTTCCAGCTAGTAAGGATCACATAATTCCTACCAAAGTTTTGACACAGATTCCCAATTCGGGCATTCAGAACATATAGCACGTTGCTGTAAGCAAGCACATTCTCATTCAAAGCTGCAAGTTACTATGTAGGAACAAGTTTGTATAGGTATTTCAAAGATGCCCAGAACTGAGCTAAACTTGGTATGTGTCCAACTCCTAGAAATAACTTCATGCCCCATCTCCCTTACTTCCAGCTAGTAAGGATCACATAATTCCTAACAAAGTTTTGACACAGATTCCCAATTCGGGCATTCAGAACATATAGCACGTTGCTGTAAGCAAGCACATTCTCATTCAAAGATGCAAGTTACTATGTAGGAACAAGTTTGTATAGGTATTTCAAAGATGCCCAGAACTGAGCTAAACTTGGTATGTGTCCAACTCCTAGAAATAACTTCATGCCCCATCTCCCTTACTTCCAGCGAGTAAGGATCACATAATTCCTAACAAAGTTTTGACACAGATTGCCAATTCGGGCATTCAGAACATATAGCACGTTGCTGTAAGTAAGCACATTCTCATTCAAAGATGCAAGTTACTATGTAGGAACAAGTTTGTATAGGTATTTCAAAGATGCCCAGAACTGAGCTAAACTTGGTATGTGTCCAACTCCTAGAAATAACTTCATGCCCCATCTCCCTTACTTCCAGCTAGTAAGGATCACATAATTCCTACCAAAGTTTTGACACAGATTGCCAATTCGGGCATTCAGAACATATAGCACGTTGCTGTAAGCAAGCACATTCTCATTCAAAGATGCAAGTTACTATGTAGGAACAAGTTTGTATAGGTATTTCAAAGATGCCCAGAACTGAGCTAAACTTGGTATGTGTCCAACTCCTAGAAATAACTTCATGCTCCACCTCCCTTACTTCCAGCTAGTAAGGATCACATAATTCCTAACAAAGTTTTGACACAGATTCCCAATTCGGGCATTCAGAACATATAGCACGTTGCTGCAAGCAAGCACATTCTCATTCAAAGTTGCAAGTTACTATGTAGGAACAAGTTTGTATAGGTATTTCAAAGATGCCCAGAACTGAGCTAAACTTGGTATGTGTCCAACTCCTAGAAATAACTTCATGCCCCATCTCCCTTACTTCCAGCTAGTAAGGATCACATAATTCCTAACAAAGTTTTGACACAGATTGCCAATTCGGGCATTCAGAACATATAGCACGTTGCTGTAAGCAAGCACATTCTCATTCAAAGATGCAAGTTTCTATGTAGGAACAAGTTTGTATAGGTATTTCAAAGATGCCCAGAACTGAGCTAAACTTGGTATGTGTCCAACTCCTAGAAATAACTTCATGCCCCATCTCCCTTACTTCCAGCTAGTAAGGATCACATAATTCCTAACAAAGTTTTGACACAGATTCCCAATTCGGGCATTCAGAACATATAGCACGTTGCTGCAAGCAAGCACATTCTCATTCAAAGATGCAAGTTACTATGTAGGAACAAGTTTGTATAGGTATTTCAAAGATGCCCAGAACTGAGCTAAACTTGGTATGTGTCCAACTCCTAGAAATAACTTCATGCCCCATCTCCCTTACTTCCAGCTAGTAAGGATCACATAATTCCTAACAAAGTTTTGACACAGATTGCCAATTCGGGCATTCAGAACATATAGCACGTTGCTGCAAGCAAGCACATTCTCATTCAAAGATGCAAGTTACTATGTAGGAACAAGTTTGTATAGGTATTTCAAAGATGCCCAGAACTGAGCTAAACTTGGTATGTGTCCAACTCCTAGAAATAACTTCATGCCCCATCTCCCTTACTTCCAGCTAGTAAGGATCACATAATTCCTAACAAAGTTTTGACACAGATTGCCAATTCGGGCATTCAGAACATATAGCACGTTGCTGCAAGCAAGCACATTCTCATTCAAAGATGCAAGTTACTATGTAGGAACAAGTTTGTATAGGTATTTCAAAGATGCCCAGAACTGAGCTAAACTTGGTATGTGTCCAACTCCTAGAAATAACTTCATGCCCCATCTCCCTTACTTCCAGCTAGTAAGGATCACATAATTCCTAACAAAGATTTGACACAGATTCCCAATTCGGGCAGTCAGAACTTATAGCACGTTGCTGCAAGCAAGCACATTCTCATTCAAAGATGCAAGTTACTATGTAGGAACAAGTTTGTATAGGTATTTCAAAGATGCCCAGAACTGAGCTAAACTTGGTATGTGTCCAACTCCTAGAAATAACTTCATGCCCCATCTCCCTTACTTCCAGCTAGTAAGGATCACATAATTCCTAACAAAGTTTTGACACAGATTCCCAATTCGGGCATTCAGAACATATAGCACGTTGCTGTAAGCAAGCACATTCTCATTCAAAGTTGCAAGTTACTATGTAGGAACAAGTTTGTATAGGTATTTCAAAGATGCCCAGAACTGAGCTAAACTTGGTATGTGTCCAACTCCTAGAAATAACTTCATGCCCCATCTCCCTTACTTCCAGCTAGTAAGGATCACATAATTCCTAACAAAGTTTTGACACAGATTCCCAATTCGGGCATTCAGAACATATAGCACGTTGCTGTAAGCAAGCACATTCTCATTCAAAGATGCAAGTTACTATGTAGAAACAAGTTTGTATAGGTATTTCAAAGATGCCCAGAACTGAGCTAAACTTGGTATGTGTCCAACTCCTAGAAATAACTTCATGCCCCATCTCCCTTACTTCCAGCTAGTAAGGATCACATAATTCCTAACAAAGTTTTGACACAGATTCCCAATTCGGGCATTCAGAACATATAGCACGTTGCAGTAAGCAAGCACATTCTCATTCAAAGATGCAAGTTACTATGTAGGAACAAGTTTGTATAGGTATTTCAAAGATGCCCAGAACTGAGCTAAACTTGGTATGTGTCCAACTCCTAGAAATAACTTCATGCCCCATCTCCCTTACTTCCAGCTAGTAAGGATCACATAATTCCTAACAAAGTTTTGACACAGATTCCCAATTCGGGCATTCAGAACATATAGCACGTTGCTGTAAGAAAGCACATTCTCATTCAAAGATGCAAGTTACTATGTAGGAACAAGTTTGTATAGGTATTTCAAAGATGCCCAGAACTGAGCTAAACTTGGTATGTGTCCAACTCCTAGAAATAACTTCATGCTCCATCTCCCTTACTTCCAGCTAGTAAGGATCACATAATTCCTAACAAAGTTTTGACACAGATTCCCAAATCGGGCATTCAGAACATATAGCACGTTGCTGCAAGCAAGCACATTCTCATTCAAAGTTGCAAGTTACTATGTAGGAACAAGTTTGTATAGGTATTTCAAAGATGCCCAGAACTGAGCTAAACTTGGTATGTGTCCAACTCCTAGAAATAACTTCATGCCCCATCTCCCTTACTTCCAGCTAGTAAGGATCACATAATTCCTAACAAAGTTTTGACACAGATTGCCAATTCGGGCATTCAGAACATATAGCACGTTGCTGTAAGCAAGCACATTCTCATTCAAAGATGCAAGTTACTATGTAGGAACAAGTTTGTATAGGTATTTCAAAGATGCCCAGAACTGAGCTAAACTTGGTATGTGTCCAACTCCTAGAAATAACTTCATGCCCCATCTCCCTTACTTCCAGCTAGTAAGGATCACATAATTCCTAACAAAGTTTTGACACAGATTCCCAATTCGGGCATTCAGAACATATAGCACGTTGCTGCAAGCAAGCAAATTCTCATTCAAAGTTGCAAGTTACTATGTAGGAACAAGTTTGTATAGGTATTTCAAAGATGCCCAGAACTGAGCTAAACTTGGTATGTGTCCAACTCCTAGAAATAACTTCATGCTCCATCTCCCTTACTTCCAGCTAGTAAGGATCACATAATTCCTAACAAAGATTTGACACAGATTCCCAATTCGGGCATTCAGAACATATAGCACGTTGCTGTAAGCAAGCACATTCTCATTCAAAGTTGCAAGTTACTATGTAGGAAAAAGTTTGTATAGGTATTTCAAAGATGCCCAGAACTGAGCTAAACTTGGTATGTGTCCAACTCCTAGAAATAACTTCATGCCCCATCTCCCTTACTTCCAGCTAGTAAGGATCACATAATTCCTAACAAAGTTTTGACACAGATTCCCAATTCGGGCATTCAGAACATATAGCACGTTGCTGTAAGCAAGCACATTCTCATTCAAAGATGCAAGTTACTATGT
The DNA here is from genome assembly GCF_020826845.1 of Diceros bicornis minor. NCBI lineage: Eukaryota > Metazoa > Chordata > Mammalia > Perissodactyla > Rhinocerotidae > Diceros > Diceros bicornis. The sequence goes on along the minus strand of NC_080769.1, from coordinate 552,204 downwards.
AGGAACAAGTTTGTATAGGTATTTCAAAGATGCCCAGAACTGAGCTAAACTTGGTATGTTTCCAACTCCTAGAAATAATTTCATGCCCCATCTCCCTTACTTCCAGCTAGTAAGGATCACATAATTCCTAACAAAGTTTTGACACAGATTCCCAATTCGGGCATTCAGAACATATAGCACGTTGCTGTAAGCAAGCACATTCTCATTCAAAGTTGCAAGTTACTATGTAGGAACAAGTTTGTATAGGTATTTCAAAGATGCCCAGAACTGAGCTAAACTTGGTATGTGTCCAATTCCTAGAAATAACTTCATGCCCCATCTCCCTTACTTCCAGCTAGTAAGGATCACATAATTCCTAACTAAGTTTTGACACAGATTCCCAATTCGGGCATTCAGAACACATAGCACGTTGCTGTAAGCAAGCACATTCTCATTCAAAGATGCAAGTTACTATGTAGGAACAAGTTTGTATAGGTATTTCAAAGATGCCCAGAACTGAGCTAAACTTGGTATGTGTCCAACTCCTAGAAATAACTTCATGCCCCATCTCCCTTACTTCCAGCTAGTAAGGATCAAATAATTCCTAACAAAGTTTTGACACAGATTGCCAATTCGTGCATTCAGAACATATAGCACGTTGCTGCAAGCAAGCACATTCTCATTCAAAGATGCAAGTTACTATGTAGGAACAAGTTTGTATAGGTATTTCAAAGATGCCCAGAACTGAGCTAAAGTTGGTATGTGTCCAACTCCTAGAAATAACTTCATGCCCCATCTCCCTTACTTCCAGCTAGTAAGGATCACATAATTCCTAACAAAGTTTTGACACAGATTGCCAATTCGGGCATTCAGAACATATAGCACGTTGCTGCAAGCAAGCACATTCTCATTCAAAGATGCAAGTTACTATGTAGGAACAAGTTTGTATAGGTATTTCAAAGATGCCCAGAACTGAGCTAAACTTGGTATGTGTCCAACTCCTAGAAATAACTTAATGCCCCATCTCACTTACTTCCAGCTAGTAAGAATCACATAATTCCTAACAAAGTTTTGACACAGATTCCCAATTCGGGCATTCAGAACATATAGCACGTTGCTGTAAGCAACCACATTCTCATTCAAAGTTGCAAGTTACTATGTAGGAACAAGTTTGTATAGGTATTTCAAAGATGCCCAGAACTGAGCTAAACTTGGTATGTGTCCAACTCCTAGAAATAACTTCATGCCCCATCTCCCTTACTTCCAGCTAGTAAGGATCACATAATTCCTAACAAAGATTTGACACAGATTCCCAATTCGGGCATTCAGAACATATAGCACGTTGCTGTAAGCAAGCACATTCTCATTCAAAGTTGCAAGTTACTATGTAGGAACAAGTTTGTATAGGTATTTCAAAGATGCCCAGAACTGAGCTAAACTTGGTATGTTTCCAACTCCTAGAAATAATTTCATGCCCCATCTCCCTTACTTCCAGCTAGTAAGGATCACATAATTCCTAACAAAGTTTTGACACAGATTCCCAATTCGGGCATTCAGAACATATAGCACGTTGCTGTGAGCAAGCACATTCTCATTCAAAGTTGCAAGTTACTATGTAGGAACAAGTTTGTATAGGTATTTCAAAGATGCCCAGAACTGAGCTAAACTTGGTATGTGTCCAACTCCTAGAAATAACTTCATGCCCCATCTCCCTTACTTCCAGCTAGTAAGGATCACATAATTCCTAACAAAGTTTTGACACAGATTCCCAGTTCGGGCATTCAGAACATATAGCACGTTGCTGTAAGCAAGCACATTCTCATTCAAAGTTGCAAGTTACTATGTAGGAACAAGTTTGTATAGGTATTTCAAAGATGCCCAGAACTGAGCTAAACTTGGTATGTGTCCAACTCCTAGAAGTAACTTCATGCCCCATCTCCCTTACTTCCAGCTAGTAAGGATCACATAATTCCTAACAAAGTTTTGACACAGATTCCCAATTCGGGCATTCAGAACATATAGCACGTTGCTGTAAGCAAGCACATTCTCATTCAAAGTTGCAAGTTACTATGTAGGAACAAGTTTGTATAGGTATTTCAAAGATGCCCAGAACTGAGCTAAACTTGGTATGTTTCCAACTCCTAGAAATATTTTCATGCCCCATCTCCCTTACTTCCAGCTAGTAAGGATCACATAATTCCTAACAAAGTTTTGACACAGATTCCCAATTCGGGCATTCAGAACATATAGCACGTTGCTGTAAGCAAGCACATTCTCATTCAAAGTTGCAAGTTACTATGTAGGAACAAGTTTGTATAGGTATTTCAAAGATGCCCAGAACTGAGCTAAACTTGGTATGTGTCCAACTCCTAGAAATAACTTCATGCCCCATCTCCCTTACTTCCAGCTAGTAAGGATCACATAATTCCTAACAAAGATTTGACACAGATTCCCAATTCGGGCATTCAGAACATATAGCACGTTGCTGTAAGCAAGCACATTCTCATTCAAAGATGCAAGTTACTATGTAGGAACAAGTTTGTATAGGTATTTCAAAGATGCCCAGAACTGAGCTAAACTTGGTATGTGTCCAACTCCTAGAAATAACTTCATGCCCCATCTCCCTTACTTCCAGCTAGTAAGGATCACATAATTCCTAACAAAGTTTTGACACAGATTGCCAATTCGGGCATTCAGAACATATAGCACGTTGCTGCAAGCAAGCACATTCTCATTCAAAGATGCAAGTTACTATGTAGGAACAAGTTTGTATAGGTATTTCAAAGATGCCCAGAACTGAGCTAAACTTGGTATGTGTCCAACTCCTAGAAATAACTTCATGCCCCATCTCCCTTACTTCCAGCTAGTAAGGATCACATAATTCCTAACAAAGTTTTGACACAGATTGCCAATTCGGGCATTCAGAACATATAGCACGTTGCTGCAAGCAAGCACATTCTCATTCAAAGATGCAAGTTACTATGTAGGAACAAGTTTGTATAGGTATTTCAAAGATGCCCAGAACTGAGCTAAACTTGGTATGTGTCCAACTCCTAGAAATAACTTAATGCCCCATCTCCCTTACTTCCAGCTAGTAAGAATCACATAATTCCTAACAAAGTTTGGACACAGATTCCCAATTCGGGCATTCAGAACATATAGCACGTTGCTGTAAGCAAGCAGATTCTCATTCAAAGTTGCAAGTTACTATGTAGGAACAAGTTTGTATAGGTATTTCAAAGATGCCCAGAGCTGAGCTAAACTTGGTATGTGTCCAACTCCTAGAAATAACTTCATGCCCCATCTCCCTTACTTCCAGCTAGTAAGGATCACATAATTCCTAACAAAGTTTTGACACACATTCCCAATTCGGGCATTCAGAACATATAGCACGTTGCTGTAAGCAAGGACATTCTCATTCAAAGTTGCAAGTTACTATGTAGGAACAAGTTTGTATAGGTATTTCAAAGATGCCCAGAACTGAGCTAAACTTGGTATGTGTCCAACTCCTAGAAATAACTTCATGCCCCATCTCCCTTACTTCCAGCTAGTAAGGATCACATAATTCCTAACAAAGTTTTGACACAGATTGCCAATTCGGGCATTCAGAACATATAGCACGTTGCTGTAAGCAAGCACATTCTCATTCAAAGATGCAAGTTACTATGTAGGAACAAGTTTGTATAGGTATTTCAAAGATGCCCAGAACTGAGCTAAACTTGGTATGTGTCCAACTCCTAGAAATAACTTGATGCCCCATCTCCCTTACTTCCAGCTAGTAAGGATCACATAATTCCTAACAAAGTTTTGACACAGATTCCCAATTCGGGCATTCAGAACATATAGCACGTTGCTGCAAGCAAGCAAATTCTCATTCAAAGTTGCAAGTTACTATGTAGGAACAAGTTTGTATAGGTATTTCAAAGATGCCCAGAACTGAGCTAAACTTGGTATGTGTCCAACTCCTAGAAATAACTTCATGCCCCATCTCCCTTACTTCCAGCTAGTAAGGATCACATAATTCCTAACAAAGTTTTGACACAGATTGCCAATTCGGGCATTCAGAACATATAGCACGTTGCTGTAAGAAAGCACATTCTCATTCAAAGATGCAAGTTACTATGTAGGAACAAGTTTGTATAGGTATTTCAAAGATGCCCAGAACTGAGCTAAACTTGGTATGTCTCCAACTCCAAGAAATAACTTCATGCCCCATCTCCCTTACTTCCAGCTAGTAAGGATCACATAATTCCTAACAAACTTTTGACACAGATTCCCAATTCGGGCATTCAGAACATATAGCACGTTGCTGTAAGCAAGCACATTCTCATTCAAAGTTGCAAGTTACTATGTAGGAACAAGTTTGTATAGGTATTTCAAAGATGCCCAGAACTGAGCTAAACTTGGTATGTTTCCAACTCCTAGAAATAATTTCATGCCCCGTCTCCCTTACTTCCAGCTAGTAAGGATCACATAATTCCTAACAAAGTTTTGACACAGATTCCCAATTCGGGCATTCAGAACATATAGCACGTTGCTGTAAGCAAGCACATTCTCATTCAAAGTTGCAAGTTACTATGTAGGAACAAGTTTGTATAGGTATTTCAAAGATGCCCAGAACTGAGCTAAACTTGGTATGTGTCCAACTCCTAGAAATAACTTCATGCCCCATCTCCCTTACTTCCAGCTAGTAAGGATCACATAATTCCTAACAAAGATTTGACACAGATTCCCAATTCGGGCATTCAGAACATATAGCACGTTGCTGTAAGCAAGCACATTCTCATTCAAAGTTGCAAGTTACTATGTAGGAACAAGTTTGTATAGGTATTTCAAAGATGCCCAGAACTGAGCTAAACTTGGTATGTTTCCAACTCCTAGAAATAATTTCATGCCCCATCTCCCTTACTTCCAGCTAGTAAGGATCACATAATTCCTAAAAAAGTTTTGACACAGATTCCCAATTCGGGCATTCAGAACATATAGCACGTTGCTGTGAGCAAGCACATTCTCATTCAAAGTTGCAAGTTACTATGTAGGAACAAGTTTGTATAGGTATTTCAAAGATGCCCAGAACTGAGCTAAACTTGGTATGTGTCCAACTCCTAGAAATAACTTCATGCCCCATCTCCCTTACTTCCAGCTAGTAAGGATCACATAATTCCTAACAAAGTTTTGACACAGATTCCCAATTCGGGCATTCAGAACATATAGCACGTTGCTGTAAGCAAGCACATTCTCATTCAAAGTTGCAAGTTACTATGTAGGAACAAGTTTGTATAGGTATTTCAAAGATGCCCAGAACTGAGCTAAACTTGGTATGTGTCCAACTCCTAGAAGTAACTTCATGCCCCATCTCCCTTACTTCCAGCTAGTAAGGATCACATAATTCCTAACAAAGTTTTGACACAGATTCCCAATTCGGGCATTCAGAACATATAGCACGTTGCTCTAAGCAAGCAGATTCTCATTCAAAGATGCAAGTTACTATGTAGGAACAAGTTTGTATAGGTATTTCAAAGATGCCCAGAACTGAGCTAAACTTGGTATGTGTCCAACTCCTAGAAATAACATCATGCCCCATCTCCCTTACTTCCAGCTAGTAAGGATCACATAATTCCTAAGAAAGTTTTGACACAGATTGCCAATTCGGGCATTCAGAACATATAGCACGTTGCTGTAAGCAAGCACATTCTCATTCAAAGATGCAAGTTACTATGTAGGAACAAGTTTGTATAGGTATTTCAAAGATGCCCAGAACTGAGCTAAACTTGGTATGTGTCCAACTCCTAGAAATAACTTCATGCCCCATGTCCCTTACTTCCAGCTAGTAATGATCACATAATTCCTAACAAAGTTTTGACACAGATTCCCAAATCGGGCATTCAGAACATATAGCACGTTGCTGCAAGCAAGCACATTCTCATTCAAAGCTGCAAGTTACTATGTAGGAACAAGTTTGTATAGGTATTTCAAAGATGCCCAGAACTGAGCTAAACTTCGTATGTCTCCAACTCCAAGAAATAACATCATGCCCCATCTCCCTTACTTCCAGCTAGTAAGGATCACATAATTCCTAACAAAGTTTTGACACAGATTCCCAATTCGGGCATTCAGAACATATAGCACGTTGCTGTAAGCAAGCAGATTCTCATTCAAAGTTGCAAGTTACTATGTAGGAACAAGTTTGTATAGGTATTTCAAAGATGCCCAGAACTGAGCTAAACTTGGTATGTGTCCAACTCCTAGAAATAACTTCATGCCCCATCTCCCTTACTTCCAGCTAGTAAGGATCACATAATTCCTAACAAAGTTTTGACACAGATTGCCAATTCGGGCATTCAGAACATATAGCACGTTGCTGTAAGAAAGCACATTCTCATTCAAAGATGCAAGTTACTATGTAGGAACAAGTTTGTATAGGTATTTCAAAGATGCCCAGAACTGAGCTAAACTTGGTATGTCTCCAACTCCAAGAAATAACTTCATGCCCCATCTCCCTTACTTCCAGCTAGTAAGGATCACATAATTCCTAACAAACTTTTGACACAGATTCCCAATTCGGGCATTCAGAACATATAGCACGTTGCTGTAAGCAAGCACATTCTCATTCAAAGTTGCAAGTTACTATGTAGGAACAAGTTTGTATAGGTATTTCAAAGATGCCCAGAACTGAGCTAAACTTGGTATGTTTCCAACTCCTAGAAATAATTTCATGCCCCGTCTCCCTTACTTCCAGCTAGTAAGGATCACATAATTCCTAACAAAGTTTTGACACAGATTCCCAATTCGGGCATTCAGAACATATAGCACGTTGCTGTAAGCAAGCACATTCTCATTCAAAGTTGCAAGTTACTATGTAGGAACAAGTTTGTATAGGTATTTCAAAGATGCCCAGAACTGAGCTAAACTTGGTATGTGTCCAACTCCTAGAAATAACTTCATGCCCCATCTCCCTTACTTCCAGCTAGTAAGGATCACATAATTCCTAACAAAGATTTGACACAGATTCCCAATTCGGGCATTCAGAACATATAGCACGTTGCTGTAAGCAAGCACATTCTCATTCAAAGTTGCAAGTTACTATGTAGGAACAAGTTTGTATAGGTATTTCAAAGATGCCCAGAACTGAGCTAAACTTGGTATGTTTCCAACTCCTAGAAATAATTTCATGCCCCATCTCCCTTACTTCCAGCTAGTAAGGATCACATAATTCCTAAAAAAGTTTTGACACAGATTCCCAATTCGGGCATTCAGAACATATAGCACGTTGCTGTGAGCAAGCACATTCTCATTCAAAGTTGCAAGTTACTATGTAGGAACAAGTTTGTATAGGTATTTCAAAGATGCCCAGAACTGAGATAAACTTGGTATGTGTCCAACTCCTAGAAATAACTTCATGCCCCATCTCCCTTACTTCCAGCTAGTAAGGATCACATAATTCCTAACAAAGTTTTGACACAGATTCCCAATTCGGGCATTCAGAACATATAGCACGTTGCTGTAAGCAAGCACATTCTCATTCAAAGTTGCAAGTTACTATGTAGGAACAAGTTTGTATAGGTATTTCAAAGATGCCCAGAACTGAGCTAAACTTGGTATGTGTCCAACTCCTAGAAGTAACTTCATGCCCCATCTCCCTTACTTCCAGCTAGTAAGGATCACATAATTCCTAACAAAGTTTTGACACAGATTCCCAATTCGGGCATTCAGAACATATAGCACGTTGCTCTAAGCAAGCAGATTCTCATTCAAAGATGCAAGTTACTATGTAGGAACAAGTTTGTATAGGTATTTCAAAGATGCCCAGAACTGAGCTAAACTTGGTATGTGTCCAACTCCTAGAAATAACATCATGCCCCATCTCCCTTACTTCCAGCTAGTAAGGATCACATAATTCCTAAGAAAGTTTTGACACAGATTGCCAATTCGGGCATTCAGAACATATAGCACGTTGCTGTAAGCAAGCACATTCTCATTCAAAGATGCAAGTTACTATGTAGGAACAAGTTTGTATAGGTATTTCAAAGAAGCCCAGAACTGAGCTAAACTTGGTATGTGTCCAACTCCTAGAAATAACTTCATGCCCCATGTCCCTTACTTCCAGCTAGTAATGATCACATAATTCCTAACAAAGTTTTGACACAGATTCCCAAATCGGGCATTCAGAACATATAGCACGTTGCTGCAAGCAAGCACATTCTCATTCAAAGCTGCAAGTTACTATGTAGGAACAAGTTTGTATAGGTATTTCAAAGATGCCCAGAACTGAGCTAAACTTCGTATGTCTCCAACTCCAAGAAATAACATCATGCCCCATCTCCCTTACTTCCAGCTAGTAAGGATCACATAATTCCTAACAAAGTTTTGACACAGATTCCCAATTCGGGCATTCAGAACATATAGCACGTTGCTGTAAGCAAGCAGAGTCTCATTCAAAGATGCAAGTTACTATGTAGGAACAAGTTTGTATAGGTATTTCAAAGATGCCCAGAACTGAGGTAAACTCGGTATGTGTCCAACTCCTAGAAATAACTTCATGCCCCATCTCCCTTACTTCCAGCTAGTAAGGATCACATAATTCCTAACAAAGTTTTGACACAGATTCCCAATTCGGGCATTCAGAACATATAGCACGTTGCTGTAAGCAAGCACATTCTCATTCAAAGTTGCAACTTACTATGTAGGAACAAGTTTGTATAGGTATTTCAAAGATGCCCAGAACTGAGCTAAACTTGGTATGTGTCCAACTCCTAGAAATAACTTCATGCCCCATCTCCCTTACTTCCAGCTAGTAAGGATCACATAATTCCTAACAAAGTTTTGACACAGATTCCCAATTCGGGCATTCAGAACATATAGCACGTTGCTGTAAGCAAGCACATTCTCATTCAAAGATGCAAGTTACTATGTAGGAACAAGTTTGTATAGGTATTTCAAAGATGCCCAGAACTGAGCTAAACTTGGTATGTGTCCAACTCCTAGAAATAACTTCATGCCCCATCTCCCTTACTTCCAGCTAGTAAGGATCACATAATTCCTAACAAAGTTTTGACACAGATTCCCAATTCGGGCATTCAGAACATATAGCACGTTGCTGTAAGCAAGCACATTTTCATTCAAAGTTGCAAGTTACTATGTAGGAACAAGTTTGTATAGGTATTTCAAAGATGCCCAGAACTGAGCTAAACTTGGTATGTGTCCAACTCCTAGAAATAACTTCATGCCCCATCTCCCTTACTTCCAGCTAGTAAGGATCACATAATTCCTAACAAAGTTTTGACACAGATTCCCAATTCGGGCATTCAGAACATATAGCACGTTGCTGTAAGCAAGCACATTCTCATTCAAAGTTGCAAGTTACTATGTAGGAACAAGTTTGTATAGGTATTTCAAAGATGCCCAGAACTGAGCTAAACTTGGTATGTGTCCAACTCCTAGTAATAACTTCATGCCCCATCTCCCTTACTTCCAGCTAGTAAGGATCACATAATTCCTAACAAAGTTTTGACACAGATTGCCAATTCGGGCATTCAGAACATATAGCACGTTGCTGTAAGCAAGCACATTCTCATTCAAAGATGCAAGTTACTATGTAGGAACAAGTTTGTATAGGTATTTCAAAGATGCCCAGAACTGAGCTAAACTTGGTATGTGTCCAACTCCTAGAAATAACTTCATGCCCCATCTCCCTTACTTCCAGCTAGTAAGGATCACATAATTCCTAACAATGTTTTGACACAGATTCCCAATTCGGGCATTCAGAACATATAGCACGTTGCTGTAAGCAAGCACATTCTCATTCAAAGATGCAAGTTACTATGTAGGTACAAGTTTGTATAGGTATTTCAAAGATGCCCAGAACTGAGCTAAACTTGGTATGTGTCCAACTCCTAGAAATAACTTCATGCCCCATCTCCCTTACTTCCAGCTAGTAAGGATCACATAATTCCTAACAAAGTTTTGACACAGATTCCCAATTCGGGCATTCAGAACATATAGCACGTTGCTGTAAGCAAGCACATTCTCATTCAAAGATGCAAGTTACTATGTAGGAACAAGTTTGTATAGGTATTTCAAAGATGCCCAGAACTGAGCTAAACTTGGTATGTGTCCAACTCCTAGAAATAACTTCATGCCCCATCTCCCTTACTTCCAGCTAGTAAGGATCACATAATTCCTAACAAAGTTTTGACACAGATTCCCAAATCGGGCATTCAGAACATATGGCACGTTGCTGGAAGCAAGCACATTCTCATTCAAAGTTGCAAGTTACTATGTAGGAACAAGTTTGTATAGGTATTTCAAAGATGCCCAGAACTGAGCTAAACTTCGTATGTGTCCAACTCCTAGAAATAACTTCATGCCCCATCTCCCTTACTTCCAGCTAGTAAGGATCACATAATTCCTAACTAAGTTTTGACACAGATTCCCAATTCGGGCATTCAGAACATATAGCACGTTGCTGTAAGCAAGCACATTCTCATTAATGATGCAAGTTACTACGTAGGAACAAGTTTGTATAGGTATTTCAAAGATGCCCAGAACTGAGATAAACTTGGTATGTGTCCAACTCCTAGAAATAACTTCATGCCCCATCTCCCTTACTTCCAGCTAGTAAGGATCACATAATTCCTAACAAAGTTTTGACACAGATTGCCAATTCGGGCATTCAGAACATATAGCACGGTGCTGTAAGCCAGCACATTCTCATTCAAAGTTGCAAGTTACTATGTAGGAACAAGTTTGTATAGGTATTTCAAAGATGCCCAGAACTGAGCTAAACTTGGTATGTGTCCAACTCCTAGAAATAACTTCATGCCCCATCTCCCTTACTTCCAGCTAGTAAGGATCACATAATTCCTAACAAAGTTTTGACACAGATTGCCAATTCGGGCATTCAGAACATATAGCACGTTGCTGCAAGCAAGCACATTCTCATTCAAAGATGCAAGTTACTATGTAGAAACAAGTTTGTATAGGTATTTCAAAGATGCCCAGAACTGAGCTAAACTTGGTATGTGTCCAACTCCTAGAAATAACTTCATGCCCCATCTCCCTTACTTCCAGCTAGTAAGGATCACATAATTCCTAACAAAGTTTTGACACAGATTGCCAATTCGGGCATTCAGAACATATAGCACGTTGCTGCAAGCAAGCACATTCTCATTCAAAGATGCAAGGTACTATGTAGGAACAAGTTTGTATAGGTATTTCAAAGATGCCCAGAACTGAGCTAAACTTGGTATGTGTCCAACACCTAGAAATAACTTCATGCCCCATCTCCCTTACTTCCAGCTAGTAAGGATCACATAATTCCTAACAAAGTTTTGACACAGATTCCCAATTCGGGCATTCAGAACATATAGCACGTTGCTGTAAGCAAGCACATTCTCATTCAAAGTTGCAAGTTACTATGTAGGAACAAGTTTGTATAGGTATTTCAAAGATGCCCAGAACTGAGCTAAACTTGGTGTGTGTCCAACTCCTAGAAATAACTTCATGCCCCATCTCCCTTACTTCCAGCTAGTAAGGATCACATAATTCCTAACAAAGTTTTGACACAGATTCCCAATTCGGGCATTCAGAACATATAGCACGTGGTTGTAAGCAAGCACATTCTCATTCAAAGTTGCAAGTTACTATGTAGGAACAAGTTTGTATAGGTATTTCAAAGATGCCCAGAACTGAGCTAAACTTGGTATGTGTCCAACTCCTAGAAATAACTTCATGCCCCATCTCCCTTACTTCCAGCTAGTAAGGATCACATAATTCCTAACAAAGTTTTGACACAGATTCCCAATTCGGGCATTCAGAACATATAGCACGTTGCTGTAAGCAAGCACCTTCTCATTCAAAGTTGCAAGTTACTATGTAGGAACAAGTTTGTATAGGTATTTCAAAGATGCCCAGAACTGAGCTAAACTTGGTATGTGTCCAACTCCTAGAAATAACTTCATGCCCCATCTCCCTTACTTCCAGCTAGTAAGGATCACATAATTCCTAACAAAGTTTTGACACAGATTCCCAATTCGGGCATTCAGAACATATAGCACGTTGCTGTAAGCAAGCACATTCTCATTCAAAGTTGCAAGTTACTATGTAGGAACAAGTTTGTATAGGTATTTCAAAGATGCCCAGAACTGAGCTAAACTTGGTATGTGTCCAACTGCTAGAAATAATTTCATGCCCCATCTCCCTTACTTCCAGCTAGTAAGGATCACATAATTCCTAACAAAGTTTGGACACAGATTCCCAATTCGGGCATTCAGAACATATAGCACGTTGCTGCAAGCAAGCACATTCTCATTCAAAGATGCAAGTTACTATGTAGGAACAAGTTTGTATAGGTATTTCAAAGATGCCCAGAACTGAGCTAAACTTGGTATGTGTCCAACTCCTAGAAATAACTTCATGCCCCATCTCCCTTACTTCCAGCTAGTAAGGATCACATAATTCCTAAAAAAGTTTTGACACAGATTGCCAATTCGGGCATTCAGAACATATAGCACGTTGCTGCAAGCAAGCACATTCTCATTCAAAGATGCAAGTTACTATGTATGAACAAGTTTGTATAGGTATTTCAAAGATGCCCAGAACTGAGCTAAACTTAGTATGTGTCCAACTCCTAGAAATAACTTCATGCCCCATCTCCCTTACTTCCAGCTAGTAAGGATCACATAATTCCTAACAAAGTTTTGACACAGATTCCCAATTCGGGCATTCAGAACATATAGCACGTTGCTGCAAGCAAGCACATTCTCATTCAAAGATGCAAGTTACTATGTAGGAACAAGTTTGTATAGGTATTTCAAAGATGCCCAGAACTGAGCTAAACTTGGTATGTGTCCAACTCCTAGAAATAACTTCATGCCCCATCTCCCTTACTTCCAGCTAGTAAGGATCACATAATTCCTAACAAAGTTTTGACACAGATTCCCAATTCGGGCATTCAGAACATATAGCACGTTGCTGTAAGCAAGCACATTCTCAATCAAAGATGCAAGTTACTATGTAGGAACAAGTTTGTATAGGTATTTCAAAGATGCCCAGAACTGAGCTAAACTTGGTATGTGTCCAACTCCTAGAAATAACTTCATGCCCCATCTCCCTTACTTCCAGCTAGTAAGGATCACATAATTCCTAACAATGTTTTGACACAGATTCCCAATTCGGGCATTCAGAACATATAGCACGTTGCTGTAAGCAAGCACATTCTCATTCAAAGATGCAAGTTACTATGTAGGAACAAGTTTGTATAGGTATTTCAAAGATGCCCAGAACTGAGCTAAACTTGGTATGTGTCCAACTCCTAGAAATAACTTCATGCCCCATCTCCCTTACTTCCAGCTAGTAAGGATCACATAATTCCTAACAAAGTTTTGACACAGATTGCCAATTCGGGCATTCAGAACATATAGCACGTTGCTGTAAGCAAGCACATTCTCATTCAAAGATGCAAGTTACTATGTAGGAACAAGTTTGTATAGGTATTTCAAAGATGCCCAGAACTGAGCTAAACTTGGTATGTGTCCAACTCCTAGAAATAACTTCATGCCCCATCTCCCTTACTTCCAGCTAGTAAGGATCACATAATTCCTAACAAAGTTTTGACACAGATTCCCAATTCGGGCATTCAGAACATATAGCACGTTGCTGTAAGCAAGTACATTCTCATTCAAAGATGCAAGTTACTATGTAGGAACAAGTTTGTATAGGTATTTCAAAGATGCCCAGAACTGAGCTAAAGTTGGTATGTGTCCAACTCCTAGAAATAACTTCATGCCCCATCTCCCTTACTTCCAGCTAGTAAGGATCACATAATTCCTAACAAAGTTTTGACACAGATTCCCAATTCGGGCATTCAGAACATATAGCACGTTGCTGTAAGCAAGCACATTCTCATTCAAAGATGCAAGTTACTATGTAGGAACAAGTTTGTATAGGTATTTCAAAGATGCCCAGAACTGAGCTAAAGTTGGTATGTGTCCAACTCCTAGAAATAACTTCATGCCCCATCTCCCTTACTTCCAGCTAGTAAGGATCACATAATTCCTAACAAAGTTTGGACACAGATTCCCAATTCGGGCATTCAGAACATATAGCACGTTGCTGCAAGCAAGCACATTCTCATTAAAAGATGCAAGTTACTATGTAGGAACAAGTTTGTATAGGTATTTCAAAGATGCCCAGAACTGAGCTAAACTTGGTATGTGTCCAACTCCTAGAAATAACTTCATGCTCCATCTCCCTTACTTCCAGCTAGTAAAGATCACATAATTCCTAACAAAGTTTTGACACAGATTCCCAAATCGGGCATTCAGAACATATAGCACGTTGCTGCAAGCAAGCACATTCTCATTCAAAGTTGCAAGTTACTATGTAGGAACAAGTTTGTATAGGTATTTCAAAGATGCCCAGAACTGAGCTAAACTTGGTATGTGTCCAACTCCTAGAAATAACTTCATGCCCCATCTCCCTTACTTCCAGCTAGTAAGGATCACATAATTCCTAACAAAGTTTTGACACAGATTGCCAATTCGGGCATTCAGAACATATAGCACGTTGCTGTAAGCAAGCACATTCTCATTCAAAGCTGCAAGTTACTATGTAGGAACAAGTTTGTATAGGTATTTCAAAGATGCCCAGAACTGAGCTAAACTTGGTATGTGTCCAACTCCTAGAAATAACTTCATGCCCCATCTCCCTTACTTCCAGCTAGTAAGGATCACATAATTCCTAACAAAGTTTTGACACAGATTCCCAATTCGGGCATTCAGAACATATAGCACGTTGCTGTAAGCAAGCACATTCTCAATCAAAGATGCAAGTTACTATGTAGGAACAAGTTTGTATAGGTATTTCAAAGATGCCCAGAACTGAGCTAAACTTGGTATGTGTCCAACTCCTAGAAATAACTTCATGCCCCATCTCCCTTACTTCCAGCTAGTAAGGATCACATAATTCCTAACAAAGTTTTGACACAGATTCCCAATTCGGGCATTCAGAACATATAGCACGTTGCTGTAAGCAAGCACATTCTCATTCAAAGTTGCAAGTTACTATGTAGGAACAAGTTTGTATAGGTATTTCAAAGATGCCCAGAACTGAGCTAAACTTGGTATGTGTCCAACTCCTAGAAATAACTTCATGCCCCATCTCCCTTACTTCCAGCTAGTAAGGATCACATAATTCCTAACAAAGTTTTGACACAGAATCCCAATTCGGGCATTCAGAACATATAACACGTTGCTGTAAGCAAGCAGATTCTCATTCAAAGATGCAAGTTACTATGTACGAAAAAGTTTGTATAGGTATTTCAAAGATGCCCAGAACTGAGCTTAACTTGGTATGTGTCCAACTCCTAGAAATAACATCATGCCCCATCTGCCTTACTTCCAGCTAGTAAGGATCACATAATTCCTAACAAAGTTTTGACACAGATTGCCAATTCGGGCATTCAGAACATATAGCACGTTGCTGTAAGCAAGCACATTCTCATTCAAAGATGCAAGTTACTATGTAGCAACAAGTTTGTATAGGTATTTCAAAGATGCCCAGAACTGAGCTAAACTTGGTATGTGTCCAACTCCTAGAAATAAATTCATGCTCCATCTCCCTTACTTCCAGCTAGTAATGATCACATAATTCCTAACAAAGTCTTGACACAGATTCCCAAATCGGGCATTCAGAACATATAGCACGTTGCTGCAAGCAAGCACATTCTCATTCAAAGCTGCAAGTTACTATGTAGGAACAAGTTTGTATAGGTATTTCAAAGATGCCCAGAACTGAGCTAAACTTGGTATGTCTCCAACTCCAAGAAATAACTTCATGCCCCATCTCCCTTACTTCCAGCTAGTAAGGATCACATAATTCCTACCAAAGTTTTGACACAGATTCCCAATTCGGGCATTCAGAACATATAGCACGTTGCTGTAAGCAAGCACATTCTCATTCAAAGCTACAAGTTACTATGTAGGAACAAGTTTGTATAGGTATTTCAAAGATGCCCAGAACTGAGCTAAACTTGGTATGTGTCCAACTCCCAGAAATAACTTCATGCCCCATCTCCCTTACTTCCAGCTAGTAAGGATCACATAATTCCTAACAAAGTTTTGACACAGATTCCCAATTCGGGTATTCAGAACATATAGCACGTTGCTGTAAGCAAGCACATTCTCATTCAAAGATGTAAGTTACTATGTAGGAACAAGTTTGTATAGGTATTTCAAAGATGCCCAGAACTGAGCTAAACTTGGTATGTGTCCAACTCCTAGAAATAACTTCATGCCCCATCTCCATTACTTCCAGCTAGTAAGGATCACATAATTCCTAACAAAGTTTTGACACAGATTCCCAATTCGGGCATTCAGAACATATAGCACGTTGCTGTAAGCAAGCACATTCTCATTCAAAGATGCAAGTTACTATGTAGGAACAAGTTTGTATAGGTATTTCAAAGATGCCCAGAACTGAGCTAAACTTGGTATGTGTCCAACTCCTAGAAATAACTTCATGCCCCATCTCCCTTACTTCCAGCTAGAAGGATCACATAATTCCTAACAAAGTTTTGACACAGATTCCCAATTCGGGCATTCAGAACATATAGCACGTTGCTGCAAGCAAGCACATTCTCATTCAAAGTTGCAAGTTACTATGTAGGAACAAGTTTGTATAGGTATTTCAAAGATGCCCAGAACTGAGCTAAACTTGGTATGTGTCCAACTCCTAGAAATAACTTCATGCCCCATCTCCCTTACTTCCAGCTAGTAAGGATCACATAATTCCTAACAAAGTTTTGACACAGATTGCCAATTCGGACATTCAGAACATATAGCACGTTGTTGTAAGCAAGCACATTCTCATTCAAAGATGCAAGTTACTATGTAGGAACATTTTGTATAGGTATTTCAAAGATGCCCAGAACTGAGCTAAACTTGGTATGTGTCCAACTCCTAGAAATAACTTCATGCCCCATCTCCCTTACTTCCCGCTAGTAAGGATCACATAATTAATAACAAAGTTTTGACACAGATTCCCAATTCGGGCATTCAGAACATATAGCACGTTGCTGCAAGCAAGCAAATTCTCATTCAAAGTTGCAAGTTACTATGTAGGAACAAGTTTGTATAGGTATTTCAAAGATGCCCAGAACTGAGCTAAGCTTGGTATGTGTCCAACTCCTAGAAATAACTTCATGCCCCATCTCCCTTACTTCCAGCTAGTAAGGATCACATAATTCCTAACAAAGTTTTGACACAGATTCCCAATTCGGGCATTCAGAACATATAGCACGTTGCTGTAAGCAAGCACATTCTCATTCAAAGTTGCAAGTTACTATGTAGGAACAAGTTTGTATAGGTATTTCAAAGATGCCCAGAACTGAGCTAAACTTGGTATGTGTCCAACTCCTAGAAATAACTTCATGCCCCATCTCCCTTACTTCCAGCTAGTAAGGATCACATAATTCCTAACAAAGTTTTGACACAGATTCCCAATTCGGGCATTCAGAACATATAGCACGTTGCTGTAATCAAGCACATTCTCATTCAAAGTTGCAAGTTACTATGTAGGACCAAGTTTGTATAGGTATTTCAAAGATGCCCAGAACTGAGCTAAACTTGGTATGTGTCCAACTCCTAGAAATAACTTCATGCCCCATCTCCCTTACTTCCAGCTAGTAAGGATCACATAATTCCTAACAAAGTTTTGACACAGATTCCCAATTCGGGCATTCAGAACATATAGCACGTTGCTGTAAACAAGCACATTCTCATTAATGATGCAAGTTACTATGTAGGAACAAGTTTGTATAGGTATTTCAAAGATGCCCAGAACTGAGCTAAACTTGGTATGTGTCCAACTCCTAGAAATAACTTCATGCCCCATCTCCCTTACTTCCAGCTAGTAAGGATCACATCATTCCTAACAAAGTTTTGACACAGATTCCCAATTCGGGCATTCAGAACATATAGCACGTTGCTGTAAGCAAGCACATTCTCATTCAAAGATGCAAGTTACTATGTAGGAACAAGTTTGTATAGGTATTTCAAAGATGCCCAGAACTGAGCTAAACTTGGTATGTGTCGAACTCCTAGAAATAACTTCATGCCCCATCTCCCTTACTTCCAGCTAGTAAGGATCACATAATTCCTAACAAAGTTTTGACACAGATTGCCAATTCGGGCATTCAGAACATATAGCACGTTGCTGTAAGCAAGCACATTCTCATTCAAAGTTACAAGTTACTATGTAGGAACAAGTTTGTATAGGTATTTCAAAGATGCCCTGAACTGAGCTAAACTTGGTATGTGTCCAACTCCTAGAAATAACTTCATGCCCCATCTCCCTTACTTCCAACTAGTAAGGATCACATAATTCCTAACAAAGTTTTGACACAGATTGCCAATTCTGGCATTCAGAACATATAGCACGTTGCTGTAAGCAAGCAGATTCTCATTCAAAGATGCAAGTTACTATGTAGGAACAAGTTTGTATAGGTATTTCAAAGATGCCCAGAACGGAGCTAAACTTGGTATGTGTCCAACTCCTAGAAATAACTTCATGCCCCATCTCCCTTACTTCCAGCTAGTAAGGATCACATAATTCCTAACAAAGTTTTGACACAGATTGACAATTCGGGCATTCAGAACATATAGCACGTTGCTGTAAGCAAGCACATTCTCATTCAAAGTTGCAAGTTACTATGTAGGAACAAGTTTGTATAGGTATTTCAAAGATGCCCAGAACGGAGCTAAACTTGGTATGTGTCCAACTCCTAGAAATAACTTCATGCCCCATCTCCCTTACTTCCAGCTAGTAAGGATCACATAATTCCTAACAAAGTTTTGACACAGATTCCCAATTCGGGCATTCAGAACATATAGCACGTTGCTGTAAGCAAGCACATTCTCATTAAAGATGCAAGTTACTATGTAGGAACAAGTTTGTATAGGTATTTCAAAGATGCCCAGAACGGAGCTAAACTTGGTATGTGTCCAACTCCTAGAAATAACTTCATGCCCCATCTCCCTTACTTCCAGCTAGTAAGGATCACATAATTCCTAACAAAGTTATGACACAGATTGCCAATTCGGGCAATCAGAACATATAGCACGTTGCTGTAAGCAAGCACATTCTCATTCAAAGATGCAAGTTACTATGTAGGAACAAGTTTGTATAGGTATTTCAAAGATGCCCAGAACTGAGCTAAACTTGGTATGTGTCCAACTCCTAGAAATAACTTCATGCCCCATCTCCCTTACTTCCAGCTAGTAAGGATCACATAATTCCTAACAAAGTTTTGACACAGATTGCCAATTCGGGCATTCAGAACATATAGCACGTTGCTGTAAGCAAGCACATTCTCATTCAAAGATGCAAGTTACTATGTAGGAACAAGTTTGTATAGGTATTTCAAAGATGCCCAGAACTGAGCTAAACTTGGTATGTGTCCAACTCCTAGAAATAACTTCATGCCCCATCTCCCTTACTTCCATCTAGTAAGGATCACATAATTCCTAACAAAGTTTTGACACAGATTCCCAATTCGGGCATTCAGAACATATAGCACGTTGCTGAAAGCAAGCAGATTCTCATTCAAAGTTGCAAGTTACTATGTAGGAACAAGTTTGTATAGGTATTTCAAAGATGCCCAGAACTGAGCTAAACTTGGTATGTGTCCAACTCCTAGAAATAACTTCATGCCCCATCTCCCTTACTTCCAGCTAGTAAGGATCACATAATTCCTAACAAAGTTTTGACACAGATTCCCAATTCGGGCATTCAGAACATATAGCACGTTGCTGTAAGCAAGCACATTCTCATTCAAAGTTGCAAGTTACTATGTAGGACCAAGTTTGTATAGGTATTTCAAAGATGCCCAGAACTGAGCTAAACTTGGTATGTGTCCAACTCCTAGAAATAACTTCATGCCCCATCTCCCTTACTTCCAGCTAGTATGGATCACATAATTCCTAACAAAGTTTTGACACAGATTCCCAATTCGGGCATTCAGAACATATAGCACGTTGCTGTAAGCAAGCACATTCTCATTAATGATGCAAGTTACTATGTAGGAACAAGTTTGTATAGGTATTTCAAAGATGCCCAGAACTGAGCTAAACTTGGTATGTGTCCAACTCCTAGAAATAACTTCATGCCCCATCTCCCTTACTTCCAGCTAGTAAGGATCACATCATTCCTAACAAAGTTTTGACACAGATTCCCAATTCGGGCATTCAGAACATATAGCACGTTGCTGTAAGCAAGCACATTCTCATTCAAAGATGCAAGTTACTATGTAGGAACAAGTTTGTATAGGTATTTCAAAGATGCCCAGAACTGAGCTAAACTTGGTATGTGTCGAACTCCTAGAAATAACTTCATGCCCCATCTCCCTTACTTCCAGCTAGTAAGGATCACATAATTCCTAACAAAGTTTTGACACAGATTGCCAATTCGGGCATTCAGAACATATAGCACGTTGCTGTAAGCAAGCACATTCTCATTCAAAGTTGCAGAGTTACTATGTAGGAACAAGTTTGTATAGGTATTTCAAAGATGCCCAGAACTGAGCTAAACTTGGTATGTGTCCAACTCCTAGAAATAACTTCATGCCCCATCTCCCTTACTTCCAGCTAGTAAGGATCACATAATTCCTAACAAAGTTTTGACACAGATTCCCAATTCGGGCATTCAGAACATATAGCACGTTGCTGTAAGCAAGAACATTCTCATTCAAAGTTGCAAGTTACTATGTAGGAACAAGTTTGTATAGGTATTTCAAAGATGCCCAGAACTGAGCTAAACTTGGTATGTGTCCAACTCCTAGAAATAACTTCATGCCCCATCTCCCTTACTTCCAGCTAGTAAGGATCACATAATTCCTAACAAAGTTTTGACGCAGATTCCCAATTCGGGCATTCAGAACATATAGCACGTTGCTCTAAGCAAGCACATTCTCATTCAAAGTTGCAAGTTACTATGTAGGCACAAGTTTGTATAGGTATTTCAAAGATGCCCAGAACTGAGCTAAACTTGGTATGTGTCCAACTCCTAGAAATAACTTCATGCCCCATCTCCCTTACTTCCACCTAGTAAGGATCACATAATTTCTAACAAAGTTTTGACACAGATTCCCAATTCGGGCATTCAGAACATATAGCACGTTGCTGTAGGGAAGCACACTCTCATTCAAAGATGCAAGTTACTATGTAGGAACAAGTTTGTATAGGTATTTCAAAGATGCCCAGAACTGAGCTAAACTTGGTATGTGTCCAATTCCTAGAAATAACTTCATGCCCCATCTCCCTTACTTCCAGCTAGTAAGGATCACATAATTCCTAACAAAGTTTTGACACAGATTCCCAATTCGGGCATTCAGAACACATAGCACGTTGCTCTAAGCAAGCACATTCTCATTCAAAGATGCAAGTTACTATGTAGGAACAAGTTTGTATAGGTATTTCAAAGATGCCCAGAACTGAGCTAAACTCGGTATGTGTCCAACTCCTAGAAATAACTTCATGCCCCATCTCCCTTACTTCCAGCTAGTAAGGATCACATAATTCCTAACAAAGTTTTGACACTTTTTCCCAATTCGGGCATTCAGAACATATAGCACGTTGCTGTAAGCAAGCACATTCTCATTCAAAGTTGCAAGTTACTATGTAGGAACAAGTTTGTATAGGTATTTCAAAGATGCCCAGAACTGAGCTAAACTCGGTATGTGTCCAACTCCTAGAAATAACTTCATGCCCCATCTCCCTTACTTCCAGCTAGTAAGGATCACATAATTCCTAACAAAGTTTTGACACAGATTCCCAATTCGGGCATTCAGAACATATAGCACGTTGCTGTAGGGAAGCACACTCTCATTCAAAGATGCAAGTTACTATGTATGAACAAGTTTGTATAGGTATTTCAAAGTTGCCCAGAACTGAGCTAAACTTGGTATGTGTCCAATTCCTAGAAATAACTTCATGCCCCATCTCCCTTACTTCCAGCTAGTAAGGATCACATAATTCCTAACAAAGTTTTGACACAGATTCCCAATTCGGGCATTCAGAACACATAGCACGTTGCTGTAAGCAAGCACACTCTCATTCAAAGATGCAAGTTACTATGTAGGAACAAGTTTGTATAGGTATTTCAAAGATGCCCAGAACTGAGCTAAACTCGGTATGTGTCCAACTCCTAGAAATAACTTCATGCCCCATCTCCCTTACTTCCAGCTAGTAAGGATCACATAATTCCTAACAAAGTTTTGACACAGATTCCCAATTCGGGCATTCAGAACATATAGCACGTTGCTGTAAGCAAGCACATTCTCATTCAAAGATGCAAGTTACTATGTAGAAACAAGTTTGTATAGGTATTTCAAAGATGCCCAGAACTGAGCTAAACTCGGTATGTGTCCAACTCCTAGAAATAACTTCATGCCCCATCTCCCTTACTTCCAGCTAGTAAGGATCACATAATTCCTAACAAAGTTTTGACACAGATTCCCAATTCGGGCATTCAGAACATATAGCACGTTGCTGTAAGCAAGCACATTCTCATTCAAAGTTGCAAGTTACTATGTAGGAACAAGTTTGTATAGGTATTTCAAAGATGCCCAGAACTGAGCTAAACTCGGTATGTGTCCAACTCCTAGAAATAACTTCATGCCCCATCTCCCTTACTTCCAGCTAGTAAGGATCACATAATTGCTAACAAAGTTTTGACACAGATTCCCAATTCGGGCATTCAGAACATATAGCACGTTGCTGTAAGCAAGCAGATTCTCATTCAAAGATGCAAGTTACTATGTAGAAACAAGTTTGTATAGGTATTTCAAAGATGCCCAGAACTGAGCTAAACTCGGTATGTGTCCAACTCCTAGAAATAACTTCATGCCCCATCTCCCTTACTTCCAGCTAGTAAGGATCACATAATTCCTAACAAAGTTTTGACACAGATTCCCAATTCGGGCATTCAGAACATATAGCACGTTGCTGTAAGCAAGCACATTCTCATTCAAAGTTGCAAGTTACTATGTAGGAACAAGTTTGTATAGGTATTTCAAAGATGCCCAGAACTGAGCTAAACTTGCTATGTGTCCAACTCCTAGAAATAACTTCATGCCCCATCTCCCTTACTTCCAGCTAGTAAGGATCACATAATTTCTAACAAAGTTTTGACACAGATTCCCAATTCGGGCATTCAGAACATATAGCACGTTGCTGTAGGGAAGCACACTCTCATTCAAAGATGCAAGTTACTATGTAGGAACAAGTTTTATAGGTATTTCAAAGATGCCCAGAACTGAGCTAAACTTGGTATGTGTCCAATTCCTAGAAATAACTTCATGCCCCATCTCCCTTACTTCCAGCTAGTAAGGATCACATAATTCCTAACAAAGTTTTGACACAGATTCCCAATTCGGGCATTCAGAACACATAGCACGTTGCTGTAAGCAAGCACATTCTCATTCAAAGATGCAAGTTACTATGTAGGAACAAGTTTGTATAGGTATTTCAAAGATGCCCAGAACTGAGCTAAACTCGGTATGTGTCCAACTCCTAGAAATAACTTCATGTCCCATCTCCCTTACTTCCAGCTAGTAAGGATCACATAATTCCTAACAAAGTTTTGACACAGATTCCCAATTCGGGCATTCAGAACATATAGCACGTTGCTGTAAGCAAGCACATTCTCATTCAAAGTTGCAAGTTACTATGTAGGAACAAGTTTGTATAGGTATTTCAAAGATGCCCAGAACTGAGCTAAACTCGGTATGTGTCCAACTCCTAGAAATAACTTCATGCCCCATCTCCCTTACTTCCAGCTAGTAAGGATCACATAATTCCTAACAAAGTTTTGACACAGATTCCCAATTCGGGCATTCAGAACATATAGCACGTTGCTGTAAGCAAGCACATTCTCATTCAAAGTTGCAAGTTACTATGTAGGAACAAGTTTGTATAGGTATTTCAAAGATGCCCAGAACTGAGCTAAACTCGGTATGTGTCCAACTCCTAGAAATAACTTCATGCCCCATCTCCCTTACTTCCAGCTAGTAAGGATCACATAATTCCTAACAAAGTTTTGACACAGATTCCCAATTCGGGCATTCAGAACATATAGCACGTTGCTGTAGGGAAGCACACTCTCATTCAAAGATGCAAGTTACTATGTAGGAACAAGTTTGTATAGGTATTTCAAAGATGCCCAGAACTGAGCTAAACTCGGTATGTGTCCAACTCCTAGAAATAACTTCATGCCCCATCTCCCTTACTTCCAGCTAGTAAGGATCACATAATTCCTAACAAAGTTTTGACACAGATTCCCAAATCGGGCATTCAGAGCATATAGCACGTTGCTGTAAGCAAGCAGATTCTCATTAAAGATGCAAGTTACTATGTAGGAACAAGTTTGTATAGGTATTTCAAAGATGCCCAGAACTGAGCTAAACTTGGTATGTGTCCAACTCCTAGAAATAACTTCATGCCCCATCTCCCTTACTTCCAGCTAGTAAGGATCACATAATTTCTAACAAAGTTTTGACACAGATTCCCAATTCGGGCATTCAGAACATATAGCACGTTGCTGTAGGGAAGCACACTCTCATTCAAAGATGCAAGTTACTATGTAGGAACAAGTTTTATAGGTATTTCAAAGATGCCCAGAACTGAGCTAAACTTGGTATGTGTCCAATTCCTAGAAATAACTTCATGCCCCATCTCCCTTACTTCCAGCTAGTAAGGATCACATAATTCCTAACAAAGTTTTGACACAGATTCCCAATTCGGGCATTCAGAACACATAGCACGTTGCTGTAAGCAAGCACATTCTCATTCAAAGATGCAAGTTACTATGTAGGAACAAGTTTGTATAGGTATTTCAAAGATGCCCAGAACTGAGCTAAACTCGGTATGTGTCCAACTCCTAGAAATAACTTCATGTCCCATCTCCCTTACTTCCAGCTAGTAAGGATCACATAATTCCTAACAAAGTTTTGACACAGATTCCCAATTCGGGCATTCAGAACATATAGCACGTTGCTGTAAGCAAGCACATTCTCATTCAAAGTTGCAAGTTACTATGTAGGAACAAGTTTGTATAGGTATTTCAAAGATGCCCAGAACTGAGCTAAACTCGGTATGTGTCCAACTCCTAGAAATAACTTCATGCCCCATCTCCCTTACTTCCAGCTAGTAAGGATCACATAATTCCTAACAAAGTTTTGACACAGATTCCCAATTCGGGCATTCAGAACATATAGCACGTTGCTGTAAGCAAGCACATTCTCATTCAAAGTTGCAAGTTACTATGTAGGAACAAGTTTGTATAGGTATTTCAAAGATGCCCAGAACTGAGCTAAACTCGGTATGTGTCCAACTCCTAGAAATAACTTCATGCCCCATCTCCCTTACTTCCAGCTAGTAAGGATCACATAATTCCTAACAAAGTTTTGACACAGATTCCCAATTCGGGCATTCAGAACATATAGCACGTTGCTGTAGGGAAGCACACTCTCATTCAAAGATGCAAGTTACTATGTAGGAACAAGTTTGTATAGGTATTTCAAAGATGCCCAGAACTGAGCTAAACTCGGTATGTGTCCAACTCCTAGAAATAACTTCATGCCCCATCTCCCTTACTTCCAGCTAGTAAGGATCACATAATTCCTAACAAAGTTTTGACACAGATTCCCAAATCGGGCATTCAGAGCATATAGCACGTTGCTGTAAGCAAGCAGATTCTCATTAATGATGCAAGTTACTATGTAGGAACAAGTTTGTATAGGTATTTCAAAGATGCCCAGAACTGAGATAAACTTGGTATGTGTCCAACTCCTAGAAATAACTTCATGCCCCATCTCCCTTACTTCCAGCTAGTAAGGATCACATAATTCCTAACAAAGTTTTGACACAGATTGCCAATTCGGGCATTCAGAACATATAGCACGTTGCTGTAAGCAAGCACATTCTCATTCAAAGTTGCAAGTTACTATGTAGGAACAAGTTTGTATAGGTATTTCAAAGATGCCCAGAACTGAGCTAAACTTGGTATGTGTCCAACTCCTAGAAATAACTTCATGCCCCATCTCCCTTACTTCCAGCTAGTAAGGATCACATAATTCCTAACAAAGTTTTGACACAGATTGCCAATTCGGGCATTCAGAACATATAGCACGTTGCTGCAAGCAAGCACATTCTCATTCAAAGATGCAAGTTACTATGTAGGAACAAGTTTGTATAGGTATTTCAAAGATGCCCAGAACTCAGCTAAACTTGGTATGTGTCCAACTCCTAGAAATAACTTCATGCCCCATCTCCCTTACTTCCAGCTAGTAAGGATCACATAATTCCTAACAAAGTTTTGACACAGATTGCCAATTCGGGCATTCAGAACATATAGCACGTTGCTGCAAGCAAGCACATTCTCATTCAAAGATGCAAGTTACTATGTAGGAACAAGTTTGTATAGGTATTTCAAAGATGCCCAGAACTGAGCTAAACTTGGTATGTGTCCAACACCTAGAAATAACTTCATGCCCCATCTCCCTTACTTCCAGCTAGTAAGGATCACATAATTCCTAACAAAGTTTTGACACAGATTCCCAATTCGGGCATTCAGAACATATAGCACGTTGCTGTAAGCAAGCACATTCTCATTCAAAGTTGCAAGTTACTATGTAGGAACAAGTTTGTATAGGTATTTCAAAGATGCCCAGAACTGAGCTAAACTTGGTGTGTGTCCAACTCCTGGAAATAACTTCATGCCCCATCTCCCTTACTTCCAGCTAGTAAGGATCACATAATTCCTAACAAAGTTTTGACACAGATTCCCAATTCGGGCATTCAGAACATATAGCACGTGGTTGTAAGCAAGCACATTCTCATTCAAAGTTGCAAGTTACTATGTAGGAACAAGTTTGTATAGGTATTTCAAAGATGCCCAGAACTGAGCTAAACTTGGTATGTGTCCAACTCCTAGAAATAACTTCATGCCCCATCTCCCTTACTTCCAGCTAGTAAGGATCACATAATTCCTAACAAAGTTTTGACACAGATTCCCAATTCGGGCATTCAGAACATATAGCACGTTGCTGTAAGCAAGCACATTCTCATTCAAAGTTGCAAGTTACTATGTAGGAACAAGTTTGTATAGGTATTTCAAAGATGCCCAGAACTGAGCTAAACTTGGTATGTGTCCAACTCCTAGAAATAACTTCATGCCCCATCTCCCTTACTTCCAGCTAGTAAGGATCACATAATTCCTAACAAAGTTTTGACACAGATTCCCAATTCGGGCATTCAGAACATATAGCACGTTGCTGTAAGCAAGCACATTCTCATTCAAAGTTGCAAGTTACTATGTAGGAACAAGTTTGTATAGGTATTTCAAAGATGCCCAGAACTGAGCTAAACTTGGTATGTGTCCAACTGCTAGAAATAATTTCATGCCCCATCTCCCTTACTTCCAGCTAGTAAGGATCACATAATTCCTAACAAAGTTTTGACACAGATTCCCAATTCGGGCATTCAGAACATATAGCACGTTGCTGCAAGCAAGCACATTCTCATTCAAAGATGCAAGTTACTATGTAGGAACAAGTTTGTATAGGTATTTCAAAGATGCCCAGAACTGAGCTAAACTTGGTATGTGTCCAACTCCTAGAAATAACTTCATGCCCCATCTCCCTTACTTCCAGCTAGTAAGGATCACATAATTCCTAACAAAGTTTTGACACAGATTGCCAATTCGGGCATTCAGAACATATAGCACGTTGCTGCAAGCAAGCACATTCTCATTCAAAGATGCAAGTTACTATGTATGAACAAGTTTGTATAGGTATTTCAAAGATGCCCAGAACTGAGCTAAACTTAGTATGTGTCCAACTCCTAGAAATAACTTCATGCCCCATCTCCCTTACTTCCAGCTAGTAAGGATCACATAATTCCTAACAAAGTTTTGACAGAGATTGCCAATTCGGGCATTCAGAACATATAGCACGTTGCTGCAAGCAAGCACATTCTCATTCAAAGATGCAAGTTACTATGTAGGAACAAGTTTGTATAGGTATTTCAAAGATGCCCAGAACTGAGCTAAACTTGGTATGTGTCCAACTCCTAGAAATAACTTCATGCCCCATCTCCCTTACTTCCAGCTAGTAAGGATCACATAATTCCTAACAAAGTTTTGACACAGATTCCCAATTCGGGCATTCAGAACATATAGCACGTTGCTGTAAGCAAGCACATTCTCAATCAAAGATGCAAGTTACTATGTAGGAACAAGTTTGTATAGGTATTTCAAAGATGCCCAGAACTGAGCTAAACTTGGTATGTGTCCAACTCCTAGAAATAACTTCATGCCCCATCTCCCTTACTTCCAGCTAGTAAGGATCACATAATTCCTAACAATGTTTTGACACAGATTCCCAATTCGGGCATTCAGAACATATAGCACGTTGCTGTAAGCAAGCACATTCTCATTCAAAGTTGCAAGTTACTATGTAGGAACAAGTTTGTATAGGTATTTCAAAGATGCCCAGAACTGAGCTAAACTTGGTATGTGTCCAACTCCTAGAAATAACTTCATGCCCCATCTCCCTTACTTCCAGCTAGTAAGGATCACATAATTCCTAACAAAGTTTTGACACAGATTGCCAATTCGGGCATTCAGAACATATAGCACGTTGCTGTAAGCAAGCACATTCTCATTCAAAGATGCAAGTTACTATGTAGGAACAAGTTTGTATAGGTATTTCAAAGATGCCCAGAACTGAGCTAAACTTGGTATGTGTCCAAATCCTAGAAATAACTTCATGCCCCATCTCCCTTACTTCCAGCTAGTAAGGATCACATAATTCCTAACAAAGTTTTGACACAGATTCCCAATTCGGGCATTCAGAACATATAGCACGTTGCTGTAAGCAAGTACATTCTCATTCAAAGATGCAAGTTACTATGTAGGAACAAGTTTGTATAGGTATTTCAAAGATGCCCAGAACTGAGCTAAAGTTGGTATGTGTCCAACTCCTAGAAATAACTTCATGCCCCATCTCCCTTACTTCCAGCTAGTAAGGATCACATAATTCCTAACAAAGTTTTGACACAGATTCCCAATTCGGGCATTCAGAACATATAGCACGTTGCTGTAAGCAAGCACATTCTCATTCAAAGATGCAAGTTACTATGTAGGAACAAGTTTGTATAGGTATTTCAAAGATGCCCAGAACTGAGCTAAACTTGGTATGTGTCCAACTCCTAGAAATAACTTCATGCCCCATCTCCCTTACTTCCAGCTAGTAAAGATCACATAATTCCTAACAAAGTTTTGACACAGATTCCCAAATCGGGCATTCAGAACATATAGCACGTTGCTGCAAGCAAGCACATTCTCATTCAAAGTTGCAAGTTACTATGTAGGAACAAGTTTGTATAGGTATTTCAAAGATGCCCAGAACTGAGCTAAACTTGGTATGTGTCCAACTCCTAGAAATAACTTCATGCCCCATCTCCCTTACTTCCAGCTAGTAAGGATCACATAATTCCTAACAAAGTTTTGACACAGATTGCCAATTCGGGCATTCAGAACATATAGCACGTTGCTGTAAGCAAGCACATTCTCATTCAAAGCTGCAAGTTACTATGTAGGAACAAGTTTGTATAGGTATTTCAAAGATGCCCAGAACTGAGCTAAACTTGGTATGTGTCCAACTCCTAGAAATAACTTCATGCCCCATCTCCCTTACTTCCAGCTAGTAAGGATCACATAATTCCTAACAAAGTTTTGACACAGATTGCCAATTCGGGCATTCAGAACATATAGCACGTTGCTGTAAGCAAGCACATTCTCAATCAAAGATGCAAGTTACTATGTAGGAACAAGTTTGTATAGGTATTTCAAAGATGCCCAGAACTGAGCTAAACTTGGTATGTGTCCAACTCCTAGAAATAACTTCATGCCCCATCTCCCTTACTTCCAGCTAGTAAGGATCACATAATTCCTAACAATGTTTTGACACAGATTCCCAATTCGGGCATTCAGAACATATAGCACGTTGCTGTAAGCAAGCACATTCTCATTCAAAGTTGCAAGTTACTATGTAGGAACAAGTTTGTATAGGTATTTCAAAGATGCCCAGAACTGAGCTAAACTTGGTATGTGTCCAACTCCTAGAAATAACTTCATGCCCCATCTCCCTTACTTCCAGCTAGTAAGGATCACATAATTCCTAACAAAGTTTTGACACAGATTCCCAATTCGGGCATTCAGAACATATAGCACGTTGCTGTAAGCAAGCACATTCTCATTCAAAGTTGCAAGTTACTATGTAGGAACAAGTTTGTATAGGTATTTCAAAGATGCCCAGAACTGAGCTAAAGTTGGTATGTGTCCAACTCCTAGAAATAACTTCATGCCCCATCTCCCTTACTTCCAGCTAGTAAGGATCACATAATTCCTAACAAAGTTTTGACACAGATTCCCAATTCGGGCATTCAGAACATATAGCACGTTGCTGTAAGCAAGCACATTCTCATTCAAAGATGCAAGTTACTATGTAGGAACAAGTTTGTATAGGTATTTCAAAGATGCCCAGAACTGAGCTAAACTTGGTATGTGTCCAACTCCTAGAAATAACTTCATGCTCCATCTCCCTTACTTCCAGCTAGTAAAGATCACATAATTCCTAACAAAGTTTTGACACAGATTCCCAAATCGGGCATTCAGAACATATAGCACGTTGCTGCAAGCAAGCACATTCTCATTCAAAGTTGCAAGTTACTATGTAGGAACAAGTTTGTATAGGTATTTCAAAGATGCCCAGAACTGAGCTAAACTTGGTATGTGTCCAACTCCTAGAAATAACTTCATGCCCCATCTCCCTTACTTCCAGCTAGTAAGGATCACATAATTCCTAACAAAGTTTTGACACAGATTGCCAATTCGGGCATTCAGAACATATAGCACGTTGCTGTAAGCAAGCACATTCTCATTCAAAGCTTCAAGTTACTATGTAGGAACAAGTTTGTATAGGTATTTCAAAGATGCCCAGAACTGAGCTAAACTTGGTATGTGTCCAACTCCTAGAAATAACTTCATGCCCCATCTCCCTTACTTCCAGCTAGTAAGGATCACATAATTCCTAACAAAGTTTTGACACAGATTCCCAATTCGGGCATTCAGAACATATAGCACGTTGCTGTAAGCAAGCACATTCTCAATCAAAGATGCAAGTTACTATGTAGGAACAAGTTTGTATAGGTATTTCAAAGATGCCCAGAACTGAGCTAAACTTGGTATGTGTCCAACTCCTAGAAATAACTTCATGCCCCATCTCCCTTACTTCCAGCTAGTAAGGATCACATAATTCCTAACAATGTTTTGACACAGATTCCCAATTCGGGCATTCAGAACATATAGCACGTTGCTGTAAGCAAGCACATTCTCATTCAAAGTTGCAAGTTACTATGTAGGAACAAGTTTGTATAGGTATTTCAAAGATGCCCAGAACTGAGCTAAACTTGGTATGTGTCCAACTCCTAGAAATAACTTCATGCCCCATCTCCCTTACTTCCAGCTAGTAAGGATCACATAATTCCTAACAAAGTTTTGACACAGATTGCCAATTCGGGCATTCAGAACATATAGCACGTTGCTGTAAGCAAGCACATTCTCATTCAAAGATGCAAGTTACTATGTAGGAACAAGTTTGTATAGGTATTTCAAAGATGCCCAGAACTGAGCTAAACTTGGTATGTGTCCAACTCCTAGAAATAACTTCATGCCCCATCTCCCTTACTTCCAGCTAGTAAGGATCACATAATTCCTAACAAAGTTTTGACACAGATTCCCAATTCGGGCATTCAGAACATATAGCACGTTGCTGTAAGCAAGCACATTCTCATTCAAAGATGTAAGTTACTATGTAGGAACAAGTTTGTATAGGTATTTCAAAGATGCCCAGAACTGAGCTAAACTTGGTATGTGTCCAACTCCTAGAAATAACTTCATGCCCCATCTCCATTACTTCCAGCTAGTAAGGATCACATAATTCCTAACAAAGTTTTGACACAGATTCCCAATTCTGGCATTCAGAACATATAGCACGTTGCTGTAAGCAAGCACATTCTCATTCAAAGATGCAAGTTACTATGTAGGAACAAGTTTGTATAGGTATTTCAAAGATGCCCAGAACTGAGCTAAACTTGGTATGTGTCCAACTCCTAGAAATAACTTCATGCCCCATCTCCCTTACTTCCAGCTAGTAAGGATCACATAATTCCTAACAAAGTTTGGACACAGATTCCCAATTCGGGCATTCAGAACATATAGCACGTTGCTGTAAGCAAGCAGATTATCATTCAAAGATGTAAGTTACTATGTAGGAACAAGTTTGTATAGGTATTTCAAAGATGCCCAGAACTGAGCTAAACTTGGTATGTGTCCAACTCCTAGAAATAACTTCATGCCCCATCTCCCTTACTTCCAGCTAGTAAGGATCACATAATTCCTAACAAAGTTTTGACACAGATTCCCAATTCGGGCATTCAGAACATATAGCACGTTGCTGTAAGCAAGCACATTCTCAATCAAAGTTGCAAGTTACTATGTAGGAACAAGTTTGTATAGGTATTTCAAAGATGCCCAGAACTGAGCTAAACTTGGTATGTGTCCAACTCCTAGAAATAACTTCATGCCCCATCTCCCTTACTTCCAGCTAGTAAGGATCACATAATTCCTAACAAAGTTTTGACACAGATTGCCAATTCGGGCATTCAGAACATATAGCACGTTGCTGTAAGCAAGCACATTCTCATTCAAAGTTGCAAGTTACTATGTAGGAACAAGTTTGTATAGGTATTTCAAAGATGCCCAGAACTGAGCTAAACTTGGTATGTGTCCAACTCCTAGAAATAATTTCATGCCCCATCTCCCTTACTTCCAGCTAGTAAAGATCACATAATTCCTAACAAAGTTTTGACACAGATTCCCAATTCGGGCATTCAGAACATATAGCACGTTGCTGTAAGCAAGCTCATTCTCATTCAAAGATGCAAGTTACTATGTAGGAACAAGTTTGTATAGGTATTTCAAAGATGCCCAGAACTGAGCTAAACTTGGTATGTGTCCAACTCCTAGAAATAACTTCATGCTCCACCTCCCTTACTTCCAGCTAGTAAGGATCACATAATTCCTAACAAAGTTTTGACACAGATTCCCAAATCAGGCATTCAGAACATATAGCACGTTGCTGCAAGCAAGCACATTCTCATTCAAAGTTGCAAGTTACTATGTAGGAACAAGTTTGTATAGGTATTTCAAAGATGCCCAGAACTGAGCTAAACTTGGTATGTGTCCAACTCCTAGAAATAACTTCATGCCCCATCTCCCTTACTTCCAGCTAGTAAGGATCACATAATTCCTAACAAAGTTTTGACACAGATTCCCAATTCGGGCATTCAGAACATATAGCACGTTGCTGCAAGCAAGCACATTCTCATTCAAAGTTGCAAGTTACTATGTAGGAACAAGTTTGTATAGGTATTTCAAAGATGCCCAGAACTGAGCTAAACTTGGTATGTTTCCAACTCCTAGAAATAATTTCAAGCCCCATCTCCCTTACTTCCAGCTAGTAAGGATCACATAATTCCTAACAAAGTTTTGACACAGATTGCCAATTCGGGCATTCAGAACATATAGCACGTTGCTGTAAGCAAGCACATTCTCATTCAAAGTTGCAAGTTACTATGTAGGAACAAGTTTGTATAGGTATTTCAAAGATGCCCAGAACTGAGCTAAACTTGGTATGTGTCCAACTCCTAGAAATAACTTCATGCCCCATCTCCCTTACTTCCAGCTAGTAAGGATCACATAATTCCTAACAAAGTTTTGACACAGATTCCCAATTCGGGCATTCAGAACATATAGCACGTTGCTGTAAGCAAGCACATTCTCATTCAAAGTTGCAAGTTACTATGTAGGAACAAGTTTGTATAGGTATTTCAAAGATGCCCAGAACTGAGCTAAACTTGGTATGTGTCCAACTCCTAGAAATAACTTCATGCCCCATCTCCCTTACTTCCAGCTAGTAAGGATCACATAATTCCTAACAAAGTTTTGACACAGAATCCCAATTCGGGCATTCAGAACATATAACACGTTGCTGTAAGCAAGCAGATTCTCATTCAAAGATGCAAGTTACTATGTACGAACAAGTTTGTATAGGTATTTCAAAGATGCCCAGAACTGAGCTAAACTTGGTATGTGTCCAACTCCTAGAAATAACATCATGCCCCATCTCCCTTACTTCCAGCTAGTAAGGATCACATAATTCCTAACAAAGTTTTGACACAGATTGCCAATTCGGGCATTCAGAACATATAGCACGTTGCTGTAAGCAAGCACATTCTCATTCAAAGATGCAAGTTACTATGTAGGAACAAGTTTGTATAGGTATTTCAAAGATGCCCAGAACTGAGCTAAACTTGGTATGTGTCCAACTCCTAGAAATAAATTCATGCTCCATCTCCCTTACTTCCAGCTAGTAATGATCACATAATTCCTAACAAAGTTTTGACACAGATTCCCAAATCGGGCATTCAGAACATATAGCACGTTGCTGCAAGCAAGCACATTCTCATTCAAAGCTGCAAGTTACTATGTAGGAACAAGTTTGTATAGGTATTTCAAAGATGCCCAGAACTGAGCTAAACTTGGTATGTCTCCAACTCCAAGAAATAACTTCATGCCCCATCTCCGTTACTTCCAGCTAGTAAGGATCACATAATTCCTACCAAAGTTTTGACACAGATTCCCAATTCGGGCATTCAGAACATATAGCACGTTGCTGTAAGCAAGCACATTCTCATTCAAAGCTACAAGTTACTATGTAGGAACAAGTTTGTATAGGTATTTCAAAGATGCCCAGAACTGAGCTAAACTTGGTATGTGTCCAACTCCCAGAAATAACTTCATGCCCCATCTCCCTTACTTCCAGCTAGTAAGGATCACATAATTCCTAACAAAGTTTTGACACAGATTCCCAATTCGGGCATTCAGAACATATAGCACGTTGCTGTAAGCAAGCGCATTCTCATTCAAAGATGTAAGTTACTATGTAGGAACAAGTTTGTATAGGTATTTCAAAGATGCCCAGAACTGAGCTAAACTTGGTATGTGTCCAACTCCTAGAAATAACTTCATGCCCCATCTCCATTACTTCCAGCTAGTAAGGATCACATAATTCCTAACAAAGTTTTGACACAGATTCCCAATTCGGGCATTCAGAACATATAGCACGTTGCTGTAAGCAAGCACATTCTCATTCAAAGATGCAAGTTACTATGTAGGAACAAGTTTGTATAGGTATTTCAAAGATGCCCAGAACTGAGCTAAACTTGGTATGTGTCCAACTCCTAGAAATAACTTCATGCCCCATCTCCCTTACTTCCAGCTAGTAAGGATCACATAATTCCTAACAAAGTTTTGACACAGATTCCCAATTCGGGCATTCAGAACATATAGCACGTTGCTGCAAGCAAGCACATTCTCATTCAAAGTTGCAAGTTACTATGTAGGAACAAGTTTGTATAGGTATTTCAAAGATGCCCAGAACTGAGCTAAACTTGGTATGTGTCCAACTCCTAGAAATAACTTCATGCCCCATCTCCCTTACTTCCAGCTAGTAAGGATCACATAATTCCTAACAAAGTTTTGACACAGATTGCCAATTCGGACATTCAGAACATATAGCACGTTGTTGTAAGCAAGCACATTCTCATTCAAAGATGCAAGTTACTATGTAGGAACATTTTGTATAGGTATTTCAAAGATGCCCAGAACTGAGCTAAACTTGGTATGTGTCCAACTCCTAGAAATAACTTCATGCCCCATCTCCCTTACTTCCCGCTAGTAAGGATCACATAATTCCTAACAAAGTTTTGACACAGATTCCCAATTCGGGCATTCAGAACATATAGCACGTTGCTGCAAGCAAGCAAATTCTCATTCAAAGTTGCAAGTTACTATGTAGGAACAAGTTTGTATAGGTATTTCAAAGATGCCCAGAACTGAGCTAAGCTTGGTATGTGTCCAACTCCTAGAAATAACTTCATGCCCCATCTCCCTTACTTCCAGCTAGTAAGGATCACATAATTCCTAACAAAGTTTTGACACAGATTCCCAATTCGGGCATTCAGAACATATAGCACGTTGCTGTAAGCAAGCAGATTCTCATTCAAAGTTGCAAGTTACTATGTAGGAACAAGTTTGTATAGGTATTTCAAAGATGCCCAGAACTGAGCTAAACTTGGTATGTGTCCAACTCCTAGAAATAACTTCATGCCCCATCTCCCTTACTTCCAGCTAGTAAGGATCACATAATTCCTAACAAAGTTTTGACACAGATTCCCAATTCGGGCATTCAGAACATATAGCACGTTGCTGTAATCAAGCACATTCTCATTCAAAGTTGCAAGTTACTATGTAGGACCAAGTTTCTATAGGTATTTCAAAGATGCCCAGAACTGAGCTAAACTTGGTATGTGTCCAACTCCTAGAAATAACTTCATGCCCCATCTCCCTTACTTCCAGCTAGTAAGGATCACATAATTCCTAACAAAGTTTTGACACAGATTCCCAATTCGGGCATTCAGAACATATAGCACGTTGCTGTAAGCAAGCACATTCTCATTAATGATGCAAGTTACTATGTAGGAACAAGTTTGTATAGGTATTTCAAAGATGCCCAGAACTGAGCTAAACTTGGTATGTGTCCAACTCCTAGAAATAACTTCATGCCCCATCTCCCTTACTTCCAGCTAGTAAGGATCACATCATTCCTAACAAAGTTTTGACACAGATTCCCAATTCGGGCATTCAGAACATATAGCACGTTGCTGTAAGCAAGCACATTCTCATTCAAAGATGCAAGTTACTATGTAGGAACAAGTTTGTATAGGTATTTCAAAGATGCCCAGAACTGAGCTAAACTTGGTATGTGTCGAACTCCTAGAAATAACTTCATGCCCCATCTCCCTTACTTCCAGCTAGTAAGGATCACATAATTCCTAACAAAGTTTTGACACAGATTGCCAATTCGGGCATTCAGAACATATAGCACGTTGCTGTAAGCAAGCACATTCTCATTCAAAGTTGCAAGTTACTATGTAGGAACAAGTTTGTATAGGTATTTCAAAGATGCCCAGAACTGAGCTAAACTTGGTATGTGTCCAACTCCTAGAAATAACTTCATGCCCCATCTCCCTTACTTCCAGCTAGTAAGGATCACATAATTCCTAACAAAGTTTTGACACAGATTCCCAATTCGGGCATTCAGAACATATAGCACGTTGCTGTAAGCAAGCACATTCTCATTCAAAGTTGCAAGTTACTATGTAGGAACAAGTTTGTATAGGTATTTCAAAGATGCCCTGAACTGAGCTAAACTTGGTATGTGTCCAACTCCTAGAAATAACTTCATGCCCCATCTCCCTTACTTCCAACTAGTAAGGATCACATAATTCCTAACAAAGTTTTGACACAGATTGCCAATTCTGGCATTCAGAACATATAGCACGTTGCTGTAAGCAAGCAGATTCTCATTCAAAGATGCAAGTTACTATGTAGGAACAAGTTTGTATAGGTATTTCAAAGATGCCCAGAACGGAGCTAAACTTGGTATGTGTCCAACTCCTAGAAATAACTTCATGCCCCATCTCCCTTACTTCCAGCTAGTAAGGATCACATAATTCCTAACAAAGTTTTGACACAGATTGACAATTCGGGCATTCAGAACATATAGCACGTTGCTGTAAGCAAGCACATTCTCATTCAAAGTTGCAAGTTACTATGTAGGAACAAGTTTGTATAGGTATTTCAAAGATGCCCAGAACGGAGCTAAACTTGGTATGTGTCCAACTCCTAGAAATAACTTCATGCCCCATCTCCCTTACTTCCAGCTAGTAAGGATCACATAATTCCTAACAAAGTTTTGACACAGATTCCCAATTCTGGCATTCAGAACATATAGCACGTTGCTGTAAGCAAGCACATTCTCATTAAAGATGCAAGTTACTATGTAGGAACAAGTTTGTATAGGTATTTCAAAGATGCCCAGAACGGAGCTAAACTTGGTATGTGTCCAACTC
Source organism: Diceros bicornis minor (assembly GCF_020826845.1). NCBI lineage: Eukaryota > Metazoa > Chordata > Mammalia > Perissodactyla > Rhinocerotidae > Diceros > Diceros bicornis. The sequence continues at coordinate 514,072 of NC_080769.1, read as the reverse complement.
CTAGAAATAACTTCATGCCCCATCTCCCTTACTTCCAGCTAGTAAGGATCACATAATTCCTAACAAAGTTATGACACAGATTGCCAATTCGGGCAATCAGAACATATAGCACGTTGCTGTAAGCAAGCACATTCTCATTCAATGTTGCAAGTTACTATGTAGGAACAAGTTTGTATAGGTATTTCAAAGATGCCCAGAACTGAGCTAAACTTGGTATGTGTCCAACTCCTAGAAATAACTTCATGCCCCATCTCCCTTACTTCCAGCTAGTAAGGATCACATAATTCCTAACAAAGTTTTGACACAGATTGCCAATTCGGGCATTCAGAACATATAGCACGTTGCTGTAAGCAAGCACATTCTCATTCAAAGATGCAAGTTACTATGTAGGAACAAGTTTGTATAGGTATTTCAAAGATGCCCAGAACTGAGCTAAACTTGGTATGTGTCCAACTCCTAGAAATAACTTCATGCCCCATCTCCCTTACTTCCATCTAGTAAGGATCACATAATTCCTAACAAAGTTTTGACACAGATTCCCAATTCGGGCATTCAGAACATATAGCACGTTGCTGAAAGCAAGCAGATTCTCATTCAAAGTTGCAAGTTACTATGTAGGAACAAGTTTGTATAGGTATTTCAAAGATGCCCAGAACTGAGCTAAACTTGGTATGTGTCCAACTCCTAGAAATAACTTCATGCCCCATCTCCCTTACTTCCAGCTAGTAAGGATCACATAATTCCTAACAAAGTTTTGACACAGATTCCCAATTCGGGCATTCAGAACATATAGCACGTTGCTGTAAGCAAGCACATTCTCATTCAAAGTTGCAAGTTACTATGTAGGACCAAGTTTGTATAGGTATTTCAAAGATGCCCAGAACTGAGCTAAACTTGGTATGTGTCCAACTCCTAGAAATAACTTCATGCCCCATCTCCCTTACTTCCAGCTAGTATGGATCACATAATTCCTAACAAAGTTTTGACACAGATTCCCAATTCGGGCATTCAGAACATATAGCACGTTGCTGCAAGCAAGCACATTCTCATTCAAAGATGCAAGTTACTATGTAGGAACAAGTTTGTATAGGTATTTCAAAGATGCCCAGAACTGAGCTAAACTTGGTATGTGTCCAACTCCTAGAAATAACTTCATGCCCCATCTCCCTTACTTCCAGCTAGTAAGGATCACATCATTCCTAACAAAGTTTTGACACAGATTGCCAATTCGGGCATTCAGAACATATAGCACGTTGCTGTAAGCAAGCACATTCTCATTCAAAGTTGCAGAGTTACTATGTAGGAACAAGTTTGTATAGGTATTTCAAAGATGCCCAGAACTGAGCTAAACTTGGTATGTGTCCAACTCCTAGAAATAACTTCATGCCCCATCTCCCTTACTTCCAGCTAGTAAGGATCACATAATTCCTAACAAAGTTTTGACACAGATTCCCAATTCGGGCATTCAGAACATATAGCACGTTGCTGTAACCAAGCACATTCTCATTCAAAGTTGCAAGTTACTATGTAGGAACAAGTTTGTATAGGTATTTCAAAGATGCCCAGAACTGAGCTAAACTTGGTATGTGTCCAACTCCTAGAAATAACTTCATGCCCCATCTCCCTTACTTCCAGCTAGTAAGGATCACATAATTCCTAACAAAGTTTTGACGCAGATTCCCAATTCGGGCATTCAGAACATATAGCACGTTGCTGTAAGCAAGCACATTCTCATTCAAAGTTGCAAGTTACTATGTAGGCACAAGTTTGTATAGGTATTTCAAAGATGCCCAGAACTGAGCTAAACTTGGTATGTGTCCAACTCCTAGAAATAACTTCATGCCCCATCTCCCTTACTTCCAGCTAGTATGGATCACATAATTCCTAACAAAGTTTTGACACAGATTCCCAATTCGGGCATTCAGAACATATAGCACGTTGCTGCAAGCAAGCACATTCTCATTAATGATGCAAGTTACTATGTAGGAACAAGTTTGTATAGGTATTTCAAAGATGCCCAGAACTGAGCTAAACTTGGTATGTGTCCAACTCCTAGAAATAACTTCATGCCCCATCTCCCTTACTTCCAGCTAGTAAGGATCACATCATTCCTAACAAAGTTTTGACACAGATTCCCAATTCGGGCATTCAGAACATATAGCACGTTGCTGTAAGCAAGCACATTCTCATTCAAAGATGCAAGTTACTATGTAGGAACAAGTTTGTATAGGTATTTCAAAGATGCCCAGAACTGAGCTAAACTTGGTATGTGTCGAACTCCTAGAAATAACTTCATGCCCCATCTCCCTTACTTCCAGCTAGTAAGGATCACATAATTCCTAACAAAGTTTTGACACAGATTGCCAATTCGGGCATTCAGAACATATAGCACGTTGCTGTAAGCAAGCACATTCTCATTCAAAGTTGCAGAGTTACTATGTAGGAACAAGTTTGTATAGGTATTTCAAAGATGCCCAGAACTGAGCTAAACTTGGTATGTGTCCAACTCCTAGAAATAACTTCATGCCCCATCTCCCTTACTTCCAGCTAGTAAGGATCACATAATTCCTAACAAAGTTTTGACACAGATTCCCAATTCGGGCATTCAGAACATATAGCACGTTGCTGTAACCAAGCACATTCTCATTCAAAGTTGCAAGTTACTATGTAGGAACAAGTTTGTATAGGTATTTCAAAGATGCCCAGAACTGAGCTAAACTTGGTATGTGTCCAACTCCTAGAAATAACTTCATGCCCCATCTCCCTTACTTCCAGCTAGTAAGGATCACATAATTCCTAACAAAGTTTTGACGCAGATTCCCAATTCGGGCATTCAGAACATATAGCACGTTGCTCTAAGCAAGCACATTCTCATTCAAAGTTGCAAGTTACTATGTAGGCACAAGTTTGTATAGGTATTTCAAAGATGCCCAGAACTGAGCTAAACTTGGTATGTGTCCAACTCCTAGAAATAACTTCATGCCCCATCTCCCTTACTTCCACCTAGTAAGGATCACATAATTTCTAACAAAGTTTTGACACAGATTCCCAATTCGGGCATTCAGAACATATAGCACGTTGCTGTAGGGAAGCACACTCTCATTCAAAGATGCAAGTTACTATGTAGGAACAAGTTTGTATAGGTATTTCAAAGATGCCCAGAACTGAGCTAAACTTGGTATGTGTCCAATTCCAAGAAATAACTTCATGCCCCATCTCCCTTACTTCCAGCTAGTAAGGATCACATAATTCCTAACAAAGTTTTGACACAGATTCCCAATTCGGGCATTCAGAACACATAGCACGTTGCTCTAAGCAAGCACATTCTCATTCAAAGATGCAAGTTACTATGTAGGAACAAGTTTGTATAGGTATTTCAAAGATGCCCAGAACTGAGCTAAACTCGGTATGTGTCCAACTCCTAGAAATAACTTCATGCCCCATCTCCCTTACTTCCAGCTAGTAAGGATCACATAATTCCTAACAAAGTTTTGACACAGATTCCCAATTCGGGCATTCAGAACATATAGCACGTTGCTGTAAGCAAGCACATTCTCATTCAAAGTTGCAAGTTACTATGTAGGAACAAGTTTGTATAGGTATTTCAAAGATGCCCAGAACTGAGCTAAACTCGGTATGTGTCCAACTCCTAGAAATAACTTCATGCCCCATCTCCCTTACTTCCAGCTAGTAAGGATCACATAATTCCTAACAAAGTTTTGACACAGATTCCCAATTCGGGCATTCAGAACATATAGCACGTTGCTGTAAGCAAGCACATTCTCATTCAAAGTTGCAAGTTACTATGTAGGAACAAGTTTGTATAGGTATTTCAAAGATGCCCAGAACTGAGCTAAACTCGGTATGTGTCCAACTCCTAGAAATAACTTCATGCCCCATCTCCCTTACTTCCAGCTAGTAAGGATCACATAATTCCTAACAAAGTTTTGACACAGATTCCCAATTCGGGCATTCAGAACATATAGCACGTTGCTGTAGGGAAGCACACTCTCATTCAAAGATGCAAGTTACTATGTAGGAACAAGTTTGTATAGGTATTTCAAAGATGCCCAGAACTGAGCTAAACTCGGTATGTGTCCAATTCCTAGAAATAACTTCATGCCCCATCTCCCTTACTTCCAGCTAGTAAGGATCACATAATTCCTAACAAAGTTTTGACACAGATTCCCAATTCGGGCATTCAGAACACATAGCACGTTGCTGTAAGCAAGCACATTCTCATTCAAAGATGCAAGTTACTATGTAGGAACAAGTTTGTATAGGTATTTCAAAGATGCCCAGAACTGAGCTAAACTCGGTATGTGTCCAACTCCTAGAAATAACTTCATGCCCCATCTCCCTTACTTCCAGCTAGTAAGGATCACATAATTCCTAACAAAGTTTTGACACAGATTCCCAATTCGGGCATTCAGAACACATAGCACGTTGCTGTAAGCAAGCACATTCTCATTCAAAGTTGCAAGTTACTATGTAGGAACAAGTTTGTATAGGTATTTCAAAGATGCCCAGAACTGAGCTAAACTCGGTATGTGTCCAACTCCTAGAAATAACTTCATGCCCCATCTCCCTTACTTCCAGCTAGTAAGGATCACATAATTCCTAACAAAGTTTTGACACAGATTCCCAATTCGGGCATTCAGAACATATAGCACGTTGCTGTAAGCAAGCAGATTCTCATTCAAAGATGCAAGTTACTATGTAGAAACAAGTTTGTATAGGTATTTCAAAGATGCCCAGAACTGAGCTAAACTCGGTATGTGTCCAACTCCTAGAAATAACTTCATGCCCCATCTCCCTTACTTCCAGCTAGTAAGGATCACATAATTCCTAACAAAGTTTTGACACAGATTCCCAATTCGGGCATTCAGAACATATAGCACGTTGCTGTAAGCAAGCACATTCTCATTCAAAGTTGCAAGTTACTATGTAGGAACAAGTTTGTATAGGTATTTCAAAGATGCCCAGAACTGAGCTAAACTTGCTATGTGTCCAACTCCTAGAAATAACTTCATGCCCCATCTCCCTTACTTCCAGCTAGTAAGGATCACATAATTTCTAACAAAGTTTTGACACAGATTCCCAATTCGGGCATTCAGAACATATAGCACGTTGCTGTAGGGAAGCACACTGTCATTCAAAGATACAAGTTACTATGTAGGAACAAGTTTTATAGGTATTTCAAAGATGCCCAGAACTGAGCTAAACTTGGTATGTGTCCAATTCCTAGAAATAACTTCATGCCCCATCTCCCTTACTTCCAGCTAGTAAGGATCACATAATTCCTAACAAAGTTTTGACACAGATTCCCAATTCGGGCATTCAGAACACATAGCACGTTGCTGTAAGCAAGCACATTCTCATTCAAAGATGCAAGTTACTATGTAGGAACAAGTTTGTATAGGTATTTCAAAGATGCCCAGAACTGAGCTAAACTCGGTATGTGTCCAACTCCTAGAAATAACTTCATGTCCCATCTCCCTTACTTCCAGCTAGTAAGGATCACATAATTCCTAACAAAGTTTTGACACAGATTCCCAATTCGGGCATTCAGAACATATAGCACGTTGCTGTAAGCAAGCACATTCTCATTCAAAGTTGCAAGTTACTATGTAGGAACAAGTTTGTATAGGTATTTCAAAGATGCCCAGAACTGAGCTAAACTCGGTATGTGTCCAACTCCTAGAAATAACTTCATGCCCCATCTCCCTTACTTCCAGCTAGTAAGGATCACATAATTCCTAACAAAGTTTTGACACAGATTCCCAATTCGGGCATTCAGAACATATAGCACGTTGCTGTAAGCAAGCACATTCTCATTCAAAGTTGCAAGTTACTATGTAGGAACAAGTTTGTATAGGTATTTCAAAGATGCCCAGAACTGAGCTAAACTCGGTATGTGTCCAACTCCTAGAAATAACTTCATGCCCCATCTCCCTTACTTCCAGCTAGTAAGGATCACATAATTCCTAACTTAGTTTTGACACAGATTCCCAATTCGGGCATTCAGAACATATAGCACGTTGCTGTAGGGAAGCACACTCTCATTCAAAGATGCAAGTTACTATGTAGGAACAAGTTTGTATAGGTATTTCAAAGATGCCCAGAACTGAGCTAAACTCGGTATGTGTCCAACTCCTAGAAATAACTTCATGCCCCATCTCCCTTACTTCCAGCTAGTAAGGATCACATAATTCCTAACAAAGTTTTGACACAGATTCCCAAATCGGGCATTCAGAGCATATAGCACGTTGCTGTAAGCAAGCAGATTCTCATTAAAGATGCAAGTTACTATGTAGGAACAAGTTTGTATAGGTATTTCAAAGATGCCCAGAACTGAGCTAAACTCGGTATGTGTCCAACTCCTAGAAATAACTTCATGCCCCATCTCCCTTACTTCCAGCTAGTAAGGATCACATAATTCCTAACAAAGTTTTCACACAGATTGCCAATTCGGGCATTCAGAACATATAACACGTTGCTGCAAGCAAGCACATTCTCATTCAAAGATGCAAGTTACTATGTAGGAACAAGTTTGTATAGGTATTTCAAAGATGCCCAGAACTGAGCGAAACTCGGTATGTGTCCAACTCCTAGAAATAACTTCATGCCCCATCTCCCTTACTTCCAGCTAGTAAGGATCACATAATTCCTAACAAAGTTTTGACACAGATTCCCAATTCGGGCATTCAGAACATATAGCACGTTGCTGCAAGCAAGCACATTCTCATTCAAAGTTGCAAGTTACTATGTAGGAACAAGTTTGTATAGGTATTTCAAAGATGCCCAGAACTGAGCTAAACTCGGTATGTGTCCAACTCCTAGAAATAACTTCATGCCCCATCTCCCTTACTTCCAGCTAGTAAGGATCACATAATTCCTAACAAAGTTTTGACACAGATTCCCAATTCGGGCATTCAGAACATATAGCACGTTGCTGTAAGCAAGCAGATTCTCATTCAAAGATGCAAGTTACTATGTAGAAACAAGTTTGTATAGGTATTTCAAAGATGCCCAGAACTGAGCGAAACTCGGTATGTGTCCAACTCATAGAAATAACTTCATGCCCCATCTCCCTTACTTCCAGCTAGTAAGGATCACATAATTCCTAACAAAGTTTTGACACAGATTCCCAATTCGGGCATTCAGAACATATAGCACGTTGCTGTAAGCAAGCACATTCTCATTCAAAGTTGCAAGTTACTATGTAGGAACAAGTTTGTATAGGTATTTCAAAGATGCCCAGAACTGAGCTAAACTCGGTATGTGTCCAACTCCTAGAAATAACTTCATGCCCCATCTCCCTTACTTCCAGCTAGTAAGGATCACATAATTCCTAACAAAGTTTTGACACAGATTCCCAATTCGGGCATTCAGAACATATAGCACGTTGCTGTAAGCAAGCAGATTCTCATTCAAAGATGCAAGTTACTATGTAGAAACAAGTTTGTATAGGTATTTCAAAGATGCCCAGAACTGAGCTAAACTCGGTATGTGTCCAACTCCTAGAAATAACTTCATGCCCCATCTCCCTTACTTCCAGCTAGTAAGGATCACATAATTCCTAACAAAGTTTTGACACAGATTCCCAATTCGGGCATTCAGAACATATAGCACGTTGCTGTAAGCAAGCACATTCTCATTCAAAGTTGCAAGTTACTATGTAGGAACAAGTTTGTATAGGTATTTCAAAGATGCCCAGAAATGAGCTAAACTTGCTATGTGTCCAACTCCTAGAAATAACTTCATGCCCCATCTCCCTTACTTCCAGCTAGTAAGGATCACATAATTTCTAACAAAGTTTTGACACAGATTCCCAATTCGGGCATTCAGAACATATAGCACGTTGCTGTAGGGAAGCACACTCTCATTCAAAGATGCAAGTTACTATGTAGGAACAAGTTTTATAGGTATTTCAAAGATGCCCAGAACTGAGCTAAACTTGGTATGTGTCCAATTCCTAGAAATAACTTCATGCCCCATCTCCCTTACTTCCAGCTAGTAAGGATCACATAATTCCTAACAAAGTTTTGACACAGATTCCCAATTCGGGCATTCAGAACACATAGCACGTTGCTGTAAGCAAGCAGATTCTCATTCAAAGATGCAAGTTACTATGTAGGAACAAGTTTGTATAGGTATTTCAAAGATGCCCAGAACTGAGCTAAACTCGGTATGTGTCCAACTCCTAGAAATAACTTCATGTCCCATCTCCCTTACTTCCAGCTAGTAAGGATCACATAATTCCTAACAAAGTTTTGACACAGATTGCCAATTCGGGCATTCAGAACATATAGCACGTTGCTGTAAGCAAGCACATTCTCATTCAAAGTTGCAAGTTACTATGTAGGAACAAGTTTGTATAGGTATTTCAAAGATGCCCAGAACTGAGCTAAACTCGGTATGTGTCCAACTCCTAGAAATAACTTCATGCCCCATCTCCCTTACTTCCAGCTAGTAAGGATCACATAATTCCTAACAAAGTTTTGACACAGATTCCCAATTCGGGCATTCAGAACATATAGCACGTTGCTGTAAGCAAGCACATTCTCATTCAAAGTTGCAAGTTACTATGTAGGAACAAGTTTGTATAGGTATTTCAAAGATGCCCAGAACTGAGCTAAACTCGGTATGTGTCCAACTCCTAGAAATAACTTCATGCCCCATCTCCCTTACTTCCAGCTAGTAAGGATCACATAATTCCTAACAAAGTTTTGACACAGATTCCCAATTCGGGCATTCAGAACATATAGCACGTTGCTGTAGGGAAGCACACTCTCATTCAAAGATGCAAGTTACTATGTAGGAACAAGTTTGTATAGGTATTTCAAAGATGCCCAGAACTGAGCTAAACTTGGTATGTGTCCAATTCCTAGAAATAACTTCATGCCCCATCTCCCTTACTTCCAGCTAGTAAGGATCACATAATTCCTAACAAAGTTTTGACACAGATTCCCAATTCGGGCATTCAGAACACATAGCACGTTGCTGTAGGGAAGCACACTCTCATTCAAAGATGCAAGTTACTATGTAGGAACAAGTTTGTATAGGTATTTCAAAGATGCCCAGAACTGAGCTAAACTCGGTATGTGTCCAATTCCTAGAAATAACTTCATGCCCCATCTCCCTTACTTCCAGCTAGTAAGGATCACATAATTCCTAACAAAGTTTTGACACAGATTCCCAATTCGGGCATTCAGAACACATAGCACGTTGCTCTAAGCAAGCACATTCTCATTCAAAGATGCAAGTTACTATGTAGGAACAAGTTTGTATAGGTATTTCAAAGATGCCCAGAACTGAGCTAAACTCGGTATGTGTCCAACTCCTAGAAATAACTTCATGCCCCATCTCCCTTACTTCCAGCTAGTAAGGATCACATAATTCCTAACAAAGTTTTGACACAGATTCCCAATTCGGGCATTCAGAACATATAGCACGTTGCTGTAAGCAAGCACATTCTCATTCAAAGTTGCAAGTTACTATGTAGGAACAAGTTTGTATAGGTATTTCAAAGATGCCCAGAACTGAGCTAAACTCGGTATGTGTCCAACTCCTAGAAATAACTTCATGCCCCATCTCCCTTACTTCCAGCTAGTAAGGATCACATAATTCCTAACAAAGTTTTGACACAGATTCCCAATTCGGGCATTCAGAACATATAGCACGTTGCTGTAAGCAAGCACATTCTCATTCAAAGTTGCAAGTTACTATGTAGGAACAAGTTTGTATAGGTATTTCAAAGATGCCCAGAACTGAGCTAAACTCGGTATGTGTCCAACTCCTAGAAATAACTTCATGCCCCATCTCCCTTACTTCCAGCTAGTAAGGATCACATAATTCCTAACAAAGTTTTGACACAGATTCCCAATTCGGGCATTCAGAACATATAGCACGTTGCTGTAGGGAAGCACACTCTCATTCAAAGATGCAAGTTACTATGTAGGAACAAGTTTGTATAGGTATTTCAAAGATGCCCAGAACTGAGCTAAACTCGGTATGTGTCCAATTCCTAGAAATAACTTCATGCCCCATCTCCCTTACTTCCAGCTAGTAAGGATCACATAATTCCTAACAAAGTTTTGACACAGATTCCCAATTCGGGCATTCAGAACACATAGCACGTTGCTGTAAGCAAGCACATTCTCATTCAAAGATGCAAGTTACTATGTAGGAACAAGTTTGTATAGGTATTTCAAAGATGCCCAGAACTGAGCTAAACTCGGTATGTGTCCAACTCCTAGAAATAACTTCATGCCCCATCTCCCTTACTTCCAGCTAGTAAGGATCACATAATTCCTAACAAAGTTTTGACACAGATTCCCAATTCGGGCATTCAGAACACATAGCACGTTGCTGTAAGCAAGCACATTCTCATTCAAAGTTGCAAGTTACTATGTAGGAACAAGTTTGTATAGGTATTTCAAAGATGCCCAGAACTGAGCTAAACTCGGTATGTGTCCAACTCCTAGAAATAACTTCATGCCCCATCTCCCTTACTTCCAGCTAGTAAGGATCACATAATTCCTAACAAAGTTTTGACACAGATTCCCAATTCGGGCATTCAGAACATATAGCACGTTGCTGTAAGCAAGCAGATTCTCATTCAAAGATGCAAGTTACTATGTAGAAACAAGTTTGTATAGGTATTTCAAAGATGCCCAGAACTGAGCTAAACTCGGTATGTGTCCAACTCCTAGAAATAACTTCATGCCCCATCTCCCTTACTTCCAGCTAGTAAGGATCACATAATTCCTAACAAAGTTTTGACACAGATTCCCAATTCGGGCATTCAGAACATATAGCACGTTGCTGTAAGCAAGCACATTCTCATTCAAAGTTGCAAGTTACTATGTAGGAACAAGTTTGTATAGGTATTTCAAAGATGCCCAGAACTGAGCTAAACTTGCTATGTGTCCAACTCCTAGAAATAACTTCATGCCCCATCTCCCTTACTTCCAGCTAGTAAGGATCACATAATTTCTAACAAAGTTTTGACACAGATTCCCAATTCGGGCATTCAGAACATATAGCACGTTGCTGTAGGGAAGCACACTGTCATTCAAAGATACAAGTTACTATGTAGGAACAAGTTTTATAGGTATTTCAAAGATGCCCAGAACTGAGCTAAACTTGGTATGTGTCCAATTCCTAGAAATAACTTCATGCCCCATCTCCCTTACTTCCAGCTAGTAAGGATCACATAATTCCTAACAAAGTTTTGACACAGATTCCCAATTCGGGCATTCAGAACACATAGCACGTTGCTGTAAGCAAGCACATTCTCATTCAAAGATGCAAGTTACTATGTAGGAACAAGTTTGTATAGGTATTTCAAAGATGCCCAGAACTGAGCTAAACTCGGTATGTGTCCAACTCCTAGAAATAACTTCATGTCCCATCTCCCTTACTTCCAGCTAGTAAGGATCACATAATTCCTAACAAAGTTTTGACACAGATTCCCAATTCGGGCATTCAGAACATATAGCACGTTGCTGTAAGCAAGCACATTCTCATTCAAAGTTGCAAGTTACTATGTAGGAACAAGTTTGTATAGGTATTTCAAAGATGCCCAGAACTGAGCTAAACTCGGTATGTGTCCAACTCCTAGAAATAACTTCATGCCCCATCTCCCTTACTTCCAGCTAGTAAGGATCACATAATTCCTAACAAAGTTTTGACACAGATTCCCAATTCGGGCATTCAGAACATATAGCACGTTGCTGTAAGCAAGCACATTCTCATTCAAAGTTGCAAGTTACTATGTAGGAACAAGTTTGTATAGGTATTTCAAAGATGCCCAGAACTGAGCTAAACTCGGTATGTGTCCAACTCCTAGAAATAACTTCATGCCCCATCTCCCTTACTTCCAGCTAGTAAGGATCACATAATTCCTAACTTAGTTTTGACACAGATTCCCAATTCGGGCATTCAGAACATATAGCACGTTGCTGTAGGGAAGCACACTCTCATTCAAAGATGCAAGTTACTATGTAGGAACAAGTTTGTATAGGTATTTCAAAGATGCCCAGAACTGAGCTAAACTCGGTATGTGTCCAACTCCTAGAAATAACTTCATGCCCCATCTCCCTTACTTCCAGCTAGTAAGGATCACATAATTCCTAACAAAGTTTTGACACAGATTCCCAAATCGGGCATTCAGAGCATATAGCACGTTGCTGTAAGCAAGCAGATTCTCATTAAAGATGCAAGTTACTATGTAGGAACAAGTTTGTATAGGTATTTCAAAGATGCCCAGAACTGAGCTAAACTTGGTATGTGTCCAACTCCTAGAAATAACTTCATGCCCCATCTCCCTTACTTCCAGCTAGTAAGGATCACATAATTCCTAACAAAGTTTTCACACAGATTGCCAATTCGGGCATTCAGAACATATAACACGTTGCTGCAAGCAAGCACATTCTCATTCAAAGATGCAAGTTACTATGTAGGAACAAGTTTGTATAGGTATTTCAAAGATGCCCAGAACTGAGCGAAACTCGGTATGTGTCCAACTCCTAGAAATAACTTCATGCCCCATCTCCCTTACTTCCAGCTAGTAAGGATCACATAATTCCTAACAAAGTTTTGACACAGATTCCCAATTCGGGCATTCAGAACATATAGCACGTTGCTGCAAGCAAGCACATTCTCATTCAAAGTTGCAAGTTACTATGTAGGAACAAGTTTGTATAGGTATTTCAAAGATGCCCAGAACTGAGCTAAACTCGGTATGTGTCCAACTCCTAGAAATAACTTCATGCCCCATCTCCCTTACTTCCAGCTAGTAAGGATCACATAATTCCTAACAAAGTTTTGACACAGATTCCCAATTCGGGCATTCAGAACATATAGCACGTTGCTGTAAGCAAGCAGATTCTCATTCAAAGATGCAAGTTACTATGTAGAAACAAGTTTGTATAGGTATTTCAAAGATGCCCAGAACTGAGCTAAACTCGGTATGTGTCCAACTCCTAGAAATAACTTCATGCCCCATCTCCCTTACTTCCAGCTAGTAAGGATCACATAATTCCTAACAAAGTTTTGACACAGATTCCCAATTCGGGCATTCAGAACATATAGCACGTTGCTGTAAGCAAGCACATTCTCATTCAAAGTTGCAAGTTACTATGTAGGAACAAGTTTGTATAGGTATTTCAAAGATGCCCAGAACTGAGCTAAACTCGGTATGTGTCCAACTCCTAGAAATAACTTCATGCCCCATCTCCCTTACTTCCAGCTAGTAAGGATCACATAATTCCTAACAAAGTTTTGACACAGATTCCCAATTCGGGCATTCAGAACATATAGCACGTTGCTGTAAGCAAGCAGATTCTCATTCAAAGATGCAAGTTACTATGTAGAAACAAGTTTGTATAGGTATTTCAAAGATGCCCAGAACTGAGCTAAACTCGGTATGTGTCCAACTCCTAGAAATAACTTCATGCCCCATCTCCCTTACTTCCAGCTAGTAAGGATCACATAATTCCTAACAAAGTTTTGACACAGATTCCCAATTCGGGCATTCAGAACATATAGCACGTTGCTGTAAGCAAGCACATTCTCATTCAAAGTTGCAAGTTACTATGTAGGAACAAGTTTGTATAGGTATTTCAAAGATGCCCAGAAATGAGCTAAACTTGCTATGTGTCCAACTCCTAGAAATAACTTCATGCCCCATCTCCCTTACTTCCAGCTAGTAAGGATCACATAATTTCTAACAAAGCTTTGACACAGATTCCCAATTCGGGCATTCAGAACATATAGCACGTTGCTGTAGGGAAGCACACTCTCATTCAAAGATGCAAGTTACTATGTAGGAACAAGTTTTATAGGTATTTCAAAGATGCCCAGAACTGAGCTAAACTTGGTATGTGTCCAATTCCTAGAAATAACTTCATGCCCCATCTCCCTTACTTCCAGCTAGTAAGGATCACATAATTCCTAACAAAGTTTTGACACAGATTCCTAATTCGGGCATTCAGAACACATAGCACGTTGCTGTAAGCAAGCAGATTCTCATTCAAAGATGCAAGTTACTATGTAGGAACAAGTTTGTATAGGTATTTCAAAGATGCCCAGAACTGAGCTAAACTCGGTATGTGTCCAACTCCTAGAAATAACTTCATGTCCCATCTCCCTTACTTCCAGCTAGTAAGGATCACATAATTCCTAACAAAGTTTTGACACAGATTGCCAATTCGGGCATTCAGAACATATAGCACGTTGCTGTAAGCAAGCACATTCTCATTCAAAGTTGCAAGTTACTATGTAGGAACAAGTTTGTATAGGTATTTCAAAGATGCCCAGAACTGAGCTAAACTCGGTATGTGTCCAACTCCTAGAAATAACTTCATGCCCCATCTCCCTTACTTCCAGCTAGTAAGGATCACATAATTCCTAACAAAGTTTTGACACAGATTCCCAATTCGGGCATTCAGAACATATAGCACGTTGCTGTAAGCAAGCACATTCTCATTCAAAGTTGCAAGTTACTATGTAGGAACAAGTTTGTATAGGTATTTCAAAGATGCCCAGAACTGAGCTAAACTCGGTATGTGTCCAACTCCTAGAAATAACTTCATGCCCCATCTCCCTTACTTCCAGCTAGTAAGGATCACATAATTCCTAACAAAGTTTTGACACAGATTCCCAATTCGGGCATTCAGAACATATAGCACGTTGCTGTAGGGAAGCACACTCTCATTCAAAGATGCAAGTTACTATGTAGGAACAAGTTTGTATAGGTATTTCAAAGATGCCCAGAACTGAGCTAAACTTGGTATGTGTCCAATTCCTAGAAATAACTTCATGCCCCATCTCCCTTACTTCCAGCTAGTAAGGATCACATAATTCCTAACAAAGTTTTGACACAGATTCCCAATTCGGGCATTCAGAACACATAGCACGTTGCTGTAGGGAAGCACACTCTCATTCAAAGATGCAAGTTACTATGTAGGAACAAGTTTGTATAGGTATTTCAAAGATGCCCAGAACTGAGCTAAACTCGGTATGTGTCCAATTCCTAGAAATAACTTCATGCCCCATCTCCCTTACTTCCAGCTAGTAAGGATCACATAATTCCTAACAAAGTTTTGACACAGATTCCCAATTTGGGCATTCAGAACACATAGCACGTTGCTGTAAGCAAGCACATTCTCATTCAAAGATGCAAGTTACTATGTAGGAACAAGTTTGTATAGGTATTTCAAAGATGCCCAGAACTGAGCTAAACTCGGTATGTGT
This sequence comes from Diceros bicornis minor, assembly GCF_020826845.1. NCBI lineage: Eukaryota > Metazoa > Chordata > Mammalia > Perissodactyla > Rhinocerotidae > Diceros > Diceros bicornis. The sequence continues at coordinate 498,808 of NC_080769.1, read as the reverse complement.
CCAACTCCTAGAAATAACTTCATGCCCCATCTCCCTTACTTCCAGCTAGTAAGGATCACATAATTCCTAACAAAGTTTTGACACAGATTCCCAATTCGGGCATTCAGAACATATAGCACGTTGCTGTAAGCAAGCACATTCTCATTCAAAGTTGCAAGTTACTATGTAGGAACAAGTTTGTATAGGTATTTCAAAGATGCCCAGAACTGAGCTAAACTCGGTATGTGTCCAACTCCTAGAAATAACTTCAAGCCCCATCTCCCTTACTTCCAGCTAGTAAGGATCACATAATTCCTAACAAAGTTTTGACACAGATTCCCAATTCGGGCATTCAGAACATATAGCACGTTGCTGTAGGGAAGCACACTCTCATTCAAAGATGCAAGTTACTATGTAGGAACAAGTTTGTATAGGTATTTCAAAGATGCCCAGAACTGAGCTAAACTCGGTATGTGTCCAATTCCTAGAAATAACTTCATGCCCCATCTCCCTTACTTCCAGCTAGTAAGGATCACATAATTCCTAACAAAGTTTGACACAGATTCCCAATTCGGGCATTCAGAACATATAGCACGTTGCTGTAGGGAAGCACACTCTCATTCAAAGATGCAAGTTACTATGTAGGAACAAGTTTGTATAGGTATTTCAAAGATGCCCAGAACTGAGCTAAACTCGGTATGTGTCCAATTCCTAGAAATAACTTCATGCCCCATCTCCCTTACTTCCAGCTAGTAAGGATCACATAATTCCTAACAAAGTTTTGACACAGATTCCCAATTCGGGCATTCAGAACACATAGCACGTTGCTGTAAGCAAGCACATTCTCATTCAAAGATGCAAGTTGCTATGTAGGAACAAGTTTGTATAGGTATTTCAAAGATGCCCAGAACTGAGCTAAACTCGGTATGTGTCCAACTCCTAGAAATAACTTCATGCCCCATCTCCCTTACTTCCAGCTAGTAAGGATCACATAATTCCTAACAAAGTTTTGACACAGATTCCCAATTCGGGCATTCAGAACATATAGCACGTTGCTGTAAGCAAGCACATTCTCATTCAAAGTTGCAAGTTACTATGTAGGAACAAGTTTGTATAGGTATTTCAAAGATGCCCAGATCTGAGCTAAACTCGGTATGTGTCCAACTCCTAGAAATAACTTCATGCCCCATCTCCCTTACTTCCAGCTAGTAAGGATCACATAATTCCTAACAAAGTTTTGACACAGATTCCCAATTCGGGCATTCAGAACATATAGCACGTTGCTGTAGGGAAGCACACTCTCATTCAAAGATGCAAGTTACTATGTAGGAACAAGTTTGTATAGGTATTTCAAAGATGCCCAGAACTGAGCTAAACTTGGTATGTGTCCAATTCCTAGAAATAACTTCATGCCCCATCTCCCTTACTTCCAGCTAGTAAGGATCACATAATTCCTAACAAAGTTTTGACACAGATTCCCAATTCGGGCATTCAGAACACATAGCACGTTGCTGTAAGCAAGCACATTCTCATTCAAAGATGCAAGTTACTATGTAGGAACAAGTTTGTATAGGTATTTCAAAGATGCCCAGAACTGAGCTAAACTTGGTATGTGTCCAACTCCTAGAAATAACTTCATGCCCCATCTCCCTTACTTCCAGCTAGTAAGGATCACATAATTCCTAACAAAGTTTTGACACAGATTCCCAATTCGGGCATTCAGAACATATAACACGTTGCTGCAAGCAAGCACATTCTCATTCAAAGATGCAAGTTACTATGTAGGAACAAGTTTGTATAGGTATTTCAAAGATGCCCAGAAGTGAGCTAAACTTGGTATGTGTCCAACTCCTAGAAATAACTTCATGCTCCATCTCCCTTACTTCCAGCTAGTAAGGATCACATAATTCCTAACAAAGTTTTGACACAGATTCCCAAATCGGGCATTCAGAACATATAGCACGTTGCTGCAAGCAAGCACATTCTCATTCAAAGTTGCAAGTTACTATGTAGGAACAAGTTTGTATAGGTATTTCAAAGATGCCCAGAACTGAGCTAAACTTGGTATGTGTCCAACTCCTAGAAATAACTTCATGCCCCATCTCCCTTACTTCCAGCTAGTAAGGATCACATAATTCCTAACAAAGTTTTGACACAGATTCCCAAATCGGGCATTCAGAGCATATAGCACGTTGCTGCAAGCAAGCAGATTCTCATTAAAGATGCAAGTTACTATGTAGGAACAAGTTTGTATAGGTATTTCAAAGATGCCCAGAACTGAGCTAAACTTGGTATGTGTCCAACTCCTAGAAATAACTTCATGCCCCATCTCCCTTACTTCCAGCTAGTAAGGATCACATAATTCCTAACAAAGTTTTCACACAGATTGCCAATTCGGGCATTCAGAACATATAGCACGTTGCTGCAAGCAAGCACATTCTCATTCAAAGTTGCAAGTTACTATGTAGGAACAAGTTTGTATAGGTATTTCAAAGATGCCCAGAACTGAGCTAAACTCGGTATGTGTCCAACTCCTAGAAATAACTTCATGCCCCATCTCCCTTACTTCCAGCTAGTAAGGATCACATAATTCCTAACAAAGTTTTGACACAGATTCCCAATTCGGGCATTCAGAACATATAGCACGTTGCTGCAAGCAAGCACATTCTCATTCAAAGTTGCAAGTTACTATGTAGGAACAAGTTTGTATAGGTATTTCAAAGATGCCCAGAACTGAGCTAAACTCGGTATGTGTCCAACTCCTAGAAATAACTTCATGCCCCATCTCCCTACTTCCAGCTAGTAAGGATCACATAATTCCTAACAAAGTTTTGACACAGATTCCCAATTCGGGCATTCAGAACATATAGCACGTTGCTGTAAGCAAGCAGATTCTCATTCAAAGATGCAAGTTACTATGTAGGAACAAGTTTGTATAGGTATTTCAAAGATGCCCAGAACTGAGCTAAACTCGGTATGTGTCCAACTCCTAGAAATAACTTCATGCCCCATCACCCTTACTTCCAGCTAGTAAGGATCACATAATTCCTAACAAAGTTTTGACACAGATTCCCAATTCGGGCATTCAGAACATATAGCACGTTGCTGTAAGCAAGCACATTCTCATTCAAAGTTGCAAGTTACTATGTAGGAACAAGTTTGTATATGTATTTCAAAGATGCCCAGAACTGAGCTAAACTCGGTATGTGTCCAACTCCTAGAAATAACTTCATGCCCCATCTCCCTTACTTCCAGCTAGTAAGGATCACATAATTCCTAACAAAGTTTTGACACAGATTCCCAATTCGGGCATTCAGAACATATAGCACGTTGCTGTAAGCAAGCACATTCTCATTCAAAGTTGCAAGTTACTATGTAGGAACAAGTTTGTATAGGTATTTCAAAGATGCCCAGAACTGAGCTAAACTCGGTATGTGTCCAACTCCTAGAAATAACGTCATGCCCCATCTCCCTTACTTCCAGCTAGTAAGGATCACATAATTCCTAACAAAGTTTTGACACAGATTCCCAATTCGGGCATTCAGAACATATAGCACGTTGCTGTAAGCAAGCAGATTCTCCTTCAAAGATGCAAGTTACTATGTAGGAACAAGTTTGCATAGGTATTTCAAAGATGCCCAGAACTGAGCTAAACTCGGTATGTGTCCAACTCCTAGAAATAACTTCATGCCCCATCTCCCTTACTTCCAGCTAGTAAGGATCACATAATTCCTAACAAAGTTTTGACACAGATTCCCAATTCGGGCATTCAGAACATATAGCACGTTGCTGTAAGCAAGCACATTCTCATTCAAAGTTGCAAGTTACTATGTAGGAACAAGTTTGTATAGGTATTTCAAAGATGCCCAGAACTGAGCTAAACTTGGTATGTGTCCAACTCCTAGAAATAACTTCATGCCCCATCTCCCTTACTTCCAGCTAGTAAGGATCACATAATTCCTAACAAAGTTTTGACACAGATTCCCAATTCGGGCATTCAGAACATATAGCACGTTGCTGTAAGCAAGCACATTCTCATTCAAAGTTGCAAGTTACTATGTAGGACCAAGTTTGTATAGGTATTTCAAAGATGCCCAGAACTGAGCTAAACTTGGTATGTGTCCAACTCCTAGAAATAACTTCATGCCCCATCTCCCTTACTTCCAGCTAGTAAGGATCACATAATTCCTAACAAAGTTTTGACACAGATTCCCAAATCGGGCATTCAGAGCATATAGCACGTTGCTGTAAGCAAGCAGATTCTCATTAAAGATGCAAGTTACTATGTAGGAACAAGTTTGTATAGGTATTTCAAAGATGCCCAGAACTGAGCTAAACTTGGTATGTGTCCAACTCCTAGAAATAACTTCATGCCCCATCTCCCTTACTTCCAGCTAGTAAGGATCACATAATTCCTAACAAAGTTTTCACACAGATTGCCAATTCGGGCATTCAGAACATATAGCACGTTGCTGCAAGCAAGCACATTCTCATTCAAAGTTGCAAGTTACTATGTAGGAACAAGTTTGTATAGGTATTTCAAAGATGCCCAGAACTGAGCTAAACTCGGTATGTGTCCAACTCCTAGAAATAACTTCATGCCCCATCTCCCTTACTTCCAGCTAGTAAGGATCACATAATTCCTAACAAAGTTTTGACACAGATTCCCAATTCGGGCATTCAGAACATATAGCACGTTGCTGTAAGCAAGCAGATTCTCATTCAAAGATGCAAGTTACTATGTAGGAACAAGTTTGTATAGGTATTTCAAAGATGCCCAGAACTGAGCTAAACTCGGTATGTGTCCAACTCCTAGAAATAACTTCATGCCCCATCTCCCTTACTTCCAGCTAGTAAGGATCACATAATTCCTAACAAAGTTTTGACACAGATTCCCAATTCGGGCATTCAGAACATATAGCACGTTGCTGCAAGCAAGCACATTCTCATTCAAAGTTGCAAGTTACTATGTAGGAACAAGTTTGTATAGGTATTTCAAAGATGCCCAGAACTGAGCTAAACTCGGTATGTGTCCAACTCCTAGAAATAACTTCAAGCCCCATCTCCCTTACTTCCAGCTAGTAAGGATCACATAATTCCTAACAAAGTTTTGACACAGATTCCCAATTCGGGCATTCAGAACATATAGCACGTTGCTGTAGGGAAGCACACTCTCATTCAAAGATGCAAGTTACTATGTAGGAACAAGTTTGTATAGGTATTTCAAAGATGCCCAGAACTGAGCTAAACTCGGTATGTGTCCAATTCCTAGAAATAACTTCATGCCCCATCTCCCTTACTTCCAGCTAGTAAGGATCACATAATTCCTAACAAAGTTTGACACAGATTCCCAATTCGGGCATTCAGAACATATAGCACGTTGCTGTAGGGAAGCACACTCTCATTCAAAGATGCAAGTTACTATGTAGGAACAAGTTTGTATAGGTATTTCAAAGATGCCCAGAACTGAGCTAAACTCGGTATGTGTCCAATTCCTAGAAATAACTTCATGCCCCATCTCCCTTACTTCCAGCTAGTAAGGATCACATAATTCCTAACAAAGTTTTGACACAGATTCCCAATTCGGGCATTCAGAACACATAGCACGTTGCTGTAAGCAAGCACATTCTCATTCAAAGATGCAAGTTGCTATGTAGGAACAAGTTTGTATAGGTATTTCAAAGATGCCCAGAACTGAGCTAAACTCGGTATGTGTCCAACTCCTAGAAATAACTTCATGCCCCATCTCCCTTACTTCCAGCTAGTAAGGATCACATAATTCCTAACAAAGTTTTGACACAGATTCCCAATTCGGGCATTCAGAACATATAGCACGTTGCTGTAAGCAAGCACATTCTCATTCAAAGTTGCAAGTTACTATGTAGGAACAAGTTTGTATAGGTATTTCAAAGATGCCCAGATCTGAGCTAAACTCGGTATGTGTCCAACTCCTAGAAATAACTTCATGCCCCATCTCCCTTACTTCCAGCTAGTAAGGATCACATAATTCCTAACAAAGTTTTGACACAGATTCCCAATTCGGGCATTCAGAACATATAGCACGTTGCTGTAGGGAAGCACACTCTCATTCAAAGATGCAAGTTACTATGTAGGAACAAGTTTGTATAGGTATTTCAAAGATGCCCAGAACTGAGCTAAACTTGGTATGTGTCCAATTCCTAGAAATAACTTCATGCCCCATCTCCCTTACTTCCAGCTAGTAAGGATCACATAATTCCTAACAAAGTTTTGACACAGATTCCCAATTCGGGCATTCAGAACACATAGCACGTTGCTGCAAGCAAGCACATTCTCATTCAAAGATGCAAGTTACTATGTAGGAACAAGTTTGTATAGGTATTTCAAAGATGCCCAGAACTGAGCTAAACTTGGTATGTGTCCAACTCCTAGAAATAACTTCATGCCCCATCTCCCTTACTTCCAGCTAGTAAGGATCACATAATTCCTAACAAAGTTTTGACACAGATTCCCAATTCGGGCATTCAGAACATATAACACGTTGCTGCAAGCAAGCACATTCTCATTCAAAGATGCAAGTTACTATGTAGGAACAAGTTTGTATAGGTATTTCAAAGATGCCCAGAAGTGAGCTAAACTTGGTATGTGTCCAACTCCTAGAAATAACTTCATGCTCCATCTCCCTTACTTCCAGCTAGTAAGGATCACATAATTCCTAACAAAGTTTTGACACAGATTCCCAAATCGGGCATTCAGAACATATAGCACGTTGCTGCAAGCAAGCACATTCTCATTCAAAGTTGCAAGTTACTATGTAGGAACAAGTTTGTATAGGTATTTCAAAGATGCCCAGAACTGAGCTAAACTTGGTATGTGTCCAACTCCTAGAAATAACTTCATGCCCCATCTCCCTTACTTCCAGCTAGTAAGGATCACATAATTCCTAACAAAGTTTTGACACAGATTCCCAAATCGGGCATTCAGAGCATATAGCACGTTGCTGCAAGCAAGCAGATTCTCATTAAAGATGCAAGTTACTATGTAGGAACAAGTTTGTATAGGTATTTCAAAGATGCCCAGAACTGAGCTAAACTTGGTATGTGTCCAACTCCTAGAAATAACTTCATGCCCCATCTCCCTTACTTCCAGCTAGTAAGGATCACATAATTCCTAACAAAGTTTTCACACAGATTGCCAATTCGGGCATTCAGAACATATAGCACGTTGCTGCAAGCAAGCACATTCTCATTCAAAGTTGCAAGTTACTATGTAGGAACAAGTTTGTATAGGTATTTCAAAGATGCCCAGAACTGAGCTAAACTCGGTATGTGTCCAACTCCTAGAAATAACTTCATGCCCCATCTCCCTTACTTCCAGCTAGTAAGGATCACATAATTCCTAACAAAGTTTTGACACAGATTCCCAATTCGGGCATTCAGAACATATAGCACGTTGCTGCAAGCAAGCACATTCTCATTCAAAGTTGCAAGTTACTATGTAGGAACAAGTTTGTATAGGTATTTCAAAGATGCCCAGAACTGAGCTAAACTCGGTATGTGTCCAACTCCTAGAAATAACTTCATGCCCCATCTCCCTACTTCCAGCTAGTAAGGATCACATAATTCCTAACAAAGTTTTGACACAGATTCCCAATTCGGGCATTCAGAACATATAGCACGTTGCTGTAAGCAAGCAGATTCTCATTCAAAGATGCAAGTTACTATGTAGGAACAAGTTTGTATAGGTATTTCAAAGATGCCCAGAACTGAGCTAAACTCGGTATGTGTCCAACTCCTAGAAATAACTTCATGCCCCATCACCCTTACTTCCAGCTAGTAAGGATCACATCATTCCTAACAAAGTTTTGACACAGATTCCCAATTCGGGCATTCAGAACATATAGCACGTTGCTGTAAGCAAGCACATTCTCATTCAAAGATGCAAGTTACTATGTAGGAACAAGTTTGTATAGGTATTTCAAAGATGCCCAGAACTGAGCTAAACTTGGTATGTGTCGAACTCCTAGAAATAACTTCATGCCCCATCTCCCTTACTTCCAGCTAGTAAGGATCACATAATTCCTAACAAAGTTTTGACACAGATTGCCAATTCGGGCATTCAGAACATATAGCACGTTGCTGTAAGCAAGCACATTCTCATTCAAAGTTGCAGAGTTACTATGTAGGAACAAGTTTGTATAGGTATTTCAAAGATGCCCAGAACTGAGCTAAACTTGGTATGTGTCCAACTCCTAGAAATAACTTCATGCCCCATCTCCCTTACTTCCAGCTAGTAAGGATCACATAATTCCTAACAAAGTTTTGACACAGATTCCCAATTCGGGCATTCAGAACATATAGCACGTTGCTGTAACCAAGCACATTCTCATTCAAAGTTGCAAGTTACTATGTAGGAACAAGTTTGTATAGGTATTTCAAAGATGCCCAGAACTGAGCTAAACTTGGTATGTGTCCAACTCCTAGAAATAACTTCATGCCCCATCTCCCTTACTTCCAGCTAGTAAGGATCACATAATTCCTAACAAAGTTTTGACGCAGATTCCCAATTCGGGCATTCAGAACATATAGCACGTTGCTCTAAGCAAGCACATTCTCATTCAAAGTTGCAAGTTACTATGTAGGCACAAGTTTGTATAGGTATTTCAAAGATGCCCAGAACTGAGCTAAACTTGGTATGTGTCCAACTCCTAGAAATAACTTCATGCCCCATCTCCCTTACTTCCACCTAGTAAGGATCACATAATTTCTAACAAAGTTTTGACACAGATTCCCAATTCGGGCATTCAGAACATATAGCACGTTGCTGTAGGGAAGCACACTCTCATTCAAAGATGCAAGTTACTATGTAGGAACAAGTTTGTATAGGTATTTCAAAGATGCCCAGAACTGAGCTAAACTTGGTATGTGTCCAATTCCAAGAAATAACTTCATGCCCCATCTCCCTTACTTCCAGCTAGTAAGGATCACATAATTCCTAACAAAGTTTTGACACAGATTCCCAATTCGGGCATTCAGAACACATAGCACGTTGCTCTAAGCAAGCACATTCTCATTCAAAGATGCAAGTTACTATGTAGGAACAAGTTTGTATAGGTATTTCAAAGATGCCCAGAACTGAGCTAAACTCGGTATGTGTCCAACTCCTAGAAATAACTTCATGCCCCATCTCCCTTACTTCCAGCTAGTAAGGATCACATAATTCCTAACAAAGTTTTGACACAGATTCCCAATTCGGGCATTCAGAACATATAGCACGTTGCTGTAAGCAAGCACATTCTCATTCAAAGTTGCAAGTTACTATGTAGGAACAAGTTTGTATAGGTATTTCAAAGATGCCCAGAACTGAGCTAAACTCGGTATGTGTCCAACTCCTAGAAATAACTTCATGCCCCATCTCCCTTACTTCCAGCTAGTAAGGATCACATAATTCCTAACAAAGTTTTGACACAGATTCCCAATTCGGGCATTCAGAACATATAGCACGTTGCTGTAAGCAAGCACATTCTCATTCAAAGTTGCAAGTTACTATGTAGGAACAAGTTTGTATAGGTATTTCAAAGATGCCCAGAACTGAGCTAAACTCGGTATGTGTCCAACTCCTAGAAATAACTTCATGCCCCATCTCCCTTACTTCCAGCTAGTAAGGATCACATAATTCCTAACAAAGTTTTGACACAGATTCCCAATTCGGGCATTCAGAACATATAGCACGTTGCTGTAGGGAAGCACACTCTCATTCAAAGATGCAAGTTACTATGTAGGAACAAGTTTGTATAGGTATTTCAAAGATGCCCAGAACTGAGCTAAACTCGGTATGTGTCCAATTCCTAGAAATAACTTCATGCCCCATCTCCCTTACTTCCAGCTAGTAAGGATCACATAATTCCTAACAAAGTTTTGACACAGATTCCCAATTCGGGCATTCAGAACACATAGCACGTTGCTGTAAGCAAGCACATTCTCATTCAAAGATGCAAGTTACTATGTAGGAACAAGTTTGTATAGGTATTTCAAAGATGCCCAGAACTGAGCTAAACTCGGTATGTGTCCAACTCCTAGAAATAACTTCATGCCCCATCTCCCTTACTTCCAGCTAGTAAGGATCACATAATTCCTAACAAAGTTTTGACACAGATTCCCAATTCGGGCATTCAGAACACATAGCACGTTGCTGTAAGCAAGCACATTCTCATTCAAAGTTGCAAGTTACTATGTAGGAACAAGTTTGTATAGGTATTTCAAAGATGCCCAGAACTGAGCTAAACTCGGTATGTGTCCAACTCCTAGAAATAACTTCATGCCCCATCTCCCTTACTTCCAGCTAGTAAGGATCACATAATTCCTAACAAAGTTTTGACACAGATTCCCAATTCGGGCATTCAGAACATATAGCACGTTGCTGTAAGCAAGCAGATTCTCATTCAAAGATGCAAGTTACTATGTAGAAACAAGTTTGTATAGGTATTTCAAAGATGCCCAGAACTGAGCTAAACTCGGTATGTGTCCAACTCCTAGAAATAACTTCATGCCCCATCTCCCTTACTTCCAGCTAGTAAGGATCACATAATTCCTAACAAAGTTTTGACACAGATTCCCAATTCGGGCATTCAGAACATATAGCACGTTGCTGTAAGCAAGCACATTCTCATTCAAAGTTGCAAGTTACTATGTAGGAACAAGTTTGTATAGGTATTTCAAAGATGCCCAGAACTGAGCTAAACTTGCTATGTGTCCAACTCCTAGAAATAACTTCATGCCCCATCTCCCTTACTTCCAGCTAGTAAGGATCACATAATTTCTAACAAAGTTTTGACACAGATTCCCAATTCGGGCATTCAGAACATATAGCACGTTGCTGTAGGGAAGCACACTGTCATTCAAAGATACAAGTTACTATGTAGGAACAAGTTTTATAGGTATTTCAAAGATGCCCAGAACTGAGCTAAACTTGGTATGTGTCCAATTCCTAGAAATAACTTCATGCCCCATCTCCCTTACTTCCAGCTAGTAAGGATCACATAATTCCTAACAAAGTTTTGACACAGATTCCCAATTCGGGCATTCAGAACACATAGCACGTTGCTGTAAGCAAGCACATTCTCATTCAAAGATGCAAGTTACTATGTAGGAACAAGTTTGTATAGGTATTTCAAAGATGCCCAGAACTGAGCTAAACTCGGTATGTGTCCAACTCCTAGAAATAACTTCATGTCCCATCTCCCTTACTTCCAGCTAGTAAGGATCACATAATTCCTAACAAAGTTTTGACACAGATTCCCAATTCGGGCATTCAGAACATATAGCACGTTGCTGTAAGCAAGCACATTCTCATTCAAAGTTGCAAGTTACTATGTAGGAACAAGTTTGTATAGGTATTTCAAAGATGCCCAGAACTGAGCTAAACTCGGTATGTGTCCAACTCCTAGAAATAACTTCATGCCCCATCTCCCTTACTTCCAGCTAGTAAGGATCACATAATTCCTAACAAAGTTTTGACACAGATTCCCAATTCGGGCATTCAGAACATATAGCACGTTGCTGTAAGCAAGCACATTCTCATTCAAAGTTGCAAGTTACTATGTAGGAACAAGTTTGTATAGGTATTTCAAAGATGCCCAGAACTGAGCTAAACTCGGTATGTGTCCAACTCCTAGAAATAACTTCATGCCCCATCTCCCTTACTTCCAGCTAGTAAGGATCACATAATTCCTAACTTAGTTTTGACACAGATTCCCAATTCGGGCATTCAGAACATATAGCACGTTGCTGTAGGGAAGCACACTCTCATTCAAAGATGCAAGTTACTATGTAGGAACAAGTTTGTATAGGTATTTCAAAGATGCCCAGAACTGAGCTAAACTCGGTATGTGTCCAACTCCTAGAAATAACTTCATGCCCCATCTCCCTTACTTCCAGCTAGTAAGGATCACATAATTCCTAACAAAGTTTTGACACAGATTCCCAAATCGGGCATTCAGAGCATATAGCACGTTGCTGTAAGCAAGCAGATTCTCATTAAAGATGCAAGTTACTATGTAGGAACAAGTTTGTATAGGTATTTCAAAGATGCCCAGAACTGAGCTAAACTCGGTATGTGTCCAACTCCTAGAAATAACTTCATGCCCCATCTCCCTTACTTCCAGCTAGTAAGGATCACATAATTCCTAACAAAGTTTTCACACAGATTGCCAATTCGGGCATTCAGAACATATAACACGTTGCTGCAAGCAAGCACATTCTCATTCAAAGATGCAAGTTACTATGTAGGAACAAGTTTGTATAGGTATTTCAAAGATGCCCAGAACTGAGCGAAACTCGGTATGTGTCCAACTCCTAGAAATAACTTCATGCCCCATCTCCCTTACTTCCAGCTAGTAAGGATCACATAATTCCTAACAAAGTTTTGACACAGATTCCCAATTCGGGCATTCAGAACATATAGCACGTTGCTGCAAGCAAGCACATTCTCATTCAAAGTTGCAAGTTACTATGTAGGAACAAGTTTGTATAGGTATTTCAAAGATGCCCAGAACTGAGCTAAACTCGGTATGTGTCCAACTCCTAGAAATAACTTCATGCCCCATCTCCCTTACTTCCAGCTAGTAAGGATCACATAATTCCTAACAAAGTTTTGACACAGATTCCCAATTCGGGCATTCAGAACATATAGCACGTTGCTGTAAGCAAGCAGATTCTCATTCAAAGATGCAAGTTACTATGTAGAAACAAGTTTGTATAGGTATTTCAAAGATGCCCAGAACTGAGCGAAACTCGGTATGTGTCCAACTCATAGAAATAACTTCATGCCCCATCTCCCTTACTTCCAGCTAGTAAGGATCACATAATTCCTAACAAAGTTTTGACACAGATTCCCAATTCGGGCATTCAGAACATATAGCACGTTGCTGTAAGCAAGCACATTCTCATTCAAAGTTGCAAGTTACTATGTAGGAACAAGTTTGTATAGGTATTTCAAAGATGCCCAGAACTGAGCTAAACTCGGTATGTGTCCAACTCCTAGAAATAACTTCATGCCCCATCTCCCTTACTTCCAGCTAGTAAGGATCACATAATTCCTAACAAAGTTTTGACACAGATTCCCAATTCGGGCATTCAGAACATATAGCACGTTGCTGTAAGCAAGCAGATTCTCATTCAAAGATGCAAGTTACTATGTAGAAACAAGTTTGTATAGGTATTTCAAAGATGCCCAGAACTGAGCTAAACTCGGTATGTGTCCAACTCCTAGAAATAACTTCATGCCCCATCTCCCTTACTTCCAGCTAGTAAGGATCACATAATTCCTAACAAAGTTTTGACACAGATTCCCAATTCGGGCATTCAGAACATATAGCACGTTGCTGTAAGCAAGCACATTCTCATTCAAAGTTGCAAGTTACTATGTAGGAACAAGTTTGTATAGGTATTTCAAAGATGCCCAGAAATGAGCTAAACTTGCTATGTGTCCAACTCCTAGAAATAACTTCATGCCCCATCTCCCTTACTTCCAGCTAGTAAGGATCACATAATTTCTAACAAAGTTTTGACACAGATTCCCAATTCGGGCATTCAGAACATATAGCACGTTGCTGTAGGGAAGCACACTCTCATTCAAAGATGCAAGTTACTATGTAGGAACAAGTTTTATAGGTATTTCAAAGATGCCCAGAACTGAGCTAAACTTGGTATGTGTCCAATTCCTAGAAATAACTTCATGCCCCATCTCCCTTACTTCCAGCTAGTAAGGATCACATAATTCCTAACAAAGTTTTGACACAGATTCCCAATTCGGGCATTCAGAACACATAGCACGTTGCTGTAAGCAAGCAGATTCTCATTCAAAGATGCAAGTTACTATGTAGGAACAAGTTTGTATAGGTATTTCAAAGATGCCCAGAACTGAGCTAAACTCGGTATGTGTCCAACTCCTAGAAATAACTTCATGTCCCATCTCCCTTACTTCCAGCTAGTAAGGATCACATAATTCCTAACAAAGTTTTGACACAGATTGCCAATTCGGGCATTCAGAACATATAGCACGTTGCTGTAAGCAAGCACATTCTCATTCAAAGTTGCAAGTTACTATGTAGGAACAAGTTTGTATAGGTATTTCAAAGATGCCCAGAACTGAGCTAAACTCGGTATGTGTCCAACTCCTAGAAATAACTTCATGCCCCATCTCCCTTACTTCCAGCTAGTAAGGATCACATAATTCCTAACAAAGTTTTGACACAGATTCCCAATTCGGGCATTCAGAACATATAGCACGTTGCTGTAAGCAAGCACATTCTCATTCAAAGTTGCAAGTTACTATGTAGGAACAAGTTTGTATAGGTATTTCAAAGATGCCCAGAACTGAGCTAAACTCGGTATGTGTCCAACTCCTAGAAATAACTTCATGCCCCATCTCCCTTACTTCCAGCTAGTAAGGATCACATAATTCCTAACAAAGTTTTGACACAGATTCCCAATTCGGGCATTCAGAACATATAGCACGTTGCTGTAGGGAAGCACACTCTCATTCAAAGATGCAAGTTACTATGTAGGAACAAGTTTGTATAGGTATTTCAAAGATGCCCAGAACTGAGCTAAACTTGGTATGTGTCCAATTCCTAGAAATAACTTCATGCCCCATCTCCCTTACTTCCAGCTAGTAAGGATCACATAATTCCTAACAAAGTTTTGACACAGATTCCCAATTCGGGCATTCAGAACACATAGCACGTTGCTGTAGGGAAGCACACTCTCATTCAAAGATGCAAGTTACTATGTAGGAACAAGTTTGTATAGGTATTTCAAAGATGCCCAGAACTGAGCTAAACTCGGTATGTGTCCAATTCCTAGAAATAACTTCATGCCCCATCTCCCTTACTTCCAGCTAGTAAGGATCACATAATTCCTAACAAAGTTTTGACACAGATTCCCAATTCGGGCATTCAGAACACATAGCACGTTGCTCTAAGCAAGCACATTCTCATTCAAAGATGCAAGTTACTATGTAGGAACAAGTTTGTATAGGTATTTCAAAGATGCCCAGAACTGAGCTAAACTCGGTATGTGTCCAACTCCTAGAAATAACTTCATGCCCCATCTCCCTTACTTCCAGCTAGTAAGGATCACATAATTCCTAACAAAGTTTTGACACAGATTCCCAATTCGGGCATTCAGAACATATAGCACGTTGCTGTAAGCAAGCACATTCTCATTCAAAGTTGCAAGTTACTATGTAGGAACAAGTTTGTATAGGTATTTCAAAGATGCCCAGAACTGAGCTAAACTCGGTATGTGTCCAACTCCTAGAAATAACTTCATGCCCCATCTCCCTTACTTCCAGCTAGTAAGGATCACATAATTCCTAACAAAGTTTTGACACAGATTCCCAATTCGGGCATTCAGAACATATAGCACGTTGCTGTAAGCAAGCACATTCTCATTCAAAGTTGCAAGTTACTATGTAGGAACAAGTTTGTATAGGTATTTCAAAGATGCCCAGAACTGAGCTAAACTCGGTATGTGTCCAACTCCTAGAAATAACTTCATGCCCCATCTCCCTTACTTCCAGCTAGTAAGGATCACATAATTCCTAACAAAGTTTTGACACAGATTCCCAATTCGGGCATTCAGAACATATAGCACGTTGCTGTAGGGAAGCACACTCTCATTCAAAGATGCAAGTTACTATGTAGGAACAAGTTTGTATAGGTATTTCAAAGATGCCCAGAACTGAGCTAAACTCGGTATGTGTCCAATTCCTAGAAATAACTTCATGCCCCATCTCCCTTACTTCCAGCTAGTAAGGATCACATAATTCCTAACAAAGTTTTGACACAGATTCCCAATTCGGGCATTCAGAACACATAGCACGTTGCTGTAAGCAAGCACATTCTCATTCAAAGATGCAAGTTACTATGTAGGAACAAGTTTGTATAGGTATTTCAAAGATGCCCAGAACTGAGCTAAACTCGGTATGTGTCCAACTCCTAGAAATAACTTCATGCCCCATCTCCCTTACTTCCAGCTAGTAAGGATCACATAATTCCTAACAAAGTTTTGACACAGATTCCCAATTCGGGCATTCAGAACACATAGCACGTTGCTGTAAGCAAGCACATTCTCATTCAAAGTTGCAAGTTACTATGTAGGAACAAGTTTGTATAGGTATTTCAAAGATGCCCAGAACTGAGCTAAACTCGGTATGTGTCCAACTCCTAGAAATAACTTCATGCCCCATCTCCCTTACTTCCAGCTAGTAAGGATCACATAATTCCTAACAAAGTTTTGACACAGATTCCCAATTCGGGCATTCAGAACATATAGCACGTTGCTGTAAGCAAGCAGATTCTCATTCAAAGATGCAAGTTACTATGTAGAAACAAGTTTGTATAGGTATTTCAAAGATGCCCAGAACTGAGCTAAACTCGGTATGTGTCCAACTCCTAGAAATAACTTCATGCCCCATCTCCCTTACTTCCAGCTAGTAAGGATCACATAATTCCTAACAAAGTTTTGACACAGATTCCCAATTCGGGCATTCAGAACATATAGCACGTTGCTGTAAGCAAGCACATTCTCATTCAAAGTTGCAAGTTACTATGTAGGAACAAGTTTGTATAGGTATTTCAAAGATGCCCAGAACTGAGCTAAACTTGCTATGTGTCCAACTCCTAGAAATAACTTCATGCCCCATCTCCCTTACTTCCAGCTAGTAAGGATCACATAATTTCTAACAAAGTTTTGACACAGATTCCCAATTCGGGCATTCAGAACATATAGCACGTTGCTGTAGGGAAGCACACTGTCATTCAA
Source organism: Diceros bicornis minor (assembly GCF_020826845.1). NCBI lineage: Eukaryota > Metazoa > Chordata > Mammalia > Perissodactyla > Rhinocerotidae > Diceros > Diceros bicornis. Next base: position 482,024 of record NC_080769.1, on the reverse strand, counting down.
AGATACAAGTTACTATGTAGGAACAAGTTTTATAGGTATTTCAAAGATGCCCAGAACTGAGCTAAACTTGGTATGTGTCCAATTCCTAGAAATAACTTCATGCCCCATCTCCCTTACTTCCAGCTAGTAAGGATCACATAATTCCTAACAAAGTTTTGACACAGATTCCCAATTCGGGCATTCAGAACACATAGCACGTTGCTGTAAGCAAGCACATTCTCATTCAAAGATGCAAGTTACTATGTAGGAACAAGTTTGTATAGGTATTTCAAAGATGCCCAGAACTGAGCTAAACTCGGTATGTGTCCAACTCCTAGAAATAACTTCATGTCCCATCTCCCTTACTTCCAGCTAGTAAGGATCACATAATTCCTAACAAAGTTTTGACACAGATTCCCAATTCGGGCATTCAGAACATATAGCACGTTGCTGTAAGCAAGCACATTCTCATTCAAAGTTGCAAGTTACTATGTAGGAACAAGTTTGTATAGGTATTTCAAAGATGCCCAGAACTGAGCTAAACTCGGTATGTGTCCAACTCCTAGAAATAACTTCATGCCCCATCTCCCTTACTTCCAGCTAGTAAGGATCACATAATTCCTAACAAAGTTTTGACACAGATTCCCAATTCGGGCATTCAGAACATATAGCACGTTGCTGTAAGCAAGCACATTCTCATTCAAAGTTGCAAGTTACTATGTAGGAACAAGTTTGTATAGGTATTTCAAAGATGCCCAGAACTGAGCTAAACTCGGTATGTGTCCAACTCCTAGAAATAACTTCATGCCCCATCTCCCTTACTTCCAGCTAGTAAGGATCACATAATTCCTAACTTAGTTTTGACACAGATTCCCAATTCGGGCATTCAGAACATATAGCACGTTGCTGTAGGGAAGCACACTCTCATTCAAAGATGCAAGTTACTATGTAGGAACAAGTTTGTATAGGTATTTCAAAGATGCCCAGAACTGAGCTAAACTCGGTATGTGTCCAACTCCTAGAAATAACTTCATGCCCCATCTCCCTTACTTCCAGCTAGTAAGGATCACATAATTCCTAACAAAGTTTTGACACAGATTCCCAAATCGGGCATTCAGAGCATATAGCACGTTGCTGTAAGCAAGCAGATTCTCATTAAAGATGCAAGTTACTATGTAGGAACAAGTTTGTATAGGTATTTCAAAGATGCCCAGAACTGAGCTAAACTTGGTATGTGTCCAACTCCTAGAAATAACTTCATGCCCCATCTCCCTTACTTCCAGCTAGTAAGGATCACATAATTCCTAACAAAGTTTTCACACAGATTGCCAATTCGGGCATTCAGAACATATAACACGTTGCTGCAAGCAAGCACATTCTCATTCAAAGATGCAAGTTACTATGTAGGAACAAGTTTGTATAGGTATTTCAAAGATGCCCAGAACTGAGCGAAACTCGGTATGTGTCCAACTCCTAGAAATAACTTCATGCCCCATCTCCCTTACTTCCAGCTAGTAAGGATCACATAATTCCTAACAAAGTTTTGACACAGATTCCCAATTCGGGCATTCAGAACATATAGCACGTTGCTGCAAGCAAGCACATTCTCATTCAAAGTTGCAAGTTACTATGTAGGAACAAGTTTGTATAGGTATTTCAAAGATGCCCAGAACTGAGCTAAACTCGGTATGTGTCCAACTCCTAGAAATAACTTCATGCCCCATCTCCCTTACTTCCAGCTAGTAAGGATCACATAATTCCTAACAAAGTTTTGACACAGATTCCCAATTCGGGCATTCAGAACATATAGCACGTTGCTGTAAGCAAGCAGATTCTCATTCAAAGATGCAAGTTACTATGTAGAAACAAGTTTGTATAGGTATTTCAAAGATGCCCAGAACTGAGCTAAACTCGGTATGTGTCCAACTCCTAGAAATAACTTCATGCCCCATCTCCCTTACTTCCAGCTAGTAAGGATCACATAATTCCTAACAAAGTTTTGACACAGATTCCCAATTCGGGCATTCAGAACATATAGCACGTTGCTGTAAGCAAGCACATTCTCATTCAAAGTTGCAAGTTACTATGTAGGAACAAGTTTGTATAGGTATTTCAAAGATGCCCAGAACTGAGCTAAACTCGGTATGTGTCCAACTCCTAGAAATAACTTCATGCCCCATCTCCCTTACTTCCAGCTAGTAAGGATCACATAATTCCTAACAAAGTTTTGACACAGATTCCCAATTCGGGCATTCAGAACATATAGCACGTTGCTGTAAGCAAGCAGATTCTCATTCAAAGATGCAAGTTACTATGTAGAAACAAGTTTGTATAGGTATTTCAAAGATGCCCAGAACTGAGCTAAACTCGGTATGTGTCCAACTCCTAGAAATAACTTCATGCCCCATCTCCCTTACTTCCAGCTAGTAAGGATCACATAATTCCTAACAAAGTTTTGACACAGATTCCCAATTCGGGCATTCAGAACATATAGCACGTTGCTGTAAGCAAGCACATTCTCATTCAAAGTTGCAAGTTACTATGTAGGAACAAGTTTGTATAGGTATTTCAAAGATGCCCAGAAATGAGCTAAACTTGCTATGTGTCCAACTCCTAGAAATAACTTCATGCCCCATCTCCCTTACTTCCAGCTAGTAAGGATCACATAATTTCTAACAAAGCTTTGACACAGATTCCCAATTCGGGCATTCAGAACATATAGCACGTTGCTGTAGGGAAGCACACTCTCATTCAAAGATGCAAGTTACTATGTAGGAACAAGTTTTATAGGTATTTCAAAGATGCCCAGAACTGAGCTAAACTTGGTATGTGTCCAATTCCTAGAAATAACTTCATGCCCCATCTCCCTTACTTCCAGCTAGTAAGGATCACATAATTCCTAACAAAGTTTTGACACAGATTCCTAATTCGGGCATTCAGAACACATAGCACGTTGCTGTAAGCAAGCAGATTCTCATTCAAAGATGCAAGTTACTATGTAGGAACAAGTTTGTATAGGTATTTCAAAGATGCCCAGAACTGAGCTAAACTCGGTATGTGTCCAACTCCTAGAAATAACTTCATGTCCCATCTCCCTTACTTCCAGCTAGTAAGGATCACATAATTCCTAACAAAGTTTTGACACAGATTGCCAATTCGGGCATTCAGAACATATAGCACGTTGCTGTAAGCAAGCACATTCTCATTCAAAGTTGCAAGTTACTATGTAGGAACAAGTTTGTATAGGTATTTCAAAGATGCCCAGAACTGAGCTAAACTCGGTATGTGTCCAACTCCTAGAAATAACTTCATGCCCCATCTCCCTTACTTCCAGCTAGTAAGGATCACATAATTCCTAACAAAGTTTTGACACAGATTCCCAATTCGGGCATTCAGAACATATAGCACGTTGCTGTAAGCAAGCACATTCTCATTCAAAGTTGCAAGTTACTATGTAGGAACAAGTTTGTATAGGTATTTCAAAGATGCCCAGAACTGAGCTAAACTCGGTATGTGTCCAACTCCTAGAAATAACTTCATGCCCCATCTCCCTTACTTCCAGCTAGTAAGGATCACATAATTCCTAACAAAGTTTTGACACAGATTCCCAATTCGGGCATTCAGAACATATAGCACGTTGCTGTAGGGAAGCACACTCTCATTCAAAGATGCAAGTTACTATGTAGGAACAAGTTTGTATAGGTATTTCAAAGATGCCCAGAACTGAGCTAAACTTGGTATGTGTCCAATTCCTAGAAATAACTTCATGCCCCATCTCCCTTACTTCCAGCTAGTAAGGATCACATAATTCCTAACAAAGTTTTGACACAGATTCCCAATTCGGGCATTCAGAACACATAGCACGTTGCTGTAGGGAAGCACACTCTCATTCAAAGATGCAAGTTACTATGTAGGAACAAGTTTGTATAGGTATTTCAAAGATGCCCAGAACTGAGCTAAACTCGGTATGTGTCCAATTCCTAGAAATAACTTCATGCCCCATCTCCCTTACTTCCAGCTAGTAAGGATCACATAATTCCTAACAAAGTTTTGACACAGATTCCCAATTTGGGCATTCAGAACACATAGCACGTTGCTGTAAGCAAGCACATTCTCATTCAAAGATGCAAGTTACTATGTAGGAACAAGTTTGTATAGGTATTTCAAAGATGCCCAGAACTGAGCTAAACTCGGTATGTGTCCAACTCCTAGAAATAACTTCATGCCCCATCTCCCTTACTTCCAGCTAGTAAGGATCACATAATTCCTAACAAAGTTTTGACACAGATTCCCAATTCGGGCATTCAGAACATATAGCACGTTGCTGTAAGCAAGCACATTCTCATTCAAAGTTGCAAGTTACTATGTAGGAACAAGTTTGTATAGGTATTTCAAAGATGCCCAGAACTGAGCTAAACTCGGTATGTGTCCAACTCCTAGAAATAACTTCAAGCCCCATCTCCCTTACTTCCAGCTAGTAAGGATCACATAATTCCTAACAAAGTTTTGACACAGATTCCCAATTCGGGCATTCAGAACATATAGCACGTTGCTGTAGGGAAGCACACTCTCATTCAAAGATGCAAGTTACTATGTAGGAACAAGTTTGTATAGGTATTTCAAAGATGCCCAGAACTGAGCTAAACTCGGTATGTGTCCAATTCCTAGAAATAACTTCATGCCCCATCTCCCTTACTTCCAGCTAGTAAGGATCACATAATTCCTAACAAAGTTTGACACAGATTCCCAATTCGGGCATTCAGAACATATAGCACGTTGCTGTAGGGAAGCACACTCTCATTCAAAGATGCAAGTTACTATGTAGGAACAAGTTTGTATAGGTATTTCAAAGATGCCCAGAACTGAGCTAAACTCGGTATGTGTCCAATTCCTAGAAATAACTTCATGCCCCATCTCCCTTACTTCCAGCTAGTAAGGATCACATAATTCCTAACAAAGTTTTGACACAGATTCCCAATTCGGGCATTCAGAACACATAGCACGTTGCTGTAAGCAAGCACATTCTCATTCAAAGATGCAAGTTGCTATGTAGGAACAAGTTTGTATAGGTATTTCAAAGATGCCCAGAACTGAGCTAAACTCGGTATGTGTCCAACTCCTAGAAATAACTTCATGCCCCATCTCCCTTACTTCCAGCTAGTAAGGATCACATAATTCCTAACAAAGTTTTGACACAGATTCCCAATTCGGGCATTCAGAACATATAGCACGTTGCTGTAAGCAAGCACATTCTCATTCAAAGTTGCAAGTTACTATGTAGGAACAAGTTTGTATAGGTATTTCAAAGATGCCCAGATCTGAGCTAAACTCGGTATGTGTCCAACTCCTAGAAATAACTTCATGCCCCATCTCCCTTACTTCCAGCTAGTAAGGATCACATAATTCCTAACAAAGTTTTGACACAGATTCCCAATTCGGGCATTCAGAACATATAGCACGTTGCTGTAGGGAAGCACACTCTCATTCAAAGATGCAAGTTACTATGTAGGAACAAGTTTGTATAGGTATTTCAAAGATGCCCAGAACTGAGCTAAACTTGGTATGTGTCCAATTCCTAGAAATAACTTCATGCCCCATCTCCCTTACTTCCAGCTAGTAAGGATCACATAATTCCTAACAAAGTTTTGACACAGATTCCCAATTCGGGCATTCAGAACACATAGCACGTTGCTGTAAGCAAGCACATTCTCATTCAAAGATGCAAGTTACTATGTAGGAACAAGTTTGTATAGGTATTTCAAAGATGCCCAGAACTGAGCTAAACTTGGTATGTGTCCAACTCCTAGAAATAACTTCATGCCCCATCTCCCTTACTTCCAGCTAGTAAGGATCACATAATTCCTAACAAAGTTTTGACACAGATTCCCAATTCGGGCATTCAGAACATATAACACGTTGCTGCAAGCAAGCACATTCTCATTCAAAGATGCAAGTTACTATGTAGGAACAAGTTTGTATAGGTATTTCAAAGATGCCCAGAAGTGAGCTAAACTTGGTATGTGTCCAACTCCTAGAAATAACTTCATGCTCCATCTCCCTTACTTCCAGCTAGTAAGGATCACATAATTCCTAACAAAGTTTTGACACAGATTCCCAAATCGGGCATTCAGAACATATAGCACGTTGCTGCAAGCAAGCACATTCTCATTCAAAGTTGCAAGTTACTATGTAGGAACAAGTTTGTATAGGTATTTCAAAGATGCCCAGAACTGAGCTAAACTTGGTATGTGTCCAACTCCTAGAAATAACTTCATGCCCCATCTCCCTTACTTCCAGCTAGTAAGGATCACATAATTCCTAACAAAGTTTTGACACAGATTCCCAAATCGGGCATTCAGAGCATATAGCACGTTGCTGCAAGCAAGCAGATTCTCATTAAAGATGCAAGTTACTATGTAGGAACAAGTTTGTATAGGTATTTCAAAGATGCCCAGAACTGAGCTAAACTTGGTATGTGTCCAACTCCTAGAAATAACTTCATGCCCCATCTCCCTTACTTCCAGCTAGTAAGGATCACATAATTCCTAACAAAGTTTTCACACAGATTGCCAATTCGGGCATTCAGAACATATAGCACGTTGCTGCAAGCAAGCACATTCTCATTCAAAGTTGCAAGTTACTATGTAGGAACAAGTTTGTATAGGTATTTCAAAGATGCCCAGAACTGAGCTAAACTCGGTATGTGTCCAACTCCTAGAAATAACTTCATGCCCCATCTCCCTTACTTCCAGCTAGTAAGGATCACATAATTCCTAACAAAGTTTTGACACAGATTCCCAATTCGGGCATTCAGAACATATAGCACGTTGCTGCAAGCAAGCACATTCTCATTCAAAGTTGCAAGTTACTATGTAGGAACAAGTTTGTATAGGTATTTCAAAGATGCCCAGAACTGAGCTAAACTCGGTATGTGTCCAACTCCTAGAAATAACTTCATGCCCCATCTCCCTACTTCCAGCTAGTAAGGATCACATAATTCCTAACAAAGTTTTGACACAGATTCCCAATTCGGGCATTCAGAACATATAGCACGTTGCTGTAAGCAAGCAGATTCTCATTCAAAGATGCAAGTTACTATGTAGGAACAAGTTTGTATAGGTATTTCAAAGATGCCCAGAACTGAGCTAAACTCGGTATGTGTCCAACTCCTAGAAATAACTTCATGCCCCATCACCCTTACTTCCAGCTAGTAAGGATCACATAATTCCTAACAAAGTTTTGACACAGATTCCCAATTCGGGCATTCAGAACATATAGCACGTTGCTGTAAGCAAGCACATTCTCATTCAAAGTTGCAAGTTACTATGTAGGAACAAGTTTGTATATGTATTTCAAAGATGCCCAGAACTGAGCTAAACTCGGTATGTGTCCAACTCCTAGAAATAACTTCATGCCCCATCTCCCTTACTTCCAGCTAGTAAGGATCACATAATTCCTAACAAAGTTTTGACACAGATTCCCAATTCGGGCATTCAGAACATATAGCACGTTGCTGTAAGCAAGCACATTCTCATTCAAAGTTGCAAGTTACTATGTAGGAACAAGTTTGTATAGGTATTTCAAAGATGCCCAGAACTGAGCTAAACTCGGTATGTGTCCAACTCCTAGAAATAACGTCATGCCCCATCTCCCTTACTTCCAGCTAGTAAGGATCACATAATTCCTAACAAAGTTTTGACACAGATTCCCAATTCGGGCATTCAGAACATATAGCACGTTGCTGTAAGCAAGCAGATTCTCCTTCAAAGATGCAAGTTACTATGTAGGAACAAGTTTGCATAGGTATTTCAAAGATGCCCAGAACTGAGCTAAACTCGGTATGTGTCCAACTCCTAGAAATAACTTCATGCCCCATCTCCCTTACTTCCAGCTAGTAAGGATCACATAATTCCTAACAAAGTTTTGACACAGATTCCCAATTCGGGCATTCAGAACATATAGCACGTTGCTGTAAGCAAGCACATTCTCATTCAAAGTTGCAAGTTACTATGTAGGAACAAGTTTGTATAGGTATTTCAAAGATGCCCAGAACTGAGCTAAACTTGGTATGTGTCCAACTCCTAGAAATAACTTCATGCCCCATCTCCCTTACTTCCAGCTAGTAAGGATCACATAATTCCTAACAAAGTTTTGACACAGATTCCCAATTCGGGCATTCAGAACATATAGCACGTTGCTGTAAGCAAGCACATTCTCATTCAAAGTTGCAAGTTACTATGTAGGACCAAGTTTGTATAGGTATTTCAAAGATGCCCAGAACTGAGCTAAACTTGGTATGTGTCCAACTCCTAGAAATAACTTCATGCCCCATCTCCCTTACTTCCAGCTAGTAAGGATCACATAATTCCTAACAAAGTTTTGACACAGATTCCCAAATCGGGCATTCAGAGCATATAGCACGTTGCTGTAAGCAAGCAGATTCTCATTAAAGATGCAAGTTACTATGTAGGAACAAGTTTGTATAGGTATTTCAAAGATGCCCAGAACTGAGCTAAACTTGGTATGTGTCCAACTCCTAGAAATAACTTCATGCCCCATCTCCCTTACTTCCAGCTAGTAAGGATCACATAATTCCTAACAAAGTTTTCACACAGATTGCCAATTCGGGCATTCAGAACATATAGCACGTTGCTGCAAGCAAGCACATTCTCATTCAAAGTTGCAAGTTACTATGTAGGAACAAGTTTGTATAGGTATTTCAAAGATGCCCAGAACTGAGCTAAACTCGGTATGTGTCCAACTCCTAGAAATAACTTCATGCCCCATCTCCCTTACTTCCAGCTAGTAAGGATCACATAATTCCTAACAAAGTTTTGACACAGATTCCCAATTCGGGCATTCAGAACATATAGCACGTTGCTGTAAGCAAGCAGATTCTCATTCAAAGATGCAAGTTACTATGTAGGAACAAGTTTGTATAGGTATTTCAAAGATGCCCAGAACTGAGCTAAACTCGGTATGTGTCCAACTCCTAGAAATAACTTCATGCCCCATCTCCCTTACTTCCAGCTAGTAAGGATCACATAATTCCTAACAAAGTTTTGACACAGATTCCCAATTCGGGCATTCAGAACATATAGCACGTTGCTGCAAGCAAGCACATTCTCATTCAAAGTTGCAAGTTACTATGTAGGAACAAGTTTGTATAGGTATTTCAAAGATGCCCAGAACTGAGCTAAACTCGGTATGTGTCCAACTCCTAGAAATAACTTCAAGCCCCATCTCCCTTACTTCCAGCTAGTAAGGATCACATAATTCCTAACAAAGTTTTGACACAGATTCCCAATTCGGGCATTCAGAACATATAGCACGTTGCTGTAGGGAAGCACACTCTCATTCAAAGATGCAAGTTACTATGTAGGAACAAGTTTGTATAGGTATTTCAAAGATGCCCAGAACTGAGCTAAACTCGGTATGTGTCCAATTCCTAGAAATAACTTCATGCCCCATCTCCCTTACTTCCAGCTAGTAAGGATCACATAATTCCTAACAAAGTTTGACACAGATTCCCAATTCGGGCATTCAGAACATATAGCACGTTGCTGTAGGGAAGCACACTCTCATTCAAAGATGCAAGTTACTATGTAGGAACAAGTTTGTATAGGTATTTCAAAGATGCCCAGAACTGAGCTAAACTCGGTATGTGTCCAATTCCTAGAAATAACTTCATGCCCCATCTCCCTTACTTCCAGCTAGTAAGGATCACATAATTCCTAACAAAGTTTTGACACAGATTCCCAATTCGGGCATTCAGAACACATAGCACGTTGCTGTAAGCAAGCACATTCTCATTCAAAGATGCAAGTTGCTATGTAGGAACAAGTTTGTATAGGTATTTCAAAGATGCCCAGAACTGAGCTAAACTCGGTATGTGTCCAACTCCTAGAAATAACTTCATGCCCCATCTCCCTTACTTCCAGCTAGTAAGGATCACATAATTCCTAACAAAGTTTTGACACAGATTCCCAATTCGGGCATTCAGAACATATAGCACGTTGCTGTAAGCAAGCACATTCTCATTCAAAGTTGCAAGTTACTATGTAGGAACAAGTTTGTATAGGTATTTCAAAGATGCCCAGATCTGAGCTAAACTCGGTATGTGTCCAACTCCTAGAAATAACTTCATGCCCCATCTCCCTTACTTCCAGCTAGTAAGGATCACATAATTCCTAACAAAGTTTTGACACAGATTCCCAATTCGGGCATTCAGAACATATAGCACGTTGCTGTAGGGAAGCACACTCTCATTCAAAGATGCAAGTTACTATGTAGGAACAAGTTTGTATAGGTATTTCAAAGATGCCCAGAACTGAGCTAAACTTGGTATGTGTCCAATTCCTAGAAATAACTTCATGCCCCATCTCCCTTACTTCCAGCTAGTAAGGATCACATAATTCCTAACAAAGTTTTGACACAGATTCCCAATTCGGGCATTCAGAACACATAGCACGTTGCTGCAAGCAAGCACATTCTCATTCAAAGATGCAAGTTACTATGTAGGAACAAGTTTGTATAGGTATTTCAAAGATGCCCAGAACTGAGCTAAACTTGGTATGTGTCCAACTCCTAGAAATAACTTCATGCCCCATCTCCCTTACTTCCAGCTAGTAAGGATCACATAATTCCTAACAAAGTTTTGACACAGATTCCCAATTCGGGCATTCAGAACATATAACACGTTGCTGCAAGCAAGCACATTCTCATTCAAAGATGCAAGTTACTATGTAGGAACAAGTTTGTATAGGTATTTCAAAGATGCCCAGAAGTGAGCTAAACTTGGTATGTGTCCAACTCCTAGAAATAACTTCATGCTCCATCTCCCTTACTTCCAGCTAGTAAGGATCACATAATTCCTAACAAAGTTTTGACACAGATTCCCAAATCGGGCATTCAGAACATATAGCACGTTGCTGCAAGCAAGCACATTCTCATTCAAAGTTGCAAGTTACTATGTAGGAACAAGTTTGTATAGGTATTTCAAAGATGCCCAGAACTGAGCTAAACTTGGTATGTGTCCAACTCCTAGAAATAACTTCATGCCCCATCTCCCTTACTTCCAGCTAGTAAGGATCACATAATTCCTAACAAAGTTTTGACACAGATTCCCAAATCGGGCATTCAGAGCATATAGCACGTTGCTGCAAGCAAGCAGATTCTCATTAAAGATGCAAGTTACTATGTAGGAACAAGTTTGTATAGGTATTTCAAAGATGCCCAGAACTGAGCTAAACTTGGTATGTGTCCAACTCCTAGAAATAACTTCATGCCCCATCTCCCTTACTTCCAGCTAGTAAGGATCACATAATTCCTAACAAAGTTTTCACACAGATTGCCAATTCGGGCATTCAGAACATATAGCACGTTGCTGCAAGCAAGCACATTCTCATTCAAAGTTGCAAGTTACTATGTAGGAACAAGTTTGTATAGGTATTTCAAAGATGCCCAGAACTGAGCTAAACTCGGTATGTGTCCAACTCCTAGAAATAACTTCATGCCCCATCTCCCTTACTTCCAGCTAGTAAGGATCACATAATTCCTAACAAAGTTTTGACACAGATTCCCAATTCGGGCATTCAGAACATATAGCACGTTGCTGCAAGCAAGCACATTCTCATTCAAAGTTGCAAGTTACTATGTAGGAACAAGTTTGTATAGGTATTTCAAAGATGCCCAGAACTGAGCTAAACTCGGTATGTGTCCAACTCCTAGAAATAACTTCATGCCCCATCTCCCTACTTCCAGCTAGTAAGGATCACATAATTCCTAACAAAGTTTTGACACAGATTCCCAATTCGGGCATTCAGAACATATAGCACGTTGCTGTAAGCAAGCAGATTCTCATTCAAAGATGCAAGTTACTATGTAGGAACAAGTTTGTATAGGTATTTCAAAGATGCCCAGAACTGAGCTAAACTCGGTATGTGTCCAACTCCTAGAAATAACTTCATGCCCCATCACCCTTACTTCCAGCTAGTAAGGATCACATAATTCCTAACAAAGTTTTGACACAGATTCCCAATTCGGGCATTCAGAACATATAGCACGTTGCTGTAAGCAAGCACATTCTCATTCAAAGTTGCAAGTTACTATGTAGGAACAAGTTTGTATATGTATTTCAAAGATGCCCAGAACTGAGCTAAACTCGGTATGTGTCCAACTCCTAGAAATAACTTCATGCCCCATCTCCCTTACTTCCAGCTAGTAAGGATCACATAATTCCTAACAAAGTTTTGACACAGATTCCCAATTCGGGCATTCAGAACATATAGCACGTTGCTGTAAGCAAGCACATTCTCATTCAAAGTTGCAAGTTACTATGTAGGAACAAGTTTGTATAGGTATTTCAAAGATGCCCAGAACTGAGCTAAACTCGGTATGTGTCCAACTCCTAGAAATAACGTCATGCCCCATCTCCCTTACTTCCAGCTAGTAAGGATCACATAATTCCTAACAAAGTTTTGACACAGATTCCCAATTCGGGCATTCAGAACATATAGCACGTTGCTGTAAGCAAGCAGATTCTCCTTCAAAGATGCAAGTTACTATGTAGGAACAAGTTTGCATAGGTATTTCAAAGATGCCCAGAACTGAGCTAAACTCGGTATGTGTCCAACTCCTAGAAATAACTTCATGCCCCATCTCCCTTACTTCCAGCTAGTAAGGATCACATAATTCCTAACAAAGTTTTGACACAGATTCCCAATTCGGGCATTCAGAACATATAGCACGTTGCTGTAAGCAAGCACATTCTCATTCAAAGTTGCAAGTTACTATGTAGGAACAAGTTTGTATAGGTATTTCAAAGATGCCCAGAACTGAGCTAAACTTGGTATGTGTCCAACTCCTAGAAATAACTTCATGCCCCATCTCCCTTACTTCCAGCTAGTAAGGATCACATAATTCCTAACAAAGTTTTGACACAGATTCCCAATTCGGGCATTCAGAACATATAGCACGTTGCTGTAAGCAAGCACATTCTCATTCAAAGTTGCAAGTTACTATGTAGGAACAAGTTTGTATAGGTATTTCAAAGATGCCCAGAACTGAGCTAAACTTGGTATGTGTCCAACTCCTAGAAATAACTTCATGCCCCATCTCCCTTACTTCCAGCTAGTAAGGATCACATAATTCCTAACAAAGTTTTGACACAGATTCCCAAATCGGGCATTCAGAGCATATAGCACGTTGCTGTAAGCAAGCAGATTCTCATTAAAGATGCAAGTTACTATGTAGGAACAAGTTTGTATAGGTATTTCAAAGATGCCCAGAACTGAGCTAAACTTGGTATGTGTCCAACTCCTAGAAATAACTTCATGCCCCATCTCCCTTACTTCCAGCTAGTAAGGATCACATAATTCCTAACAAAGTTTTCACACAGATTGCCAATTCGGGCATTCAGAACATATAGCACGTTGCTGCAAGCAAGCACATTCTCATTCAAAGTTGCAAGTTACTATGTAGGAACAAGTTTGTATAGGTATTTCAAAGATGCCCAGAACTGAGCTAAACTCGGTATGTGTCCAACTCCTAGAAATAACTTCATGCCCCATCTCCCTTACTTCCAGCTAGTAAGGATCACATAATTCCTAACAAAGTTTTGACACAGATTCCCAATTCGGGCATTCAGAACATATAGCACGTTGCTGTAAGCAAGCAGATTCTCATTCAAAGATGCAAGTTACTATGTAGGAACAAGTTTGTATAGGTATTTCAAAGATGCCCAGAACTGAGCTAAACTCGGTATGTGTCCAACTCCTAGAAATAACTTCATGCCCCATCTCCCTTACTTCCAGCTAGTAAGGATCACATAATTCCTAACAAAGTTTTGACACAGATTCCCAATTCGGGCATTCAGAACATATAGCACGTTGCTGCAAGCAAGCACATTCTCAATCAAGTTGCAAGTTACTATGTAGGAACAAGTTTGTATAGGTATTTCAAAGATGCCCAGAACTGAGCTAAACTCGGTATGTGTCCAACTCCTAGAAATAACTTCATGCCCCATCTCCCTTACTTCCAGCTAGTAAGGATCACATAATTCCTAACAAAGTTTTGACACAGATTCCCAATTCGGGCATTCAGAACATATAGCACGTTGCTGCAAGCAAGCACATTCTCATTCAAAGTTGCAAGTTACTATGTATGAACAAGTTTGTATAGGTATTTCAAAGATGCCCAGAACTGAGCTAAACTCGGTATGTGTAAAACTCCTAGAAATAACTTCATGCCCCATCTCCCTTACTTCCAGCTAGTAAGGATCACATAATTCCTAACAAAGTTTTGACACAGATTCCCAATTCGGGCATTCAGAACATATAGCACGTTGCTGTAAGCAAGCAGATTCTCATTCAAAGATGCAAGTTACTATGTAGGAACAAGTTTGTATAGGTATTTCAAAGATGCCCAGAACTGAGCTAAACTCGGTATGTGTCCAACTCCTAGAAATAACTTCATGCCCCATCTCCCTTACTTCCAGCTAGTAATGATCACATAATTCCTAACAAAGTTTTGACACAGATTCCCAATTCGGGCATTCAGAACATATAGCACGTTGCTGTAAGCAAGCACATTCTCATTCAAAGTTGCAAGTTACTATGTAGGAACAAGTTTGTATAGGTATTTCAAAGATGCCCAGAACTGAGCTAAACTTGGTATGTGTCCAACTCCTAGAAATAACTTCATGCCCCATCTCCCTTACTTCCAGCTAGTAAGGATCACATAATTCCTAACAAAGTTTTGACACAGATTCCCAATTCGGGCATTCAGAACATATAGCACGTTTCTGTAAGCAAGCACATTCTCATTCAAAGTTGCAAGTTACTATGTAGGAACAAGATTGTATAGGTATTTCAAAGATGCCCAGAACTGAGCTACACTTGGTAAGTGTCCAACTCCTAGAAATAACGTCATGCCCCATCTCCGTTACTTCCAGCTAGTAAGGATCACATAATTCCTAACAAAGTTTTGACACAGATTGCCAATTCGGGCATTCAGAACATATAGCACGTTGCTGTAAGCAAGCACATTCTCATTCAAAGATGCAAGTTACTATGTAGGAACAAGTTTGTATAGGTATTTCAAAGATGCCCAGAACTGAGCTAAACTTGGTATGTGTCCAACTCCTAGAAATAACTTCATGCCCCACCTCCCTTACTTCCAGCTAGTAAGGATCACATAATTCCTAACAAAGTTTTGACACAGATTCCCAATTCGGGCATTCAGAACATATAGCACGTTGCTGCAAGCAAGCACATTCTCATTCAAAGTTGCAAGTTACTATGTAGGAACAAGTTTGTATAGGTATTTCAAAGATGCCCAGAACTGAGCTAAACTTGGTATGTCTCCAACTCCTAGAAATAACTTCATGCCCCATCTCCCTTACTTCCAGCTAGTAAGGATCACATAATTCCTAACAAAGTTTTGATACAGATTGCCAATTCGGGCATTCAGAACATATAGCACGTTGCTGCCAGCAAGCACATTCTCATTCAAAGATGCAAGTTACTATGTAGGAACAAGTTTGTATAGGTATTTCAAAGATGCCCAGAACTGAGCTAAACTTGGTATGTGTCCAACTCCTAGAAATAACTTCATGCCCCATCTCCCTTACTTCCAGTTAGTAAGGATCACATAATTCCTAACAAAGTTTTGACACAGATTGCCAATTCGGGCATTCAGAACATATAGCACGTTGCTGTAAGCAAGCACATTCTCATTCAAAGATGCAAGTTACTATGTAGGAACAAGTTTGTATAGGTATTTCAAAGATGCCCAGAACTGAGCTAAACTTGATATGTGTCCAACTCCTAGAAATAACTTCATGCCCCATCTCCCTTACTTCCAGCTAGTAAGGATCACATAATTCCTAACAAAGTTTTGACACAGATTCCCAATTCGGGCATTCAGAACATATAGCACGTTGCTGTAAGCAAGCACATTCTCATTCAAAGTTGCAAGTTACTATGTAGGAACAAGTTTGTATAGGTATTTCAAAGATGCCCAGAACTGAGCTAAACTTGGTATGTGTCCAACTCCTAGAAATAACTTCATGCCCCATCTCCCTTACTTCCAGCTAGTAAGGATCACATAATTCCTAACAAAGTTTTGACACAGATTCCCAATTCGGGCATTCAGAACATATAGCACGTTGCTGTAAGCAAGCACATTCTCATTCAAAGATGCAAGTTACTATGTAGGAACAAGTTTGTATAGGTATTTCAAAGATGCCCAGAACTGAGCTAAACTTGGTATGTGTCCAACTCCTAGAAATAACTTCATGCCCCATCTCCCTTACTTCCAGCTAGTAAGGATCACATAATTCCTAACAAAGTTTTGACACAGATTGCCAATTCGGGCATTCAGAACATATAGCACGTTGCTGTAAGCAAGCAGATTCTCATTCAAAGATGCAAGTTACTATGTAGGAACAAGTTTGTATAGGTATTTCAAAGATGCCCAGAACTGAGCTAAACTTGGTATGTGTCCAACTCCTAGAAATAACTTCATGCCCCATCTCCCTTACTTCCAGCTAGTAAGGATCACATAATTCCTAACAAAGTTTTGACACAGATTCCCAATTCGGGCATTCAGAACATATAGCACGTTGCTGTAAGCAAGCACATTCTCATTCAAAGATGCAAGTTACTATGTAGGAACAAGTTTGTATAGGTATTTCAAAGATGCCCAGAACTGAACTAAACTTGGTATGTGTCCAACTCCTAGAAATAACTTCATGCCCCATCTCCCTTACTTCCAGCTAGTAAGGATCACATAATTCCTAACAAAGTTTTGACACAGATTCCCAATTCGGGCATTCAGAACATATAGCACGTTGCTGTAAGCAAGCAGATTCTCATTCAAAGATGCAAGTTACTATTTAGGAACAAGTTTGTATAGGTATTTCAAAGATGCCCAGAACTGAGCTAAACTTGGTATGTGTCCAACTCCTAGAAATAACTTCATGCCCCATCTCCCTTATTTCCAGCTAGTAAGGATCACATAATTCCTAACAAAGTTTTGACACAGATTGCCAATTCGGGCATTCAGAACATATAGCACGTTGCTGTAAGCAAGCACATTCTCATTCAAAGATGCAAGTTACCATGTAGGAACAAGTTTGTATAGGTATTTCAAAGATGCCCAGAACTGAGCTAAACTTGGTATGTGTCCAACTCCTAGAAATAACTTCATGCCCCATCTCCCTTACTTCCAGCTAGTAAGGATCACATAATTCCTAACAAAGTTTTGACACAGATTCCCAATTCGGGCATTCAGAACATATAGCACGTTGCTGTAAGCAAGCACATTCTCATTCAAAGTTGCAAGTTACTATGTAGGAACAAGTTTGTATAGGTATTTCAAAGATGCCCAGAACTGAGCTAAACTTGGTATGTGTCCAACTCCTAAAAATAACTTCATGCCCCATCTCCCTTACTTCCAGCTAGTAAGGATCACATAATTCCTAACAAAGTTTTGACACAGATTGACAATTCGGGCATTCAGAACATATAGCACGTTGCTGTAAGCAAGCAGATTCTCATTAAAGATGCAAGTTACTATGTAGGAACAAGTTTGTATAGGTATTTCAAAGATGCCCAGAACTGAGCTAAACTTGGTATGTGTCCAACTCCTAGAAATAACTTCATGCCCCATCTCCCTTACTTCCAGCTAGTAAGGATCACATAATTCCTAACAAAGTTTTGACACAGATTGCCAATTCGGGCATTCAGAACATATAGCACGTTGCTGTAAGCAAGCACATTCTCATTCAAAGATGCAAGTTACTATGTAGGAACAAGTTTGTATAGGTATGTCAAAGATGCCCAGAACTGAGCTAAACTTGGTATGTGTCCAACTCCTAGAAATAACTTCATGCCCCATCTCCCTTACTTCCAGCTAGTAAGGATCACATAATTCCTAACAAAGCTTTGACACAGTTTCCCAATTCGGGCATTCAGAACATATAGCACGTTGCTGTAAGCAAGCACATTCTCATTCAAAGATGCAAGTTACTATGTAGGAACAAGTTTGTATAGGTATTTCAAAGATGCCCAGAACTGAGCTAAACTTGGTATGTGTCCAACTCCTAGAAATAACTTCATGCCCCTTCTCCATTACTTCCAGCTAGTAAGGATCACATAATTCCTAACAAAGTTTTGACACAGATTCCCAATTCGGGCATTCAGAATATATAGCACGTTGCTGTAAGCAAGCAGATTCTCATTCAAAGTTGCAAGTTACTATGTAGGAACAAGTTTGTATAGGTATTTCAAAGATGCCCAGAACTGAGCTAAACTTGGTATGTGTCCAACTCCTAGAAATAACTTCATGCCCCATCTCCCTTACTTCCAGCTAGTAAGGATCACATCATTCCTAACAAAGTTTTGACACAGATTCCCAATTCGGGCATTCAGAACATATAGCACGTTGCTGTAAGCAAGCACATTCTCATTCAAAGATGCAAGTTACTATGTAGGAACAAGTTTGTATAGGTATTTCAAAGATGCCCAGAACTGAGCTAAACTTGGTATGTGTCCAACTCCTAGAAATAACTTCATGCCCCATCTCCCTTACTTCCAGCTAGTAAGGATCACATAATTCCTAACAAAGTTTTGACACAGATTCCCAATTCGGGCATTCAGAACATATAGCACGTTGCTGTAAGCAAGCACATTCTCATTCAAAGATGTAAGTTACTATGTAGGAACAAGTTTGTATAGGTATTTCAAAGATGCCCAGAACTGAGCTAAACTTGGTATGTGTCCAACTCCTAGAAATAACTTCATGCCCCATCTCCCTTACTTCCAGCTAGTAAGGATCACATAATTCCTAACAAAGTTTTGACACAGATTCCCAATTCGGGCATTCAGAACATATAGCACGTTGCTGTAAGCAAGCAGATTCTCATTCAAAGATGCAAGTTACTATTTAGGAACAAGTTTGTATAGGTATTTCAAAGATGCCCAGAACTGAGCTAAACTTGGTATGTGTCCAACTCCTAGAAATAACTTCATGCCCCATCTCCCTTACTTCCAGCTAGTAAGGATCACATAATTCCTAACAAAGTTTCGACACAGATTCCCAAATCGGGCATTCAGAACATATAGCACGTTGCTGTAAGCAAGCACATTCTCATTCAAAGTTGCAAGTTACTATGTAGGAACAAGTTTGTATAGGTATTTCAAAGATGCCCAGAACTGAGCTAAACTTGGTATGTGTCCAACTCCTAGAAATAACTTAATGCCCCATCTCCCTTACTTCCAGCTAGTAAGGATCACATAATTCCTAACAAAGTTTTGACACAGATTCCCAATTCGGGCATTCAGAACATATAGCACGTTGCTGTAAGCAAGCACATTCTCATTCAAAGTTGCAAGTTACTATGTAGGAACAAGTTTGTATAGGTATTTCAAAGATGCCCAGAACTGAGCCAAACTTGGTATGTGTCCAACTCCTAAAAATAACTTCATGCCCCATCTCCCTTACTTCCAGCTAGTAAGGATCACATAATTCCTTACAAAGTTTTGACACAGATTGACAATTCGGGCATTCAGAACATATAGCACGTTGCTGTAAGCAAGCAGATTCTCATTAAAGATGCAAGTTACTATGTAGGAACAAGTTTGTATAGGTATTTCAAAGATGCCCAGAACTGAGCTAAACTTGGTATGTGTCCAACTCCTAGAAATAACTTCATGCCCCATCTCCCTTACTTCCAGCTAGTAAGGATCACATAATTCCTAACAAAGTTTTGACACAGATTCCCAATTCGGGCAATCAGAACATATAGCACGTTGCTGTAAGCAAGCACATTCTCATTCAAAGATGCAAGTTACTATGTAGGAACAAGTTTGTATAGGTATGTCAAAGATGCCCAGAACTGAGCTAAACTTGGTATGTGTCCAACTCCTAGAAATAACTTCATGCCCCATCTCCCTTACTTCCTGCTAGTAAGGATCACATAATTCCTAACAAAGCTTTGACACAGATTCCCAATTCGGGCATTCAGAACATATAGCACGTTGCTGTAAGCAAGCACATTCTCATTCAAAGATGCAAGTTACTATGTAGGAACAAGTTTGTATAGGTATTTCAAAGATGCCCAGAACTGAGCTAAACTTGGTATGTGTCCAACTCCTAGAAATAACTTCATGCCCCTTCTCCATTACTTCCAGCTAGTAAGGATCACATAATTCCTAACAAAGTTTTGACACAGATTCCCAATTCGGGCATTCAGAATATATAGCACGTTGCTGTAAGCAAGCAGATTCTCATTCAAAGTTGCAAGTTACTATGTAGGAACAAGTTTGTATAGGTATTTCAAAGATGCCCAGAACTGAGCTAAACTTGGTATGTGTCCAACTCCTAGAAATAACTTCATGCCCCATCTCCCTTACTTCCAGCTAGTAAGGATCACATCATTCCTAACAAAGTTTTGACACAGATTCCCAATTCGGGCATTCAGAACATATAGCACGTTGCTGTAAGCAAGCACATTCTCATTCAAAGATGCAAGTTACTATGTAGGAACAAGTTTGTATAGGTATTTCAAAGATGACCAGAACTGAGCTAAACTTGGTATGTGTCCAACTCCTAGAAATAACTTCATGCCCCATCTCCCTTACTTCCAGCTAGTAAGGATCACATAATACCTAACAAAGTTTTGACACAGATTCCCAATTCGGGCATTCAGAACATATAGCACGTTGCTGTAAGCAAGCACATTCTCATTCAAAGTTGCAAGTTACTATGTAGGATCAAGTTTGTATAGGTATTTCAAAGATGTCCAGAACTGAGCTAAACTTGGTATGTGTCCAACTCCTAGAAATAACTTCATGCCCCATCTCCCTTACTTCCAGCTAGTAAGGATCACATAATTCCTAACAAAGTTTTGACACAGATTCCCAATTCGGGCATTCAGAACATATAGCACGTTGCTGTAAGCAAGCACATTCTCATTCAAAGTTGCAAGTTACTATGTAGGAACAAGTTTGTATAGGTATTTCAAAGATGCCCAGAACTGAGCTAAACTTGGTATGTGTCCAACTCCTAGAAATAACATCATGCCCCATCTCCCTTACTTCCAGCTAGTAAGGATCACATAATTCCTAACAAAGTTTTGACACAGATTCCCAATTCGGGCATTCAGAACATATAGCACGTTGCTGTAAGCAAGCACATTCTCATTAATGATGCAAGTTACTATGTAGGAACAAGTTTGTATAGGTATTTCAAAGATGCCCAGAACTGAGCTAAACTTGGTATGTGTCCAACTCCTAGAAATAACTTCATGCCCCATCTCCCTTACTTCCAGCTAGTAAGGCTCACATAATTCCTAACAAAGTTTTGACACAGATTTCCAATTCGGGCATTCAGAACATATAGCACGTTGCTGTAAGCAAGCACATTCTCATTCAAAGTTGCAAGTTACTATGTAGGAAAAAGTTTGTATAGGTATTTCAAAGATGCCCAGAACTGAGCTAAACTTGGTATGTGTCCAACTCCTAGAAATAACTTAATGCCCCATCTCCCTTACTTCCAGCTAGTAAGGATCACATAATTCCTAACAAAGTTTTGACACAGATTCCCAATTCGGGCATTCAGAACATATAGCACGTTGCTGTAAGCAAGCACATTCTCATTCAAAGTTGCAAGTTACTATGTAGGAACAAGTTTGTATAGGTATTTCAAAGATGCCCAGAACTGAGCTAAACTTGGTATGTGTCCAACTCCTAAAAATAACTTCATGCCCCATCTCCCTTACTTCCAGCTAGTAAGGATCACATAATTCCTAACAAAGTTTTGACACAGATTGACAATTCGGGCATTCAGAACATATAGCACGTTGCTGTAAGCAAGCAGATTCTCATTAAAGATGCAAGTTACTATGTAGGAACAAGTTTTTATAGGTATTTCAAAGATGCCCAGAACTGAGCTAAACTTGGTATGTGTCCAACTCCTAGAAATAACTTCATGCCCCATCTCCCTTACTTCCAGCTAGTAAGGATCACATAATTCCTAACAAAGTTTTGACACAGATTCCCAATTTGGGCAATCAGAACATATAGCACGTTGCTGTAAGCAAGCACATTCTCATTCAAAGATGCAAGTTACTATGTAGGAACAAGTTTGTATAGGTATTTCAAAGATGCCCAGAACTGAGCTAAACTTGGTATGTGTCCAACTCCTAGAAATAACTTCATGCCCCATCTCCCTTACTTCCAACTAGTAAGGATCACATAATTCCTAACAAAGTTTTGACACAGATTCCCAATTCGGGCATTCAGAACATATAGCACGTTGCAGTAAGCAAGCACATTCTCATTCAAAGATGCAAGTTACTATGTAGGAACAAGTTTGTATAGGTATGTCAAAGATGCCCAGAACTGAGCTAAACTTGGTATGTGTCCAACTCCTAGAAATAACTTCATGCCCCATCTCCCTTACTTCCAGCTAGTAAGGATCACATAATTCCTAACAAAGCTTTGACACAGATTCCCAATTCGGGCATTCAGAACATATAGCACGTTGCTGTAAGCAAGCACATTCTCATTCAAAGATGCAAGTTACTATGTAGCAACAAGTTTGTATAGGTATTTCAAAGATGCCCAGAACTGAGCTAAACTTGGTATGTGTCCAACTCCTAGAAATAACTTCATGCCCCTTCTCCATTACTTCCAGCTAGTAAGGATCACATAATTCCTAACAAAGTTTTGACACAGATTCCCAATTCGGGCATTCAGAATATATAGCACGTTGCTGTAAGCAAGCAGATTCTCATTCAAAGTTGCAAGTTACTATGTAGGAACAAGTTTGTATAGGTATTTCAAAGATGCCCAGAACTGAGCTAAACTTGGTATGTGTCCAACTCCTAGAAATAACTTCATGCCCCATCTCCCTTACTTCCAGCTAGTAAGGATCACATAATTCCTAACAAAGTTTTGACACAGATTCCCAATTCGGGCATTCAGAACATATAGCACGTTGCTGTAAGCAAGCACATTCTCATTCAAAGATGCAAGTTACTATGTAGGAACAAGTTTGTATAGGTATTTCAAAGATGCCCAGAACTGAGCTAAACTTGGTATGTGTCCAACTCCTAGAAATAACTTCATGCCCCATCTCCCTTATTTCCAGCTAGTAAGGATCACATAATACCTAACAAAGTTTTGACACAGATTCCCAATTCGGGAATTCAGAACATATAGCACGTTGCTGTAAGCAAGCACATTCTCATTCAAAGTTGCAAGTTACTATGTAGGAACAAGTTTGTATAGGTATTTCAAAGATGTCCAGAACTGAGCTAAACTTGGTATGTGTCCAACTCCTAGAAATAACTTCATGCCCCATCTCCCTTATTTCCAGCTAGTAAGGATCACATAATACCTAACAAAGTTTTGACACAGATTCCCAATTCGGGAATTCAGAACATATAGCACGTTGCTGTAAGCAAGCAGATTCTCATTCAAAGTTGCAAGTTACTATGTAGGAACAAGTTTGTATAGGTATTTCAAAGATGCCCAGAACTGAGCTAAACTTGGTATGTGTCCAACTCCTAGAAATAACATCATGCCCCATCTCCCTTACTTCCAGCTAGTAAGGATCACATAATTCCTAACAAAGTTTTGACACAGATTCCCAATTCGGGCATTCAGAACATATAGCACGTTGCTGTAAGCAAGCACATTCTCATTCAAAGATGCAAGTTACTATGTAGGAACAAGTTTGTATAGGTATTTCAAAGATGCCCAGAACTGAGCTAAACTTGGTATGTGTCCAACTCCTAGAAATAACTTCATGCCCCATCTCCCTTATTTCCAGCTAGTAAGGATCACATAATACCTAACAAAGTTTTGACACAGATTCCCAATTCGGGAATTCAGAACATATAGCACTTTGCTGTAAGCAAGCACATTCTCATTCAAAGTTGCAAGTTACTATGTAGGATCAAGTTTGTATAGGTATTTCAAAGATGCCCAGAACTGAGCTAAACTTGGTATGTGTCCAACTCCTAGAAATAACTTCATGCCCCATCTCCCTTACTTCCAGTTAGTAAGGATCACATAATTCCTAACAAAGTTTTGACACAGATTGCCAATTCGGGCATTCAGAACATATAGCACGTTGCTGTAAGCAAGCACATTCTCATTCAAAGATGCAAGTTACTATGTAGGAACAAGTTTGTATAGGTATTTCAAAGATGCCCAGAACTGAGCTAAACTTGATATGTGTCCAACTCCTAGAAATAACTTCATGCCCCATCTCCCTTACTTCCAGCTAGTAAGGATCACATAATTCCTAACAAAGTTTTGACACAGATTCCCAATTCGGGCATTCAGAACATATAGCACGTTGCTGTAAGCAAGCACATTCTCATTCAAAGTTGCAAGTTACTATGTAGGAACAAGTTTGTATAGGTATTTCAAAGATGCCCAGAACTGAGCTAAACTTGGTATGTGTCCAACTCCTAGAAATAACTTCATGCCCCATCTCCCTTACTTCCAGCTAGTAAGGATCACATAATTCCTAACAAAGTTTTGACACAGATTCCCAATTCGGGCATTCAGAACATATAGCACGTTGCTGTAAGCAAGCACATTCTCATTCAAAGATGCAAGTTACTATGTAGGAACAAGTTTGTATAGGTATTTCAAAGATGCCCAGAACTGAGCTAAACTTGGTATGTGTCCAACTCCTAGAAATAACTTCATGCCCCATCTCCCTTACTTCCAGCTAGTAAGGATCACATAATTCCTAACAAAGTTTTGACACAGATTGCCAATTCGGGCATTCAGAACATATAGCACGTTGCTGTAAGCAAGCAGATTCTCATTCAAAGATGCAAGTTACTATGTAGGAACAAGTTTGTATAGGTATTTCAAAGATGCCCAGAACTGAGCTAAACTTGGTATGTGTCCAACTCCTAGAAATAACTTCATGCCCCATCTCCCTTACTTCCAGCTAGTAAGGATCACATAATTCCTAACAAAGTTTTGACACAGATTCCCAATTCGGGCATTCAGAACATATAGCACGTTGCTGTAAGCAAGCACATTCTCATTCAAAGATGCAAGTTACTATGTAGGAACAAGTTTGTATAGGTATTTCAAAGATGCCCAGAACTGAACTAAACTTGGTATGTGTCCAACTCCTAGAAATAACTTCATGCCCCATCTCCCTTACTTCCAGCTAGTAAGGATCACATAATTCCTAACAAAGTTTTGACACAGATTCCCAATTCGGGCATTCAGAACATATAGCACGTTGCTGTAAGCAAGCAGATTCTCATTCAAAGATGCAAGTTACTATTTAGGAACAAGTTTGTATAGGTATTTCAAAGATGCCCAGAACTGAGCTAAACTTGGTATGTGTCCAACTCCTAGAAATAACTTCATGCCCCATCTCCCTTATTTCCAGCTAGTAAGGATCACATAATTCCTAACAAAGTTTTGACACAGATTGCCAATTCGGGCATTCAGAACATATAGCACGTTGCTGTAAGCAAGCACATTCTCATTCAAAGATGCAAGTTACCATGTAGGAACAAGTTTGTATAGGTATTTCAAAGATGCCCAGAACTGAGCTAAACTTGGTATGTGTCCAACTCCTAGAAATAACTTCATGCCCCATCTCCCTTACTTCCAGCTAGTAAGGATCACATAATTCCTAACAAAGTTTTGACACAGATTCCCAATTCGGGCATTCAGAACATATAGCACGTTGCTGTAAGCAAGCACATTCTCATTCAAAGTTGCAAGTTACTATGTAGGAACAAGTTTGTATAGGTATTTCAAAGATGCCCAGAACTGAGCTAAACTTGGTATGTGTCCAACTCCTAAAAATAACTTCATGCCCCATCTCCCTTACTTCCAGCTAGTAAGGATCACATAATTCCTAACAAAGTTTTGACACAGATTGACAATTCGGGCATTCAGAACATATAGCACGTTGCTGTAAGCAAGCAGATTCTCATTAAAGATGCAAGTTACTATGTAGGAACAAGTTTGTATAGGTATTTCAAAGATGCCCAGAACTGAGCTAAACTTGGTATGTGTCCAACTCCTAGAAATAACTTCATGCCCCATCTCCCTTACTTCCAGCTAGTAAGGATCACATAATTCCTAACAAAGTTTTGACACAGATTGCCAATTCGGGCATTCAGAACATATAGCACGTTGCTGTAAGCAAGCACATTCTCATTCAAAGATGCAAGTTACTATGTAGGAACAAGTTTGTATAGGTATGTCAAAGATGCCCAGAACTGAGCTAAACTTGGTATGTGTCCAACTCCTAGAAATAACTTCATGCCCCATCTCCCTTACTTCCAGCTAGTAAGGATCACATAATTCCTAACAAAGCTTTGACACAGTTTCCCAATTCGGGCATTCAGAACATATAGCACGTTGCTGTAAGCAAGCACATTCTCATTCAAAGATGCAAGTTACTATGTAGGAACAAGTTTGTATAGGTATTTCAAAGATGCCCAGAACTGAGCTAAACTTGGTATGTGTCCAACTCCTAGAAATAACTTCATGCCCCTTCTCCATTACTTCCAGCTAGTAAGGATCACATAATTCCTAACAAAGTTTTGACACAGATTCCCAATTCGGGCATTCAGAATATATAGCACGTTGCTGTAAGCAAGCAGATTCTCATTCAAAGTTGCAAGTTACTATGTAGGAACAAGTTTGTATAGGTATTTCAAAGATGCCCAGAACTGAGCTAAACTTGGTATGTGTCCAACTCCTAGAAATAACTTCATGCCCCATCTCCCTTACTTCCAGCTAGTAAGGATCACATCATTCCTAACAAAGTTTTGACACAGATTCCCAATTCGGGCATTCAGAACATATAGCACGTTGCTGTAAGCAAGCACATTCTCATTCAAAGATGCAAGTTACTATGTAGGAACAAGTTTGTATAGGTATTTCAAAGATGCCCAGAACTGAGCTAAACTTGGTATGTGTCCAACTCCTAGAAATAACTTCATGCCCCATCTCCCTTACTTCCAGCTAGTAAGGATCACATAATTCCTAACAAAGTTTTGACACAGATTCCCAATTCGGGCATTCAGAACATATAGCACGTTGCTGTAAGCAAGCACATTCTCATTCAAAGATGTAAGTTACTATGTAGGAACAAGTTTGTATAGGTATTTCAAAGATGCCCAGAACTGAGCTAAACTTGGTATGTGTCCAACTCCTAGAAATAACTTCATGCCCCATCTCCCTTACTTCCAGCTAGTAAGGATCACATAATTCCTAACAAAGTTTTGACACAGATTCCCAATTCGGGCATTCAGAACATATAGCACGTTGCTGTAAGCAAGCACATTCTCATTCAAAGATGCAAGTTACTATGTAGGAACAAGTTTGTATAGGTATTTCAAAGATGCCCAGAACTGAACTAAACTTGGTATGTGTCCAACTCCTAGAAATAACTTCATGCCCCATCTCCCTTACTTCCAGCTAGTAAGGATCACATAATTCCTAACAAAGTTTTGACACAGATTCCCAATTCGGGCATTCAGAACATATAGCACGTTGCTGTAAGCAAGCAGATTCTCATTCAAAGATGCAAGTTACTATTTAGGAACAAGTTTGTATAGGTATTTCAAAGATGCCCAGAACTGAGCTAAACTTGGTATGTGTCCAACTCCTAGAAATAACTTCATGCCCCATCTCCCTTACTTCCAGCTAGTAAGGATCACATAATTCCTAACAAAGTTTCGACACAGATTCCCAAATCGGGCATTCAGAACATATAGCACGTTGCTGTAAGCAAGCACATTCTCATTCAAAGTTGCAAGTTACTATGTAGGAACAAGTTTGTATAGGTATTTCAAAGATGCCCAGAACTGAGCTAAACTTGGTATGTGTCCAACTCCTAGAAATAACTTAATGCCCCATCTCCCTTACTTCCAGCTAGTAAGGATCACATAATTCCTAACAAAGTTTTGACACAGATTCCCAATTCGGGCATTCAGAACATATAGCACGTTGCTGTAAGCAAGCACATTCTCATTCAAAGTTGCAAGTTACTATGTAGGAACAAGTTTGTATAGGTATTTCAAAGATGCCCAGAACTGAGCCAAACTTGGTATGTGTCCAACTCCTAAAAATAACTTCATGCCCCATCTCCCTTACTTCCAGCTAGTAAGGATCACATAATTCCTTACAAAGTTTTGACACAGATTGACAATTCGGGCATTCAGAACATATAGCACGTTGCTGTAAGCAAGCAGATTCTCATTAAAGATGCAAGTTACTATGTAGGAACAAGTTTGTATAGGTATTTCAAAGATGCCCAGAACTGAGCTAAACTTGGTATGTGTCCAACTCCTAGAAATAACTTCATGCCCCATCTCCCTTACTTCCAGCTAGTAAGGATCACATAATTCCTAACAAAGTTTTGACACAGATTCCCAATTCGGGCAATCAGAACATATAGCACGTTGCTGTAAGCAAGCACATTCTCATTCAAAGATGCAAGTTACTATGTAGGAACAAGTTTGTATAGGTATGTCAAAGATGCCCAGAACTGAGCTAAACTTGGTATGTGTCCAACTCCTAGAAATAACTTCATGCCCCATCTCCCTTACTTCCTGCTAGTAAGGATCACATAATTCCTAACAAAGCTTTGACACAGATTCCCATTTCGGGCATTCAGAACATATAGCACGTTGCTGTAAGCAAGCACATTCTCATTCAAAGATGCAAGTTACTATGTAGGAACAAGTTTGTATAGGTATTTCAAAGATGCCCAGAACTGAGCTAAACTTGGTATGTGTCCAACTCCTAGAAATAACTTCATGCCCCTTCTCCATTACTTCCAGCTAGTAAGGATCACATAATTCCTAACAAAGTTTTGACACAGATTCCCAATTCGGGCATTCAGAATATATAGCACGTTGCTGTAAGCAAGCAGATTCTCATTCAAAGTTGCAAGTTACTATGTAGGAACAAGTTTGTATAGGTATTTCAAAGATGCCCAGAACTGAGCTAAACTTGGTATGTGTCCAACTCCTAGAAATAACTTCATGCCCCATCTCCCTTACTTCCAGCTAGTAAGGATCACATCATTCCTAACAAAGTTTTGACACAGATTCCCAATTCGGGCATTCAGAACATATAGCACGTTGCTGTAAGCAAGCACATTCTCATTCAAAGATGCAAGTTACTATGTAGGAACAAGTTTGTATAGGTATTTCAAAGATGACCAGAACTGAGCTAAACTTGGTATGTGTCCAACTCCTAGAAATAACTTCATGCCCCATCTCCCTTACTTCCAGCTAGTAAGGATCACATAATACCTAACAAAGTTTTGACACAGATTCCCAATTCGGGCATTCAGAACATATAGCACGTTGCTGTAAGCAAGCACATTCTCATTCAAAGTTGCAAGTTACTATGTAGGATCAAGTTTGTATAGGTATTTCAAAGATGTCCAGAACTGAGCTAAACTTGGTATGTGTCCAACTCCTAGAAATAACTTCATGCCCCATCTCCCTTACTTCCAGCTAGTAAGGATCACATAATTCCTAACAAAGTTTTGACACAGATTCCCAATTCGGGCATTCAGAACATATAGCACGTTGCTGTAAGCAAGCACATTCTCATTCAAAGTTGCAAGTTACTATGTAGGAACAAGTTTGTATAGGTATTTCAAAGATGCCCAGAACTGAGCTAAACTTGGTATGTGTCCAACTCCTAGAAATAACATCATGCCCCATCTCCCTTACTTCCAGCTAGTAAGGATCACATAATTCCTAACAAAGTTTTGACACAGATTCCCAATTCGGGCATTCAGAACATATAGCACGTTGCTGTAAGCAAGCACATTCTCATTAATGATGCAAGTTACTATGTAGGAACAAGTTTGTATAGGTATTTCAAAGATGCCCAGAACTGAGCTAAACTTGGTATGTGTCCAACTCCTAGAAATAACTTCATGCCCCATCTCCCTTACTTCCAGCTAGTAAGGCTCACATAATTCCTAACAAAGTTTTGACACAGATTTCCAATTCGGGCATTCAGAACATATAGCACGTTGCTGTAAGCAAGCACATTCTCATTCAAAGTTGCAAGTTACTATGTAGGAAAAAGTTTGTATAGGTATTTCAAAGATGCCCAGAACTGAGCTAAACTTGGTATGTGTCCAACTCCTAGAAATAACTTAATGCCCCATCTCCCTTACTTCCAGCTAGTAAGGATCACATAATTCCTAACAAAGTTTTGACACAGATTCCCAATTCGGGCATTCAGAACATATAGCACGTTGCTGTAAGCAAGCACATTCTCATTCAAAGTTGCAAGTTACTATGTAGGAACAAGTTTGTATAGGTATTTCAAAGATGCCCAGAACTGAGCTAAACTTGGTATGTGTCCAACTCCTAAAAATAACTTCATGCCCCATCTCCCTTACTTCCAGCTAGTAAGGATCACATAATTCCTAACAAAGTTTTGACACAGATTGACAATTCGGGCATT
Organism: Diceros bicornis minor; assembly: GCF_020826845.1. Taxonomy (NCBI): domain Eukaryota; kingdom Metazoa; phylum Chordata; class Mammalia; order Perissodactyla; family Rhinocerotidae; genus Diceros; species Diceros bicornis. The sequence goes on along the minus strand of NC_080769.1, from coordinate 451,536 downwards.
CAGAACATATAGCACGTTGCTGTAAGCAAGCAGATTCTCATTAAAGATGCAAGTTACTATGTAGGAACAAGTTTTTATAGGTATTTCAAAGATGCCCAGAACTGAGCTAAACTTGGTATGTGTCCAACTCCTAGAAATAACTTCATGCCCCATCTCCCTTACTTCCAGCTAGTAAGGATCACATAATTCCTAACAAAGTTTTGACACAGATTCCCAATTTGGGCAATCAGAACATATAGCACGTTGCTGTAAGCAAGCACATTCTCATTCAAAGATGCAAGTTACTATGTAGGAACAAGTTTGTATAGGTATTTCAAAGATGCCCAGAACTGAGCTAAACTTGGTATGTGTCCAACTCCTAGAAATAACATCATGCCCCATCTCCCTTACTTCCAACTAGTAAGGATCACATAATTCCTAACAAAGTTTTGACACAGATTCCCAATTCGGGCATTCAGAACATATAGCACGTTGCAGTAAGCAAGCACATTCTCATTCAAAGATGCAAGTTACTATGTAGGAACAAGTTTGTATAGGTATGTCAAAGATGCCCAGAACTGAGCTAAACTTGGTATGTGTCCAACTCCTAGAAATAACTTCATGCCCCATCTCCCTTACTTCCAGCTAGTAAGGATCACATAATTCCTAACAAAGCTTTGACACAGATTCCCAATTCGGGCATTCAGAACATATAGCACGTTGCTGTAAGCAAGCACATTCTCATTCAAAGATGCAAGTTACTATGTAGCAACAAGTTTGTATAGGTATTTCAAAGATGCCCAGAACTGAGCTAAACTTGGTATGTGTCCAACTCCTAGAAATAACTTCATGCCCCTTCTCCATTACTTCCAGCTAGTAAGGATCACATAATTCCTAACAAAGTTTTGACACAGATTCCCAATTCGGGCATTCAGAATATATAGCACGTTGCTGTAAGCAAGCAGATTCTCATTCAAAGTTGCAAGTTACTATGTAGGAACAAGTTTGTATAGGTATTTCAAAGATGCCCAGAACTGAGCTAAACTTGGTATGTGTCCAACTCCTAGAAATAACTTCATGCCCCATCTCCCTTACTTCCAGCTAGTAAGGATCACATAATTCCTAACAAAGTTTTGACACAGATTCCCAATTCGGGCATTCAGAACATATAGCACGTTGCTGTAAGCAAGCACATTCTCATTCAAAGATGCAAGTTACTATGTAGGAACAAGTTTGTATAGGTATTTCAAAGATGCCCAGAACTGAGCTAAACTTGGTATGTGTCCAACTCCTAGAAATAACTTCATGCCCCATCTCCCTTATTTCCAGCTAGTAAGGATCACATAATACCTAACAAAGTTTTGACACAGATTCCCAATTCGGGAATTCAGAACATATAGCACGTTGCTGTAAGCAAGCACATTCTCATTCAAAGTTGCAAGTTACTATGTAGGAACAAGTTTGTATAGGTATTTCAAAGATGTCCAGAACTGAGCTAAACTTGGTATGTGTCCAACTCCTAGAAATAACTTCATGCCCCATCTCCCTTATTTCCAGCTAGTAAGGATCACATAATACCTAACAAAGTTTTGACACAGATTCCCAATTCGGGAATTCAGAACATATAGCACGTTGCTGTAAGCAAGCAGATTCTCATTCAAAGTTGCAAGTTACTATGTAGGAACAAGTTTGTATAGGTATTTCAAAGATGCCCAGAACTGAGCTAAACTTGGTATGTGTCCAACTCCTAGAAATAACATCATGCCCCATCTCCCTTACTTCCAGCTAGTAAGGATCACATAATTCCTAACAAAGTTTTGACACAGATTCCCAATTCGGGCATTCAGAACATATAGCACGTTGCTGTAAGCAAGCACATTCTCATTCAAAGATGCAAGTTACTATGTAGGAACAAGTTTGTATAGGTATTTCAAAGATGCCCAGAACTGAGCTAAACTTGGTATGTGTCCAACTCCTAGAAATAACTTCATGCCCCATCTCCCTTATTTCCAGCTAGTAAGGATCACATAATACCTAACAAAGTTTTGACACAGATTCCCAATTCGGGAATTCAGAACATATAGCACGTTGCTGTAAGCAAGCACATTCTCATTCAAAGTTGCAAGTTACTATGTAGGATCAAGTTTGTATAGGTATTTCAAAGATGTCCAAAACTGAGCTAAACTTGGTATGTGTCCAACTCCTAGAAATAACTTCATGCCCCATCTCCCTTACTTCCAGCTAGTAAGGCTCACATAATTCCTAACAAAGTTTTGACACAGATTCCCAATTCGGGCATTCAGAACATATAGCACGTTGCTGTAAGCAAGCACATTCTCATTCAAAGTTGCAAGTTACTCTGTAGGAACAAGTTTGTATAGGTATTTCAAAGATGCCCAGAACTGAGCTAAACTTGGTATGTGTCCAACTCCTAGAAATAACATCATGCCCCATCTCCCTTACTTCCAGCTAGGAAGGATCACATAATTCCTAACAAAGTTTTGACACAGATTCCCAATTCGGGCATTCAGAACATATAGCACGTTGCTGTAAGCAAGCACATTCTCATTAATGATGCAAGTTACTATGTAGGAACAAGTTTGTATAGGTATTTCAAAGATGCCCAGAACTGAGCTAAACTTGGTATGTGTCCAACTCCTAGAAATAACTTCATGCCCCATCTCCCTTACTTCCAGCTAGTAAGGCTCACATAATTCCTAACAAAGTTTTGACACAGATTCCCAATTCGGGCATTCAGAACATATAGCACGTTGCTGTAAGCAAGCACATTCTCATTCAAAGATGCAAGTTACTATGTAGGAACAAGTTTGTATAGGTAATTCAAAGATGCCCAGAACTGAGCTAAACTTGGTATGTGTCCAACTCCTAGAAATAACTTCATGCCCCATCTCCCTTACTTCCAGCTAGTAAGGCTCACATAATTGCTAACAAAGTTTTGACACAGATTGCCAATTCGGGCATTCAGAACATATAGCACGTTGCTGTAAGCAAGCACATTCTCATTCAAAGTTGCAAGTTACTATGTAGGAACAAGTTTGTATAGGTATTTCAAAGATGCCCAGAACTGAGCTAAACTTGGTATGTGTCCAACTCCTAGAAATAACTTCATGCCCCATCTCCCTTACTTCCGGCTAGTAAGGATCACATAATTCCTAACAAAGTTTTGACACAGATTCCCAATTCGGGCATTCAGAACATATAGCACGTTGCTGTAAGCAAGCACATTCTCATTCAAAGATGCAAGTTACTATGTAAGAACAAGTTTGTATAGGTATTTCAAAGATGCCCAGAACTGAGCTAAACTTGGTATGTGTCCAACTCCTAGAAATAACTTCATGCCCCATCTACCTTATTTCCAGCTAGTAAGGATCACATAATACCTAACAAAGTTTTGACACAGATTCCCAATTCGGGCATTCAGAACATATAGGACGTTGCTGTAAGCAAGCACATTCTCATTCAAAGTTGCAAGTTACTATGTAGGATCAAGTTTGTATAGGTATTTCAAAGATGTCCAGAACTGAGCTAAACTTGGTATGTGTCCAACTCCTAGAAATAACTTCATGCCCCATCTCCCTTACTTCCAGCTAGTAAGGATCACATAATTCCTAACAAAGTTTTGACACAGATTCCCATTTCGGGCATTCAGAACATATAGCACGTTGCTGTAAGCAAGCACATTCTCATTCAAAGTTGCAAGTTACTATGTAGGAACAAGTTTGTATAGGTATTTCAAAGATGCCCAGAACTGAGCTAAACTTGGTATGTGTCCAACTCCTAGAAATAACATCATGCCCCATCTCCCTTACTTCCAGCTAGTAAGGATCACATAATTCCTAACAAAGTTTTGACACAGATTCCCAATTCGGGCATTCAGAACATATAGCACGTTGCTGTAAGCAAGCACATTCTCATTAATGATGCAAGTTACTATGTAGGAACAAGTTTGTATAGGTATTTCAAAGATGCCCAGAACTGAGCTAAACTTGGTATGTGTCCAACTCCTAGAAATAACTTCATGCCCCATCTCCCTTACTTCCAGCTAGTAAGGCTCACATAATTCCTAACAAAGTTTTGACACAGATTCCCAATTCGGGCATTCAGAACATATAGCACGTTGCTGTAAGCAAGCACATTCTCATTCAAAGATGCAAGTTACTATGTAGGAACAAGTTTGTATAGGTAATTCAAAGATGCCCAGAACTGAGCTAAACTTGGTATGTGTCCAACTCCTAGAAATAACTTCATGCCCCATCTCCCTTACTTCCAGCTAGTAAGGATCACATAATTCCTAACAAAGTTTTGACACAGATTGCCAATTCGGGCATTCAGAACATATAGCACGTTGCTGTAAGCAAGCACATTCTCATTCAAAGTTGCAAGTTACTATGTAGGAACAAGTTTGTATAGGTATTTCAAAGATGCCCAGAACTGAGCTAAACTTGGTATGTGTCCAACTCCTAGAAATAACTTCATGCCCCATCTCCCTTACTTCCAGCTAGTAAGGATCACATAATTCCTAACAAAGTTTTGACACAGATTGCCAATTCGGGCATTCAGAACATATAGCACGTTGCTGTAAGCAAGCACATTCTCATTCAAAGTTGCAAGTTACTATGTAGGAACAAGTTTGTATAGGTATTTCAAAGATGCCCAGAACTGAGCTAAACTTGGTATGTGTCCAACTCCTAGAAATAACTTCATGCCCCATCTCCCTTACTTCCAGCTAGTAAGGATCACATAATTCCTAACAAAGCTTTGACACAGATTCCCAATTCGGGCATTCAGAACATATAGCACGTTGCTGCAAGCAAGCACATTCTCATTCAAAGATGCAAGTTACTATGTAGCAACAAGTTTGTATAGGGATTTCAAAGATGCCCAGAACTGAGCTAAACTTGGTATGTGTCCAACTCCTAGAAATAACTTCATGCCCCTTCTCCATTACTTCCAGCTAGTAAGGATCACATAATTCCTAACAAAGTTTTGACACAGATTCCCAATTCGGGCATTCAGAATATATAGCACGTTGCTGTAAGCAAGCAGATTCTCATTCAAAGTTGCAAGTTACTATGTAGGAACAAGTTTGTATAGGTATTTCAAAGATGCCCAGAACTGAGCTAAACTTGGTATGTGTCCAACTCCTAGAAATAACTTCATGCCCCATCTCCCTTACTTCCAGCTAGTAAGGATCACATAATTCCTAACAAAGTTTTGACACAGATTCCCAATTCGGGCATTCAGAACATATATCACGTTGCTGTAAGCAAGCACATTCTCATTCAAAGATGCAAGTTACTATGTAGGAACAAGTTTGTATAGGTATTTCAAAGATGCCCAGAACTGAGCTAAACTTGGTATGTGTCCAACTCCTAGAAATAACTTCATGCCCCATCTCCCTTATTTCCAGCTAGTAAGGATCACATAATACCTAACAAAGTTTTGACACAGATTGCCAATTCGGGCATTCAGAACATATAGCACGTTGCTGTAAGCAAGCACATTCTCATTCAAAGTTGCAAGTTACTATGTAGGATCAAGTTTGTATAGGTATTTCAAAGATGTCCAGAACTGAGCTAAACTTGGTATGTGTCCAACTCCTAGAAATAACTTCATGCCCCATCTCCCTTACTTCCAGCTAGTAAGGCTCACATAATTCCTAACAAAGTTTTGACACAGATTCCCAATTCGGGCATTCAGAACATATAGCACGTTGCTGTAAGCAAGCACATTCTCATTCAAAGTTGCAAGTTACTATGTAGGAACAAGTTTGTATAGGTATTTCAAAGATGCCCAGAACTGAGCTAAACTTGGTATGTGTCCAACTCCTAGAAATAACATCATGCCCCATCTCCCTTACTTCCAGCTAGGAAGGATCACATAATTCCTAACAAAGTTTTGACACAGATTCCCAATTCGGGCATTCAGAACATATAGCACGTTGCTGTAAGCAAGCACATTCTCATTAATGATGCAAGTTACTATGTAGGAACAAGTTTGTATAGGTATTTCAAAGATACGCAGAACTGAGCTAAACTTGGTATGTGTCCAACTCCTAGAAATAACTTCATGCCCCATCTCCCTTACTTCCAGCTAGTAAGGCTCACATAATTCCTAACAAAGTTTTGACACAGATTCCCAATTCGGGCATTCAGAACATATAGCACGTTGCTGTAAGCAAGCACATTCTCATTCAAAGATGCAAGTTACTATGTAGGAACAAGTTTGTATAGGTAATTCAAAGATGCCCAGAACTGAGCTAAACTTGGTATGTGTCCAACTCCTAGAAATAACTTCATGCCCCATCTCCCTTACTTCCAGCTAGTAAGGATCACATAATTCCTAACAAAGTTTTGACACAGATTGCCAATTCGGGCATTCAGAACATATAGCACGTTGCTGTAAGCAAGCACATTCTCATTCAAAGTTGCAAGTTACTATGTAGGAACAAGTTTGTATAGGTATTTCAAAGATGCCCAGAACTGAGCTAAACTTGGTATGTGTCCAACTCCTAGAAATAACTTCATGCCCCATCTCCCTTACTTCCAGCTAGTAAGGATCACATAATTCCTAACAAAGTTTTGACACAGATTCCCAATTCGGGCATTCAGAACATATAGCACGTTGCTGTAAGCAAGCACATTCTCATTCAAAGATGCAAGTTACTATGTAGGAACAAGTTTGTATAGGTATTTCAAAGATGCCCAGAACTGAGCTAAACTTGGTATGTGTCCAACTCCTAGAAATAACTTCATGCCCCTCTCCCTTATTTCCAGCTAGTAAGGATCACATAATACCTAACAAAGTTTTGACACAGATTCCCAATTCGGGCATTCAGAACATATAGCACGTTGCTGTAAGCAAGCACATTCTCATTCAAAGTTGCAAGTTACTATGTAGGATCAAGTTTGTATAGGTATTTCAAAGATGTCCAGAACTGAGCTAAACTTGGTATGTGTCCAACTCCTAGAAATAACTTCATGCCCCATCTCCCTTACTTCCAGCTAGTAAGGATCACATAATTCCTAACAAAGTTTTGACACAGATTCCCAATTCGGGCATTCAGAACATATAGCACGTTGCTGTAAGCAAGCACATTCTCATTCAAAGTTGCAAGTTACTATGTAGGAACAAGTTTGTATAGGTATTTCAAAGATGCCCAGAACTGAGCTAAACTTGGTATGTGTCCAACTCCTAGAAATAACATCATGCCCCATCTCGCTTACTTCCAGCTAGTAAGGATCACATAATTCCTAACAAAGTTTTGACACAGATTCCCAATTCGGGCATTCAGAACATATAGCACGTTGTTGTAAGCAAGCACATTCTCATTAATGATGCAAGTTACTATGTAGGAACAAGTTTGTATAGGTATTTCAAAGATGCCCAGAACTGAGCTAAACTTGGTATGTGTCCAACTCCTAGAAATAACTTCATGCCCCATCTCCCTTACTTCCAGCTAGTAAGGCTCACATAATTCCTAACAAAGTTTTGACACAGATTCCCAATTCGGGCATTCAGAACATATAGCACGTTGCTGTAAGCAAGCACATTCTCATTCAAAGATGCAAGTTACTATGTAGGAACAAGTTTGTATAGGTAATTCAAAGATGCCCAGAACTGAGCTAAACTTGGTATGTGTCCAACTCCTAGAAATAACTTCATGCCCCATCTCCCTTACTTCCAGCTAGTAAGGATCACATAATTCCTAACAAAGTTTTGACACAGATTGCCAATTCGGGCATTCAGAACATATAGCACGTTGCTGTAAGCAAGCACATTCTCATTCAAAGTTGCAAGTTACTATGTAGGAACAAGTTTGTATAGGTATTTCAAAGATGCCCAGAACTGAGCTAAACTTGGTATGTGTCCAACTCCTAGAAATAACTTCATGCCCCATCTCCCTTACTTCCAGCTAGTAAGGATCACATAATTCCTAACAAAGTTTTGACACAGATTCCCAATTCGGGCATTCAGAACATATAGCACGTTGCTGTAAGCAAGCACATTCTCATTCAAAGTTGCAAGTTACTATGTAGGAACAAGTTTGTATAGGTATTTCAAAGATGCCCAGAACTGAGCTAAACTTGGTATGTGTCCAACTCCTAGAAATAACTTCATGCCCCATCTCCCTTACTTCCAGCTAGTAAGGATCACATAATTCCTAACAAATTTTTGACACAGATTCCCAATTCGGGCATTCAGAACATATAGCACGTTGCTGTAAGCAAGCACATTCTCATTCAAAGTTGCAAGTTACTATGTAGGAACAAGTTTGTATAGGTATTTCAAAGATGCCCAGAACTGAGCTAAACTTGGTATGTGTCCAACTCCTAGAAATAACTTCATGCCCCATCTCCCTTACTTCCAGCTAGTAAGGATCACATAATTCCTAACAAAGTTTTGACACAGATTCCCAATTCGGGCATTCAGAACATATAGCACGTTGCTGCAAGCAAGCACATTCTCATTCAAAGTTGCAAGTTACTATGTAGGAACAAGTTTGTATAGGTATTTCAAAGATGCCCAGAACTGAGCTAAACTTGGTATGTGTCCAACTCCTAGAAATAACTTCATGCCCCATCTCCCTTACTTCCAGCTAGTAAGGATCACATAATTCCTAACAAAGTTTTGACACAGATTCCCAATTCGGGCATTCAGAACATATAGCACGTTGCTGCAAGCAAGCACATTCTCATTCAAAGTTGCAAGTTACTATGTAGGAACAAGTTTGTATAGGTATTTCAAAGATGACCAGAACTGAGCTAAACTTGGTATGTGTCCAACTCCTAGAAATAACTTCATGCCCCATCTCCCTTACTTCCAGCTAGTAAGGATCACATAATTCCTAACAAAGTTTTGACACAGATTCCCAATTCGGGCATTCAGAACATATAGCACGTTGCTGTAAGCAAGCACATTCTCATTCAAAGTTGCAAGTTACTATGTAGGAACAAGTTTGTATAGGTATTTCAAAGATGCCCAGAACTGAGCTAAACTTGGTATGTGTCCAACTCATAGAAATAACTTCATGCCCCATCTCCCTTACTTCCAGCTAGTAAGGATCACATAATTCCTAACAAAGTTTTGACACAGATTCCCAATTCGGGCATTCAGAACATATAGCACGTTGCTGTAAGCAAGCAGATTCTCATTCAAAGATGCAAGTTACTATGTAGGAACAAGTTTGTATAGGTATTTCAAAGATGCCCAGAACTGAGCTAAACTTGGTATGTGTCCAACTCCTAGAAATAACTTCATGCCCCATCTCCCTTACTTCCAGCTCGTAAGGATGACATAATTCCTAACAAAGTTTTGACACAGATTCCCAATTCGGGCATTCAGAACATATAGCACGTTCCTGTAAGCAAGCAGATTCTCATTCAAAGTTGCAAGTTACTATGTAGGAACAAGTTTGTATAGGTATTTCAAAGAAGCCCAGAACTGAGCTAAACTTGGTATGTGTCCAACTCCTAGAAATAACTTCATGCCCCATCTCCCTTACTTCCAGCTAGTAAGGATCACATAATTCCTAACAAAGTTTTGACACAGATTCCCAATTCGGGCATTCAGAACATATAGCACGTTGCTGCAAGCAAGCACATTCTCATTCAAAGTTGCAAGTTACTATGTAGGAACAAGTTTGTATAGGTATTTCAAAGATGCCCAGAACTGAGCTAAACTTGGTATGTGTCCAACTCCTAGAAATAACTTCATGCCCCATCTCCCTTACTTCCAGCTAGTAAGGATCACATAATTCCTAACAAAGTTTTGACACAGATTGCCAATTCGGGCATTCAGAACATATAGCACGTTGCTGTAAGCAAGCACATTCTCATTCAAAGTTGCAAGTTACTATGTAGGAACAAGTTTGTATAGGTATTTCAAAGATGCCCAGAACTGAGCTAAACTTGGTATGTGTCCAACTCATAGAAATAACTTCATGCCCCATCTCCCTTACTTCCAGCTAGTAAGGATCACATAATTCCTAACAAAGTTTTTTTTTTTTTTTTTTTTTTTTACATTTTTATTGATATTTTAATGGTTTCTAACATTGTGAGATTTTGGGTTGTACATTTTTGTTTGTCCTTCACCCCATATATGACTCCCTTCACCCCTTGTGCCCACCCCCCACCCCCACTTCCCGGGTAACCACAGTCCAGTTTTCTCTGTCCATGTGTTTGTTTATATTCCACATATGAGTGAGATCATACAGTGTTTGTCTTTCTCTTTCTGGCTTATTTCACTTAACATAATACGCTCCAGGCCCATCCATGTTGTTGCAAATGGGACGATTTTGTCTTTTTTTATGGCTGAGTAGTATTCCATTGTATATATATACCACATTTTCTTAATCCAATCGTCAGTCGAGGGACACTTAGGTTGCTTCCACTTCTTGGCTATGGTGAATAATGCTGCAATGAACATAGGGGTGCATAAGCCTCTTTGGATTGTTGATTTCAGGTGCGTTGGATAGATTCCCAGTAGTGGGATGGCTGGATCATAGGGCATCTCTATTTTTAATTCTTTGAGGAATCTCCATACCGTTTTCCATAGAGGCTGCACCAATTTGCATTCCCACCAGCTGTGTATGAGGGTTCCTGTTTCTCCACATCCTCTCCAACATTTGTTGTTTTTTGTCTTGGTGATTATAGCCATTCTAACGGGCGTGAGGTGGTATCTTAGTGTTGTTTTGATTTGCATTTCCCTGATGATTAGTGATGTTGAGCATCTTTTCATGTGCCTATTGGCCATCTGTATATCTTCCTTGGAGAAGTGTCTGTTCATTTCCTCTGCCCATTTTTTGATCGGGTTGTTTGTTTTTTTGTTGTTCAATTGTGTGAGTTCTTTATATATTATGGAGATCAACCCCTTGTCAGATGTATGTTTTGCAAATATTCTCTCCCAGCTGGTTGGTTGTTTGTTCATCTTGATTCTGATTTCATTTGTCTTATAAAAGCTCTTTAGTCTGATAAAGTCCCACTTGTTTATTTTTTCTTTAGTTTCCCTAGTCTGGGTAGGCATGTCATCCGAAAAGATTCCTTTAAAACCAATGTCAAATAGTGTGTTGCCTATATTTTCTTCTATGAGTTTTATAGTTTCAGGTCTCACCTTCAGGTCTTTGATCCATTTTGAGTTAATTTTTGTGTATGGCGATAGCACATGGTCCACTTTCATTCTTTTGCATGTGGATGCCCATTTTTCCCAACACCATTTATTGAAGAGACTTTCCTTTCTCCATTGCATGTCCTTAGCACCTTTGTCGAAAATTAGCTGTCCGTATATGTGTGGTTTTATTTCTGGGCTTTCAATTCTGTTCCATTGATCTGTGTGTCTGTTTTTGTACCAGTACCATGCTGTTTTGATTACTATTGCTTTGTAGTATGTTTTGAAGTCAGGAATTGTGATGCCTCCTGCTTTGTTCTTTTTCTTTAGGATTTCTTTAGCTATTCGGGGTCTTTTGTTGCCCCATATAAATTTTAGTATTCTTTTTTCTATTTCTGTGAAGAATGTCATTGGGATTCTGATTGGGATTGCATTGAATCTGTAGATTGCTTTAGGTAATATAGACATTTTAACTATGTTTATTCTTCCAATCCACGTGCATGGGATATCTTTCCATTTCTTTATGTCATCGTTGATTTCCCTCAATAATGTCTTGTAGTTCTCATTGTATAGGTCCTTCACCTCCTTGGTAAGATTTATTCCTAGGTATTTTATTCTTTTTGATGCAATTGTAAATGGTATTATCTTTTTGAGCTCTCTTTCTGTTAGTTCATTATTAGCATATAGAAATGCAACTGATTTTTGTAGATTGATTTTGTACCCTGCAACTTTGCTGTAGTTGTTGATTGTTTCTAACAGTTTTCCAACAGATTCTTTAGGGTTTTCTATATATACAATCATGTCATCTGCAAATAGTGAGAGTTTCACTTCTTCGTTACCTATTTGGATTCCTTTTATTCCTTTTTCTTGCCTAATTGCTCTGGCCAAAACCTCCAGTACTATGTTGAACAGGAGTGGTGAGAGTGGGCAGCCCTGCCTCGTTCCTGTTCTCAGAGGAATGGCTTTCAGTCTTTCCCCGTTGAGTATGATGTTAGCTGTGGGTTTGTCATATATGGCCTTTATTATGTTGAGGTACTTTCCTTCTATTCCCAATTTATTGAGAGTTTTTATCATAAATGGATGTTGTATCTTGTCAAATGCCTTCTCTGCGTCTATTGAGATGATCATGTGGTTTTTATTCTTTGTTTTGTTGATGTGATGTATCACGTTGATTGATTTGCGGATGTTGAACCATCCCTGCGTCTCTGGTATAAATCCCACTTGATCATGGTGTATGATCTTTTTAATATATTGTTGTATTCGGTTTGCCAATATTTTGTTGAGGATTTTTGCATCAATGTTCATCAGCGATATTGGCCTGTAATTTTCTTTCTTTGTATTGTCTTTGTCTGGTTTCGGTATCAGGGTGATGTTGGCCTCGTAGAATGATTCAGGAAGTGTTCCATCTTCCTCTATTTTTTGGAATAGTTTGAGGAGGATGGGTATTAAATCTTCTTTGAATGTTTGGTAAAATTCACTGGAGAAGCCATCTGGTCCTGGACTTTTATTTTTTGGGAGGTTTTTGATTACTATTTCAATCTCTTTACTTGTGATTGGTCTATTCAGATTCTCCATTTCTTCTTGGTTCAATTTTGGGAGGTTGTATAAGTCTAAGAATTTATCCATTTCTTCTAGATTGTCCGATTTGTTGGCATATAATTTCTCATAGTATTCTCTTATAATCCTCTGTATTTCCATGGTATCCGTTGTAATTTCTCCTCTTTCATTTCTAATTTTATTTACTTGAGCCTTTTCTCTTTTTTTCTTAGTTAGCCTGGCTAAGGGTTTGTCTATTTTGTTTATCTTCTCGAAGAACCAACTCTTTGTTTCATTAATCCTTTCTACTGTTTTTTTGGTCTCAATATCATTTATTTCTGCTCTGATTTTTATTATTTCTCTCCTTCTGCTGGCTTTGGGTTTTGTTTGTTCTTCTTTTTCTAGTTCTGTTAGGTGTAATTTAAGGTTGCCTATTAGGGCTTTTTCTTGTTTGTTAAGGTGGGCTTGTATCGCTATGAGTTTCCCTCTCAGGACCGCTTTTGCTGCATCCCATATGGTTTGATATGGCATGTTATCATTTTCGTTTGTTTCCAGATAGTTTTTGATTTCTCCTTTAATTTCATCAATGATCCATTGGTTGTTCAGTAGCATGTTGTTTAATCTCCACATTTTTGTCACTTTCCCAGTTTTTTTTTCCTGGTTCATTTCCAGTTTCATAGCCTTATGGTCTGAAAAGATGCTTGTTATGATTTCAATCCTCTTAAATTTATTGAGGCTTGCTTTGTTTCCCAACATATGGTCTATCCTAGAGAATGTTCCATGCGCGCTTGAGAAGAATGTGTAGTCAGCTGTTTTTGGGTGGAGTGCTCTGTATATGTCTACTAGGTCCATCTCGTCCAGTTTTTCATTTAAGTCTAATATTTCTTTATTAACTTTTTGTCTGGATGATCTATCCATTGCTGTAAGTGGGGTGTTAAGATCCCCTACTATTATTGTGTTGTTGTTGATTTCTCCTTTTAGGTTTGTTAATAGTTGTTTTATGTACATTGGTGCTCCTATGTTGGGTGCATATATATTTATAAGTGATATGTCTTCTTGATGGAGTGTCCCTTTTATCATTATATATTTCCCTTCTTTGTCTTTCTTAACCTGTTTTATCTTGAAGTCTACTTTGTCTGATATGAGTATGGCAACACCTGCTTTCTTTTGTTTGCCATTAGCTTGGAGTATTGTCTTCCATCCTTTCACTCTGAGCCTGTGCTTGTCTTTAGTGCTAAGATGTGTTTCCTGAAGGCAGCATATTGTTGGGTCTTGCTTTTTAATCCATCCTGCCACTCTGTATCTTTTGATTGGAGAGTTCAATCCATTTACATTTAGGGTAATTATTGAAATATGAGGGTTGAATGTTGCTGTTTTGTCACTTATTTTCTGGTTCTTTTGCATTTCCTTTGTTTCTTGTCCCATTTGTTTTGGACTGCCAATTCAGTTTGGTTGTTCTGTCTTATGATTCTTCTAGTTTTCTCTTTGTTTATCATATGTGGTTTTAATTTGATTATTTGTTTAGTGGTTACCTTGAGGTTTGGGCAAAAAATCTTCTGTATGAGATAGTCCATTATCTGATAGCCTCCTATTTCCTTATACTAAGTCAATTCAGTCACTTTCCTCTTCCCCTTCTAAGTTGCTCTTGTTATACCTTATTCTATCTTGTGTTGTGGCTGTGTGTTTACAGTGATGAGGTTAAATTTATTTTTGGTGAATTTCTTCCTTTGATCTTTGAGTTTAGTATTTAAGTGGTTGCTAACCTATTCCGGTAAAGATCTACTATTTCTCTGATTTTGTCTGCCTACTTTTCTCCTTACTCCAAGCTTTGTGTTCCCTTTCTCTTCTTGTTTTCGGGCCTGAGGGCCTTCTTGAGTATTTCTTGTAGTGGCGGTCTCGTGGCCATGAACTCCCTTAGCTTTTGTTTATCTGGGAGAGTTACTATTTCTCCATCATATTTGAAGGATATTTTTGCTGGATAGAGTATTCTTGGCTGAAAGTTTTTGTCTTTTAGTATTTTGAATATATCATTCCAGTCTCTTCTAGCCTGAAAAGTTTCTGTTGAGAAATCCGCTGAGAGCCTGATGGGAGTTCCTTTGTACGTTATTTTTTGTTTTTGTCTAGCTGCCCTTAATATTGTTTCTTTGTCGTTGACCCTGGCTAGCCTTACCACTAGGTGTCGTGGTGAAGGCCTTTGTCTGTTAATATATATAGGAGTCCTGTTGGCTTCGCTTACTGGTATTTCCTGCTCCTTCCCCAGATTTGGGAAATTTTCAGCTATTATTTCCTTGAATAGGCTCTCTGTTCCTCTTTCCCTCTCCTCTCCCTCAGGAATACCTATAATTCTTATGTTACATTTTCTAATAGAGTCCGATATTTCTTGGAGTCTTTCTTCATTTCTTTTTAGTCTTAGTTCTCTCTCTTCTTCCATCTGGAGTATATCTGTATTCCTATCCTATAAAGTACTAATTCTTTCCTCCATATTGTCAGCTCTGTTCTTTAAAGATTCCAGATTCTCCTTTATCTCCTCCATTGTGTTCTTCATCTCCATCAGCCCTGATAGGTTTTTCTTTATGATTTCAATCTCTTTTGTGAAGAAACTCCTAATCTCATTGAATTGTTTGTCTGTGTTGTCTCGTATTTCGTTGAGTGTTTTTATGATAGCTATTTTGAAATCTCTGTCATTTAGTTTATGGATTTCTGTGTCTTCGGGGTTGATTTCTGGTTGCTTGTCATTTTGTTTCTGGTCTGGTGATTTCATATATTTTTGCATTGTGGTTCCTGTGTTGGTTTTGGTTTTCCTCATCCTGGAAGTCTCTGGTTGCACTTTCCACCTGCCGCCACTGTGTGGTGGTGAAGGGCTGTGTAGTCTAAGCCCCCTGCGCTCTGCCCCAGTTTTTCTGCTGCGATCCGCAGTTTTGTTTTGTTTTGTTTTGTTTCTTTTCCCCACTGCGATCCACGGGTCCAGTCCAATTTATTCAGGTCTGCCTCGGACCGCTAGATCTGGTCGAGCTGCAGACTCCGGGTTGTGGGGAGGGGGGAGCTCTCTCTTTTGCCCTCTGGGTCCCTGACGTGGGAGGCTTCTCGTTTGCCCCTCTTTATCCGCTCTCTGGGTTGCTCAGATGTTGATGGTAGCCCTGTGGCTCCTCTGAGCCCTCTGTGCGGGAGTTTCCCACTGGTTGAGAGCGCCCGAAGAGCTGCAGTTTCCCGCCGAGGGCCGCCCCTCCCCCCTCTCTGGGAGCCGCGCGGACCGGATCGCTGATCTGATGGGGAGGGAGCGGAGTTCTCCTTACCTCTCCCCACTTCCTCCGGGGGCCCAGCACGTTCCGCTCTCAGATGTGCGGCAGTGTGGATCCCTCCGCTCCAGCTTTTGACTGTCTGGGATTCCGTTGTTTGTCTGTGGCTGTTACTTTTGTTGTATTTTGTGGGGGAAGAATTCACGGGAAAGCTCACTCCGCCATGATGCTGACGTCACTCCTCCTAACAAAGTTTTGACACAGATTCCCAATTCGGGCATTCAGAACATATAGCACGTTGCTGTAAGCAAGCAGATTCTCATTCAAAGATGCAAGTTACTATGTAGGAACAAGTTTGTATAGGTATTTCAAAGATGCCCAGAACTGAGCTAAACTTGGTATGTGTCCAACTCCTAGAAATAACTTCATGCCCCATCTCCCTTACTTCCAGCTCGTAAGGATGACATAATTCCTAACAAAGTTTTGACACAGATTCCCAATTCGGGCATTCAGAACATATAGCACGTTCCTGTAAGCAAGCAGATTCTCATTCAAAGTTGCAAGTTACTATGTAGGAACAAGTTTGTATAGGTATTTCAAAGAAGCCCAGAACTGAGCTAAACTTGGTATGTGTCCAACTCCTAGAAATAACTTCATGACCCATCTCCCTTACTTCCAGCTAGTAAGGATCACATAATTCCTAACAAAGTTTTGACACAGATTCCCAATTCGGGCATTCAGAACATATAGCACGTTGCTGCAAGCAAGCACATTCTCATTCAAAGTTGCAAGTTACTATGTAGGAACAAGTTTGTATAGGTATTTCAAAGATGCCCAGAACTGAGCTAAACTTGGTATGTCTCCAACTCCAAGAAATAACTTCATGCCCCATCTCCCTTACTTCCAGCTAGTAAGGATCACATAATTCCTAACAAAGTTTTGACACAGATTCCCAATTCGGGCATTCAGAACATATAGCACGTTGCTGTAAGCAAGCACATTCTCATTCAAAGTTGCAAGTTACTATGTAGGAACAAGTTTGTATAGGTATTTCAAAGATGCCCAGAACTGAGCTAAACTTGGTATGTGTCCAACTCCTAGAAATAACTTCATGCCCCATCTGCCTTACTTCCAGCTAGTAAGGATCACATAATTCCTAACAAAGTTTTGACACAGATTCCCAATTCGGGCATTCAGAACATATAGCACGTTGCTGTAAGCAAGCAGATTCTCATTCAAAGATGCAAGTTACTATGTAGGAACAAGTTTGTATAGGTATTTCAAAGATGCCCAGAACTGAGCTAAACTTGGTATGTGTCCAACTCCTAGAAATAACTTCATGCCCCATCTCCCTTACTTCCAGCTAGTAAGGATCACATAATTCCTAACAAAGTTTTGACACAGATTCCCAATTCGGGCATTCAGAACATATAGCACGTTGCTGTAAGCAAGCACATTCTCATTCAAAGTTGCAAGTTACTATGTAGGAACAAGTTTGTATAGGTATTTCAAAGATGCCCAGAACTGAGCTAAACTTGGTATGTGTCCAACTCCTAGAAATAACTTCATGCCCCATCTCCCTTACTTCCAGCTAGTAAGGATCACATAATTCCTAACAAAGTTTTGACACAGATTCCCAATTCGGGCTTTCAGAACATATAGCACGTTGCTGTAAGCAAGCACATTCTCATTCAAAGTTGCAAGTTACTATGTAGGAACAAGTTTGTATAGGTATTTCAAAGATGCCCAGAACTGAGCTAAACTTGGTATGTGTCCAACTCCTAGAAATAACTTCATGCTCCACCTCCCTTACTTCCAGCTAGTAAGGATCACATAATTCCTAACAAAGTTTTGACACAGATTCCCAAATCGGGCATTCAGAACATATAGCACGTTGCTGCAAGCAAGCACATTCTCATTCAAAGTTGCAAGTTACTATGTAGGAACAAGTTTGTATAGGTATTTCAAAGATGCCCAGAACTGAGCTAAACTTGGTATGTGTCCAACTCCAAGAAATAACTTCATGCCCCATCTCCCTTACTTCCAGCTAGTAAGGATCACATAATTCCTAACAAAGTTTTGACACAGATTCCCAATTCGGGCATTCAGAACATATAGCACGTTGCTGTAAGCAAGCACATTCTCATTCAAAGTTGCAAGTTACTATGTAGGAACAAGTTTGTATAGGTATTTCAAAGATGCCCAGAACTGAGCTAAACTTGGTATGTGTCCAACTCCTAGAAATAACTTCATGCCCCATCTCCCTTACTTCCAGCTAGTAAGGATCACATAATTCCTAACAAAGTTTTGACACAGATTCCCAAATCGGGCATTCAGAACATATAGCACGTTGCTGTAAGCAAGCACATTCTCATTCAAATTTGCAAGTTACTATGTAGGAACAAGTTTCTATAGGTATTTCAAAGATGCCCAGAACTGAGCTAAACTTGGTATGTGTCCAACTCCTAGAAATAACTTCATGCCCCATCTCCCTTACTTCCAGCTAGTAAGGATCACATAATTCCTAACAAGGTTTTGACACAGATTCCCAAATCGGGCATTCAGAACATATAGCACGTTGCTGCAAGCAAGCAGATTCTCATTCAAAGTTGCAAGTTACTATGTAGGAACAAGTTTGTATAGGTATTTCAAAGATGCCCAGAACTGAGCTAAACTTGGTATGTGTCCAACTCCTAGAAATAACTTCATGCCCCATCTCCCTTACTTCCAGCTGGTAAGGATCACATAATTCCTAACAAAGTTTTGACACAGATTCCCAAATCGGGCATTCAGAACGTATAGCACGTTGCTGTAAGCAAGCACATTCTCATTCAAAGTTGCAAGTTACTATGTAGGAACAAGTTTGTATAGGTATTTCAAAGATGCCCAGAACTGAGCTAAACTTGGTATGTGTCCAACTCCTAGAAATAACTTCATGCCCCATCTCCCTTACTTCCAGCTAGTAAGGATCACATAATTCCTAACAAAGTTTTGACACAGATTCCCAATTCGGGCATTCAGAACATATAGCACGTTGCTGTAAGCAAGCACATTCTCATTCAAAGTTGCAAGTTACTATGTAGGAACAAGTTTGTATAGGTATTTCAAAGATGCCCAGAACTGAGCTAAACTTGGTATGTGTCAACTCCTAGAAATAACTTCATGCCCCATCTCCCTTACTTCCAGCTAGTAAGGATCACATAATTCCTAACAAAGTTTTGACACAGATTGCCAATTCGGGCATTCAGAACATATAGCACGTTGCTGTAAGCAAGCACATTTTCATTCTAAGTTGCAAGTTACTATGTAGGAACAAGTTTGTATAGGTATTTCAAAGATGCCCAGAACTGAGCTAAACTTGGTATGTGTCCAACTCCTAGAAATAACTTCATGCCCCATCTCCCTTACTTCCAGCTAGTAAGGATCACATAATTCCTAACAAAGTTTTGACACAGATTCCCAATTCGGGCATTCAGAACATATAGCACGTTGCTGTAAGCAAGCAGATTCTCATTCAAAGATGCAAGTTACTATGTAGGAACAAGTTTGTATAGGTATTTCAAAGATGCCCAGAACTGAGCTAAACTTGGTATGTGTCCAACTCCTAGAAATAACTTCATGCCCCATCTCCCTTACTTCCAGCTAGTAAGGATCACATAATTCCTAACAAAGTTTTGACACAGATTCCCAATTCGGGCATTCAGAACATATAGCACGTTGCTGTAAGCAAGCACATTCTCATTCAAAGTTGCAAGTTACTATGTAGGAACAAGTTTGTATAGGTATTTCAAAGATGCCCAGAACTGAGCTAAACTTGGTATGTGTCCAACTCCTAGAAATAACTTCATGCCCCATCTCCCTTACTTCCAGCTAGTAAGGATCACATAATTCCTAACAAAGTTTTGACACAGATTCCCAATTCGGGCATTCAGAACATATAGCACGTTGCTGCAAGCAAGCACATTCTCATTCAAAGATGCAAGTTACTATGTAGGAACAAGTTTGTATAGGTATTTCAAAGATGCCCAGAACAGAGCTAAACTTGGTATGTGTCCAACTCCTAGAAATAACTTCATGCCCCATCTCCCTTACTTCCAGCTAGTAAGGATCACATAATTCCTAACAAAGTTTTGACACAGATTCCCAATTCGGGCATTCAGAACATATAGCACGTTGCTGCAAGCAAGCACATTCTCATTCAAAGAAGCAAGTTACTATGTAGGAACAAGTTTGTATAGGTATTTCAAAGATGCCCAGAACTGAGCTAAACTTGGTATGTGTCCAACTCCTAGAAATAACTTCATGCCCCATCTCCCTTACTTCCAGCTAGTAAGGATCACATAATTCCTAACAAAGTTTTGACACAGATTCCCAATTCGGGCATTCAGAACATATAGCACGTTGCTGTAAGCAAGCACATTCTCATTCCAAGTTGCAAGTTACTATGTAGGAACAAGTTTGTATAGGTATTTCAAAGATGCCGAGAACTGAGCTAAACTTGGTATGTGTCCAACTCCTAGAAATAACTTCATGCCCCATCTCCCTGACTTCCAGCTAGTAAGGATCACATAATTCCTAACAAAGTTTTGACACAGATTCCCAATTCGGGCATTCAGAACATATAGCACGTTGCTGTAAGCAAGCACATTCTCATTCAAAGTTGCAAGTTACTATGTAGGAACAAGTTTGTATAGGTATTTCAAAGATGCCCAGAACTGAGCTAAACTTGGTATGTGTCCAACTCCTAGAAATAACTTCATGCCCCATCTCCCTTACTTCCAGCTAGTAAGGATCACATAATTCCTAACAAAGTTTTGACACAGATTCCCAATTCGGGCATTCAGAACATATAGCACGTTGCTGTAAGCAAGCACATTTTCATTCTAAGTTGCAAGTTACTATGTAGGAACAAGTTTGTATAGGTATTTCAAAGATGCCCAGAACTGAGCTAAACTTGGTATGTGTCCAACTCCTAGAAATAACTTCATGCCCCATCTCCCTTACTTCCAGCTAGTAAGGATCACATAATTCCTAACAAAGTTTTGACACAGATTCCCAATTCGGGCATTCAGAACATATAGCACGTTGCTGTAAGCAAGCAGATTCTCATTCAAAGATGCAAGTTACTATGTAGGAACAAGTTTGTATAGGTATTTCAAAGATGCCCAGAACTGAGCTAAACTTGGTATGTGTCCAACTCCTAGAAATAACTTCATGCCCCATCTCCCTTACTTCCAGCTAGTAAGGATCACATAATTGCTAACAAAGTTTTGACACAGATTCCCAATTCGGGCATTCAGAACATATAGCACGTTGCTGTAAGCAAGCACATTCTCATTCAAAGTTGCAAGTTACTATGTAGGAACAAGTTTGTATAGGTATTTCAAAGATGCCCAGAACTGAGCTAAACTTGGTATGTGTCCAACTCCTAGAAATAACTTCATGCCCCATCTCCCTTACTTCCAGCTAGTAAGGATCACATAATTCCTAACAAAGTTTTGACACAGATTCCCAATTCGGGCATTCAGAACATATAGCACATTGCTGCAAGCAAGCACATTCTCATTCAAAGATGCAAGTTACTATGTAGGAACAAGTTTGTATAGGTATTTCAAAGATGCCCAGAACTGAGCTAAACTTGGTATGTGTCCAACTCCTAGAAATAACTTCATGCCCCATCTCCCTTACTTCCATCTAGTAAGGATCACATAATTCCTAACAAAGTTTTGACACAGATTCCCAATTCGGGCATTCAGAACATATAGCACGTTGCTGCAAGCAAGCACATTCTCATTCAAAGTAGCAAGTTACTATGTAGGAACAAGTTTGTATAGGTATTTCAAAGATGCCCAGAACTGAGCTAAACTTGGTATGTGTCCAACTCCTAGAAATAACTTCATGCCCCATCTGCCTTACTTCCAGCTAGTAAGGATCACATAATTCCTAACAAAGTTTTGACACAGATTCAAAATTCGGGCATTCAGAACATATAGCACGTTGCTGTAAGCAAGCACATTTTCATTCAAAGATGCAAGTTACTATGTAGGAACAAGTTTGTGTAGGTATTTCAAAGATGCCCAGAACTGAGCTAAACTTGGTATGTGTCCAACTCCTAGAAATAACTTCATGCCCCATCTCCCTTACTTCCACCTAGTAAGGATCACATAATTCCTAACAAAGTTTTGACACAGATTGCCAATTCGGGCATTCAGAACATATAGCACGTTGCTGTAAGCAAGCAGATTCTCATTCAAAGATGCAAGTTACTATGTAGGAACAAGTTTGTATAGGTATTTCAAAGATGCCCAGAACTGCTAAACTTGGTATGTGTCCAACTCCAAGAAATAACTTCATGCCCCATCTCCCTTACTTCCAGCTAGTAAGGATCACATAATTCCTAACAAAGTTTTGACACAGATTCCCAATTCGGGCATTCAGAACATATAGCACGTTGCTGTAAGCAAGCACATTCTCATTCAAAGTTGCAAGTTACTATGTAGGAACAAGTTTGTATAGGTATTTCAAAGATGCCCAGAACTGAGCTAAACTTGGTATGTGTCCAACTCCTAGAAATAACTTCATGCCCCATCTGCCTTACTTCCAGCTAGTAAGGATCACATAATTCCTAACAAAGTTTTGACACAGATTCAAAATTCGGGCATTCAGAACATATAGCACGTTGCTGTAAGCAAGCACATTTTCATTCAAAGATGCAAGTTACTATGTAGGAACAAGTTTGTGTAGGTATTTCAAAGATGCCCAGAACTGAGCTAAACTTGGTATGTGTCCAACTCCTAGAAATAACTTCATGCCCCATCTCCCTTACTTCCACCTAGTAAGGATCACATAATTCCTAACAAAGTTTTGACACAGATTGCCAATTCGGGCATTCAGAACATATAGCACGTTGCTGTAAGCAAGCAGATTCTCATTCAAAGATGCAAGTTACTATGTAGGAACAAGTTTGTATAGGTATTTCAAAGATGCCCAGAACTGCTAAACTTGGTATGTGTCCAACTCCAAGAAATAACTTCATGCCCCATCTCCCTTACTTCCAGCTAGTAAGGATCACATAATTCCTAACAAAGTTTTGACACAGATTCCCAATTCGGGCATTCAGAACATATAGCACGTTGCTGTAAGCAAGCACATTCTCATTCAAAGTTGCAAGTTACTATGTAGGAACAAGTTTGTATAGGTATTTCAAAGATGCCCAGAACTGAGCTAAACTTGGTATGTGTCCAACTCCTAGAAATAACTTCATGCCCCATCTGCCTTACTTCCAGCTAGTAAGGATCACATAATTCCTAACAAAGTTTTGACACAGATTCCCAATTCGGGCATTCAGAACATATAGCACGTTGCTGTAGGCAAGCACATTCTCATTCAAAGTTGCAAGTTACTATGTAGGAACAAGTTTGTATAGGTATTTCAAAGATGCCCAGAACTGAGCTAAACTTGGTATGTGTCCAACTCCTAGAAATAACTTCATGCCCCATCTCCCTTACTTCCAGCTAGTAAGGATTCACATAATTCCTAACAAAGTTTTGACACAGATTGCCAATTCGGGCATTCAGAACATATAGCACGTTGCTGTAAGCAAGAACATTTTCATTGAAAGTTGCAAGTTACTATGTAGGAACAAATTTGTATAGGTATTTCAAAGATGCCCAGAACTGAGCTAAACTTGGTATGTGTCCAACTCCTAGAAATAACTTCATGCCCCATCTCCCTTACTTCCAGCTAGTAAGGATCACATAATTCCTAACAAAGTTTTGACACAGATTGCCAATTCGGGCATTCAGAACATATAGCACGTTGCTGTAAGCAAGCACATTTTCATTCAAAGTTGCAAGTTACTATGTAGGAACAGGTTTGTATAGGTATTTCAAAGATGCCCAGAACTGAGCTAAACTTGGTATGTGTCCAACTCCTAGAAATAACTTCATGCCCCATCTGCCTTACTTCCAGCTAGTAAGGATCACATAATTCCTAACAAAGTTTTGACACAGATTCAAAATTCGGGCATTCAGAACATATAGCACGTTGCTGTAAGCAAGCACATTTTCATTCAAAGATGCAAGTTACTATGTAGGAACAAGTTTGTGTAGGTATTTCAAAGATGCCCAGAACTGAGCTAAACTTGGTATGTGTCCAACTCCTAGAAATAACTTCATGCCCCATCTCCCTTACTTCCACCTAGTAAGGATCACATAATTCCTAACAAAGTTTTGACACAGATTGCCAATTCGGGCATTCAGAACATATAGCACGTTGCTGTAAGCAAGCAGATTCTCATTCAAAGATGCAAGTTACTATGTAGGAACAAGTTTGTATAGGTATTTCAAAGATGCCCAGAACTGCTAAACTTGGTATGTGTCCAACTCCAAGAAATAACTTCACGCCCCATCTCCCTTACTTCCAGCTAGTAAGGATCACATAATTCCTAACAAAGTTTTGACACAGATTCCCAATTCGGGCATTCAGAACATATAGCACGTTGCTGTAAGCAAGCACATTCTCATTCAAAGTTGCAAGTTACTATGTAGGAACAAGTTTGTATAGGTATTTCAAAGATGCCCAGAACTGAGCTAAACTTGGTATGTGTCCAACTCCTAGAAATAACTTCATGCCCCATCTGCCTTACTTCCAGCTAGTAAGGATCACATAATTCCTAACAAAGTTTTGACACAGATTCCCAATTCGGGCATTCAGAACATATAGCACGTTGCTGTAGGCAGGCACATTCTCATTCAAAGTTGCAAGTTACTATGTAGGAACAAGTTTGTATAGGTATTTCAAAGATGCCCAGAACTGAGCTAAACTTGGTATGTGTCCAACTCCTAGAAATAACTTCATGCCCCATCTCCCTTACTTCCAGCTAGTAAGGATCACATAATTCCTAACAAAGTTTTGACACAGATTCCCAATTCGGGCATTCAGAACATATAGCACGTTGCTGTAAGCAAGCACATTCTCATTCAAAGATGCAAGTTACTATGTAGGAACAAGTTTGTATAGGTATTTCAAAGATGCCCAGAACTGAGCTAAACTTGGTATGTGTCCAACTCCTAGAAATAACTTCATGCCCCATCTCCCTTACTTCCAGCTAGTAAGGATCACATAATTCCTAACAAAGTTTTGACACAGATTCCCAATTCGGGCATTCAGAACATATAGCAGGTTGCTGTAAGCAAGCACATTCTCATTCAAAGATGCAAGTTACTATGTAGGAACAAGTTTGTATAGGTATTTCAAAGATGCCCAGAACTGAGCTAAACTTGGTATGTGTCCAACTCCTAGAAATAACTTCATGCCCCATCTCCCTTATTTCCAGCTAGTAAGGATCACATAATTCCTAACAAAGTTTTGACACAGATTGCCAATTCGGGCATTCAGAACATATAGCACGTTGCTGTAAGCAAGCACATTCTCATTCAAAGATGCAAGTTACTATGTAGGAACAAGTTTGTATAGGTATTTCAAAGATGCCCAGAACTGAGCTAAACTTGGTATGTGTCCAACTCCTAGAAATAACTTCATGCCCCATCTCCCTTACTTCCAGCTAGTAAGGATCACATAATTCCTAACAAAGTTTTGACACAGATTCTCAATTCGGGCATTCAGAACATATAGCACGTTGCTGCAAGCAAGCACATTCTCATTCAAAGTTGCAAGTTTCTATGTAGGAACAAGTTTGTATAGGTATTTCAAAGATGCCCAGAACTGAGCTAAACTTGGTATGTGTCCAACTCCTAGAAATAACTTCATGCCCCATCTCCCTTACTTCCAGCTAGTAAGGATCACATAATTCCTAACAAAGTTTTGACACAGATTCCCAATTCGGGCATTCAGAACATATAGCACGTTGCTGTAAGCAAGCACATTCTCATTCAAAGTTGCAAGTTACTAAGTAGGAACAAGTTTGTATAGGTATTTCAAAGATGCCCAGAACTGAGCTAAACTTGGTATGTGTCCAACTCCTAGAAATAACTTCATGCCCCATCTCCCTCACTTCCAGCTAGTAAGGATCACATAATTCCTAACAAAGTTTTGACACAGATTCCCAATTCGGGCATTCAGAACATATAGCACGTTGCTGTAAGCAAGCACATTCTCATTCAAAGTTGCAAGTTACCATGGAGGAACAAGTTTGTATAGGTATTTCAAAGATGCCCAGAACTGAGCTAAACTTGGTATGTGTCCAACTCCTAGAAATAACTTCATGCCCCATCTCCCTTACTTCCAGCTAGTAAGGATCACATAATTCCTAACAAAGTTTTGACACAGATTCCCAATTCGGGCATTCAGAACATATAGCACGTTGCTGTAGGCAAGCACATTCTCATTCAAAGTTGCAAGTTACTATGTAGGAACAAGTTTGTATAGGTATTTCAAAGATGCCCAGAACTGAGCTAAACTTGGTATGTGTCCAACTCCTAGAAATAACTTCATGCCCCATCTCCCTTACTTCCAGCTAGTAAGGATCACATAATTCCTAACAAAGTTTTGACACAGATTCCCAATTCGGGCATTCAGAACATATAGCACGTTGCTGTAAGCAAGCACATTCTCATTCAAAGATGCAAGTTACTATGTAGGAACAAGTCTGTATAGGTATTTCAAAGATGCCCAGAACTGAGCTAAACTTGGTATGTGTCCAACTCCTAGAAATAACTTCATGCCCCATCTCCCTTACTTCCAGCTAGTAAGGATCACATAATTCCTAACAAAGTTTTGACACAGATTCCCAATTCGGGCATTCAGAACATATAGAACGTTGCTGCAAGCAAGCACATTCTCATTCAAAGATGAAAGTTACTATGTAGGAACAAGTTTGTATAGGTATTTCAAAGATGCCCAGAACTGAGCTAAACTTGGTATGTGTCGAACTCCTAGAAATAACTTCATGCTCCATCTCCCTTACTTCCAGCTAGTAAGGATCACATAATTCCTAACAAAGTTTTGACACAGATTCCCAAATCGGGCATTCAGAACATATAGCACGTTGCTGCAAGCAAGCACATTCTCATTCAAAGTTGCAAGTTACTATGTAGGAACAAGTCTGTATAGGTATTTCAAAGATGCCCAGAACTGAGCTAAACTTGGTATGTCTCCAACTCCAAGAAATAACTTCATGCCCCATCTCCCTTACTTCCAGCTAGTAAGGATCACATAATTCCTAACA
This sequence comes from Diceros bicornis minor, assembly GCF_020826845.1. Taxonomy (NCBI): domain Eukaryota; kingdom Metazoa; phylum Chordata; class Mammalia; order Perissodactyla; family Rhinocerotidae; genus Diceros; species Diceros bicornis. Next base: position 424,470 of record NC_080769.1, on the reverse strand, counting down.
AAGTTTTGACACAGATTCCCAATTCGGGCATTCAGAACATATAGCACGTTGCTGTAAGCAAGCACATTCTCATTCAAAGTTGCAAGTTACTATGTAGGAACAAGTTTGTATAGGTATTTCAAAGATGCCCAGAACTGAGCTAAACTTGGTATGTGTCCAACTCCTAGAAATAACTTCATGCCCCATCTCCCTTACTTCCAGCTAGTAAGGATCACATAATTCCTAACAAAGTTTTGACACAGATTCCCAATTCGGGCATTCAGAACATATAGCACGTTGCTGTAAGCAAGCACATTCTCATTCAAAGTTGCAAGTTACTATGTAGGAACAAGTCTGTATAGGTATTTCAAAGATGCCCAGAACTGAGCTAAACTTGGTATGTGTCCAACTCCTAGAAATAACTTCATGCCCCATCTCCCTTACTTCCAGCTAGTAAGGATCACATAATTCCTAACAAAGTTTTGACACAGATTGCCAATTCGGGCATTCAGAACATATAGCACGTTGCTGTAAGCAAGCACATTCTCATTCAAAGATGCAAGTTACTATGTAGGAACTAGTTTGTATAGGTATTTCAAAGATGCCCAGAACTGAGCTAAACTTGGTATGTGTCCAACTCCTAGAAATAACTTCATGCCCCATCTCCCTTACTTCCAGCTAGTAAGGATCACATAATTCCTAACAAAGTTTTGACACAGATTCCCAATTCGGGCATTCAGAACATATAGCACGTTGCTGTAAGCAAGCACATTCTCATTCAAAGATGCAAGTTACTATGTAGGAACAAGTTTGTATAGGTATTTCAAAGATGCCCAGAACTGAGCTAAACTTGGTATGTGTCCAACTCCTAGAAATAACTTCATGCCCCATCTCCCTTACTTCCAGCTAGTAAGGATCACATAATTCCTAACAAAGTTTTGACACAGATTGCCAATTCGGGCATTCAGAACATATAGCACGTTGCTGTAAGCAAGCACATTCTCATTCAAAGATGCAAGTTACTATGTAGGAACAAGTTTGTATAGGTATTTCAAAGATGCCCAGAACTGAGCTAAACTTGGTATGTGTCCAACTCCTAGAAATAACTTCATGCCCCATCTCCCTTACTTCCAGCTAGTAAGGATCACATAATTCCTAACAAAGTTTTGACACAGATTGCCAATTCGGGCATTCAGAACATATAGCACGTTGCTGTAAGCAAGCAGATTCTCATTCAAAGATGCAAGTTACTATGTAGGAACAAGTTTGTATAGGTATTTCAAAGATGCCCAGAACTGCTAAACTTGGTATGTGTCCAACTCCAAGAAATAACTTCATGCCCCATCTCCCTTACTTCCAGCTAGTAAGGATCACATAATTCCTAACAAAGTTTTGACACAGATTCCCAATTCGGGCATTCAGAACATATAGCACGTTGCTGTAAGCAAGCACATTCTCATTCAAAGTTGCAAGTTACTATGTAGGAACAAGTTTGTATAGGTATTTCAAAGATGCCCAGAACTGAGCTAAACTTGGTATGTGTCCAACTCCAAGAAATAACTTCATGCCCCATCTCCCTTACTTCCAGCTAGTAAGGATCACATAATTCCTAACAAAGTTTTGACACAGATTCCCAATTCGGGCATTCAGAACATATAGCACGTTGCTGTAAGCAAGCACATTCTCATTCAAAGTTGCAAGTTACTATGTAGGAACAAGTTTGTATAGGTATTTCAAAGATGCCCAGAACTGAGCTAAACTTCGTATGTGTCCAACTCCTAGAAATAACTTCATGCCCCATCTGCCTTACTTCCAGCTAGTAAGGATCACATAATTCCTAACAAAGTTTTGACACAGATTCCCAATTCGGGCATTCAGAACATATAGCACGTTGCTGTAGGCAAGCACATTCTCATTCAAAGTTGCAAGTTACTATGTAGGAACAAGTTTGTATAGGTATTTCAAAGATGCCCAGAACTGAGCTAAACTTGGTATGTGTCCAACTCCTAGAAATAACTTCATGCCCCATCTCCCTTACTTCCAGCTAGTAAGGATCACATAATTCCTAACAAAGTTTTGACACAGATTCCCAATTCGGGCATTCAGAACATATAGCACGTTGCTGTAAGCAAGCAGATTCTCATTCAAAGATGCAAGTTACTATGTAGGAACAAGTTTGTATAGGTATTTCAAAGATGCCCAGAACTGAGCTAAACTTGGTATGTGTCCAACTCCTAGAAATAACTTCATGCCCCATCTCCCTTATTTCCAGCTAGTAAGGATCACATAATTCCTAACAAAGTTTTGACACAGATTGCCAATTCGGGCATTCAGAACATATAGCACGTTGCTGTAAGCAAGCACATTCTCATTCAAAGATGCAAGTTACCATGTAGGAACAAGTTTGTATAGGTATTTCAAAGATGCCCAGAACTGAGCTAAACTTGGTATGTGTCCAACTCCTAGAAATAACTTCATGCCCCATCTCCCTTACTTCCAGCTAGTAAGGATCACATAATTCCTAACAAAGTTTTGACACAGATTCTCAATTCGGGCATTCAGAACATATAGCACGTTGCTGCAAGCAAGCACATTCTCATTCAAAGTTGCAAGTTTCTATGTAGGAACAAGTTTGTATAGGTATTTCAAAGATGCCCAGAACTGAGCTAAACTTGGTATGTGTCCAACTCCTAGAAATAACTTCATGCCCCATCTCCCTTACTTCCAGCTAGTAAGGATCACATAATTCCTAACAAAGTTTTGACACAGATTCCCAATTCGGGCATTCAGAACATATAGCACGTTGCTGTAAGCAAGCACATTCTCATTCAAAGTTGCAAGTTACTATGTAGGAACAAGTTTGTATAGGTATTTCAAAGATGCCCAGAACTGAGCTAAACTTGGTATGTCTCCAACTGCAAGAAATAACTTCATGCCCCATCTCCCTTACTTCCAGCTAGTAAGGATCACATAATTCCTAACAAAGTTTTGACACAGATTCCCAATTCGGGCATTCAGAACATATAGCACGTTGCTGTAAGCAAGCACACTCTCATTCAAAGTTGCAAGTTACCATGTAGGAACAAGTTTGTATAGGTATTTCAAAGATGCCCAGAACTGAGCTAAACTTGGTATGTGTCCAACTCCTAGAAATAACTTCATGCCCCATCTCCCTTACTTCCAGCTAGTAAGGATCACATAATTCCTAACAAAGTTTTGACACAGATTCCCAATTCGGGCATTCAGAACATATAGCACGTTGCTGTAGGCAAGCACATTCTCATTCAAAGTTGCAAGTTACTATGTAGGAACAAGTTTGTATAGGTATTTCAAAGATGCCCAGAACTGAGCTAAACTTGGTATGTGTCCAACTCCTAGAAATAACTTCATGCCCCATCTCCCTTACTTCCAGCTAGTAAGGATCACATAATTCCTAACAAAGTTTTGACACAGATTCCCAATTCGGGCATTCAGAACATATAGCACGTTGCTGTAAGCAAGCAGATTCTCATTCAAAGATGCAAGTTACTATGTAGGAACAAGTCTGTATAGGTATTTCAAAGATGCCCAGAACTGAGCTAAACTTGGTATGTGTCCAACTCCTAGAAATAACTTCATGCCCCATCTCCCTTACTTCCAGCTAGTGAGGATCACATAATTCCTAACAAAGTTTTGACACAGATTCCCAATTCGGGCATTCAGAACATATAGCACGTTGCTGTAAGCAAGCACATTCTCATTCAAAGATGCAAGTTACTATGTAGGAACAAGTTTGTATAGGTATTTCAAAGATGCCCAGAACTGAGCTAAACTTGGTATGTGTCCAACTCCTAGAAATAACTTCATGCCCCATCTCCCTTACTTCCAGCTAGTAAGGATCACATAATTCCTAACAAAGTTTTGACACAGATTCCCAATTCGGGCATTCAGAACATATAGCACGTTGCTGTAAGCAAGCAGATTCTCATTCAAAGATGCAAGTTACTATGTAGGAACAAGTTTGTATAGGTATTTCAAAGATGCCCAGAACCGAGCTAAACTTGGTATGTGTCCAACTCCTAGAAATAACTTCATGCCCCATCTCCCTTACTTCCAGCTAGTAAGGATCACATAATTCCTAACAAAGTTTTGACACAGATTCCCAATTCGGGCATTCAGAACATATAGCACGTTGCTGCAAGCAAGCACATTCTCATTCAAAGTTGCAAGTTACTATGTAGGAACAAGTTTGTATAGGTATTTCAAAGATGCCCAGAACCGAGCTAAACTTGGTATGTGTCCAACTCCTAGAAATAACTTCATGCCCCATCTCCCTTACTTCCAGCTAGTAAGGATCACATAATTCCTAACAAAGTTTTGACACAGATTCCCAATTCGGGCATTCAGAACATATAGCACGTTGCTGTAAGCAAGCAGATTCTCATTCAAAGATGCAAGTTACTATGTAGGAACAAGTTTGTATAGGTATTTCAAAGATGCCCAGAACTGAGCTAAACTTGGTATGTGTCCAACTCCTAGAAATAACTTCATGCCCCATCTCCCTTACTTCCAGCTAGTAAGGATCACATAATTCCTAACAAAGTTTTGACACAGATTCCCAATTCGGGCATTCAGAACATATAGCACGTTGCTGTAAGCAAGCACATTTTCATTCAAATTTGCAAGTTACTATGTAGGAACAAGTTTGTATAGGTATTTCAAAGATGCCCAGAACTGAGCTAAACTTGGTATGTGTCCAACTCCTAGAAATAACTTCATGCCCCATCTCCCTTACTTCCAGCTAGTAAGGATCACATAATTCCTAACAAACTTTTGACACAGATTCCCAATTCGGGCATTCAGAACATATAGCACGTTGCTGTAAGCAAGCACATTCTCATTCAAAGATGCAAGTTACTATGTAGGAACAAGTTTGTATAGGTATTTCAAAGATGCCCAGAACTGAGCTAAACTTGGTATGTGTCCAACTCCTAGAAATAACTTCATGCCCCATCTCCCTTACTTCCAGCTAGTAAGGATCACATAATTCCTAACAAAGTTTTGACACAGATTCCCAATTCGGGCATTCAGAACATATAGCACGTTGCTGTAAGCAAGCACATTCTCATTCAAAGTTGCAAGTTACTATGTAGGAACAAGTTTGTATAGCTATTTCAAAGATGCCCAGAACTGAGCTAAACTTGGTATGTGTCCAACTCCTAGAAATAACTTCATGCCCCATCTTCCTTACATCAAGCTAGTAAGGATCACATAATTCCTAACAAAGTTTTGACACAGATTCCCAATTCGGGCATTCAGAACATATAGCACGTTGCTGTAAGCAAGCACATTTTCATTCAAAGTTGCAAGTTACTATGTAGGAACAAGTTTGTATAGGTATTTCAAAGATGCCCAGAACTGAGCTAAACTTGGTTTGTGTCCAACTCCTAGAAATAACTTCATGCCCCATCTCCCTTACTTCCAGCTAGTAAGGATCACATAATTCCTAACAAAGTTTTGACACAGATTCCCAATTCGGGCATTCAGAACATATAGCACGTTGCTGTAAGCAAGCAGATTCTCATTAATGATGCAAGTTACTATGTAGCAACAAGTTTGTATAGGTATTTCAAAGATGCCCAGAACTGAGCTAAACTTGGTATGTGTCCAACTCCTAGAAATAACTTCATGCCCCATCTCCCTTACTTCAAGCTAGTAAGGATCACATAATTCCTAACAAAGTTTTGACACAGATTGCCAATTCGGGCATTCAGAACATATAGCACGTTGCTGTAAGCAAGCACATTCTCATTCACAGATGCAAGTTACTATGTAGGAACAAGTTTGTATAGGTATTTCAAAGATGCCCAGAACTGAGCTAAACTTGGTATGTGTCCAACTCCTAGAAATAACTTCATGCCCCATCTCCCTTACTTCCAGCTAGTAAGGATCACATAATTCCTAACAAAGTTTTGACACAGATTCCCAATTCGGGCATTCAGAACATATAGCACGTTGCTGTAAGCAAGCACATTCTCATTCACAGATGCAAGTTACTATGTAGGAACAAGTTTGTATAGGTATTTCAAAGATGCCCAGAACTGAGCTAAACTTGGTATGTGTCCAACTCCTAGAAATAACTTCATGCCCCATCTCCCTTACTTCCAGCTAGTAAGGATCACATAATTCCTAACAAAGTTTTGACACAGATTGCCAATTCGGGCATTCAGAACATATAGCACGTTGCTGTAAGCAAGCACATTCTCATTCAAAGATGCAAGTTACTATGTAGGAACAAGTTTGTATAGGTATTTCAAAGATGCCCAGAACTGAGCTAAACTTGGTATGTGTCCAACTCCTAGAAATAACTTCATGCCCCATCTCCCTTACTTCCAGCTAGTAAGGATCACATAATTCCTAACAAAGTTTTGACACAGATTCCCAATTCGGGCATTCAGAACATATAGCACGTGGCTGTAAGCAAGCACATTCTCATTCAAAGATGCAAGTTACTATGTAGGAACAAGTTTGTATAGGTATTTCAAAGATGCCCAGAACTGAGCTAAACTTGGTATGTGTCCAACTCCTAGAAATATCTTCATGCCCCATCTCCCTTACTTCCAGCTAGTAAGGATCACATAATTCCTAACAAAGTTTTGACACAGATTCCCAATTCGGGCATTCAGAACATATAGCACGTTGCTGTAAGCAAGCACATTCTCATTCAAAGTCGCAAGTTACTATGTAGGAACAAGTTTGTATAGGTATTTCAAAGATGCCCAGAACTGAGCTAAACTTGGTATGTGTCCAACTCCTAGAAATAACTTCATGCCCCATCTCCCTTACTTCCAGCTAGTAAGGATCACATAATTCCTAACAAAGTTTTGACACAGATTGCCAATTCGGGCATTCAGAACATATAGCACGTTGCTGTAAGCAAGCAGATTCTCATTAATGATGCAAGTTACTATGTAGCAACAAGTTTGTATAGGTATTTCAAAGATGCCCAGAACTGAGCTAAACTTGGTATGTGTCCAACTCCTAGAAATAACTTCATGCCCCATCTCCCTTACTTCCAGCTAGTAAGGATCACATAATTCCTAACAAAGTTTTGACACAGATTCCCAATTCGGGCATTCAGAACATATAGCACGTTGCTGCAAGCAAGCACATTCTCATTCAAAGTTGCAAGTTACTATGTAGGAACAAGTTTGTATAGGTATTTCAAAGATGCCCAGAACCGAGCTAAACTTGGTATGTGTCCAACTCCTAGAAATAACTTCATGCCCCATCTCCCTTACTTCCAGCTAGTAAGGATCACATAATTCCTAACAAAGTTTTGACACAGATTCCCAATTCGGGCATTCAGAACATATAGCACGTTGCTGTAAGCAAGCAGATTCTCATTCAAAGATGCAAGTTACTATGTAGGAACAAGTTTGTATAGGTATTTCAAAGATGCCCAGAACTGAGCTAAACTTGGTATGTGTCCAACTCCTAGAAATAACTTCATGCCCCATCTCCCTTACTTCCAGCTAGTAAGGATCACATAATTCCTAACAAAGTTTTGACACAGATTCCCAATTCGGGCATTCAGAACATATAGCACGTTGCTGTAAGCAAGCACATTTTCATTCAAAGTTGCAAGTTACTATGTAGGAACAAGTTTGTATAGGTATTTCAAAGATGCCCAGAACTGAGCTAAACTTGGTTTGTGTCCAACTCCTAGAAATAACTTCATGCCCCATCTCCCTTACTTCCAGCTAGTAAGGATCACATAATTCCTAACAAAGTTTTGACACAGATTCCCAATTCGGGCATTCAGAACATATAGCACGTTGCTGTAAGCAAGCAGATTCTCATTAATGATGCAAGTTACTATGTAGCAACAAGTTTGTATAGGTATTTCAAAGATGCCCAGAACTGAGCTAAACTTGGTATGTGTCCAACTCCTAGAAATAACTTCATGCCCCATCTCCCTTACTTCCAGCTAGTAAGGATCACATAATTCCTAACAAAGTTTTGACACAGATTGCCAATTCGGGCATTCAGAACATATAGCACGTTGCTGTAAGCAAGCACATTCTCATTCACAGATGCAAGTTACTATGTAGGAACAAGTTTGTATAGGTATTTCAAAGATGCCCAGAACTGAGCTAAACTTGGTATGTGTCCAACTCCTAGAAATAACTTCATGCCCCATCTCCCTTACTTCCAGCTAGTAAGGATCACATAATTCCTAACAAAGTTTTGACACAGATTCCCAATTCGGGCATTCAGAACATATAGCACGTTGCTGTAAGCAAGCACATTCTCATTCACAGATGCAAGTTACTATGTAGGAACAAGTTTGTATAGGTATTTCAAAGATGCCCAGAACTGAGCTAAACTTGGTATGTGTCCAACTCCTAGAAATAACTTCATGCCCCATCTCCCTTACTTCCAGCTAGTAAGGATCACATAATTCCTAACAAAGTTTTGACACAGATTGCCAATTCGGGCATTCAGAACATATAGCACGTTGCTGTAAGCAAGCACATTCTCATTCAAAGATGCAAGTTACTATGTAGGAACAAGTTTGTATAGGTATTTCAAAGATGCCCAGAACTGAGCTAAACTTGGTATGTGTCCAACTCCTAGAAATAACTTCATGCCCCATCTCCCTTACTTCCAGCTAGTAAGGATCACATAATTCCTAACAAAGTTTTGACACAGATTCCCAATTCGGGCATTCATAACATATAGCACGTTGCTGTAAGCAAGCACATTCTCATTCAAAGATGCAAGTTACTATGTAGGAACAAGTTTGTATAGGTATTTCAAAGATGCCCAGAACTGAGCTAAACTTGGTATGTGTCCAACTCCTAGAAATAACTTCATGCCCCATCTCCCTTACTTCCAGCTAGTAAGGATCACATAATTCCTAACAAAGTTTTGACACAGATTCCCAATTCGGGCATTCAGAACATATAGCACGTTGCTGTAAGCAAGCACATTCTCATTCAAAGTCGCAAGTTACTATGTAGGAACAAGTTTGTATAGGTATTTCAAAGATGCCCAGAACTGAGCTAAACTTGGTATGTGTCCAACTCCTAGAAATAACTTCATGCCCCATCTCCCTTACTTCCAGCTAGTAAGGATCACATAATTCCTAACAAAGTTTTGACACAGATTCCCAATTCGGGCATTCAGAACATATAGCACGTTGCTGTAAGCAAGCAGATTCTCATTAATGATGCAAGTTACTATGTAGCAACAAGTTTGTATAGGTATTTCAAAGATGCCCAGAACTGAGCTAAACTTGGTATGTGTCCAACTCCTAGAAATAACTTCATGCCCCATCTCCCTTACTTCCAGCTAGTAAGGATCACATAATTCCTAACAAAGTTTTGACACAGATTGCCAATTCGGGCATTCAGAACATATAGCACGTTGCTGTAAGCAAGCACATTCTCATTCAAAGATGCAAGTTACTATGTAGGAACAAGTTTGTATAGGTATTTCAAAGATGCCCAGAACTGAGCTAAACTTGGTATGTGTCCAACTCCTAGAAATAACTTCATGCCCCATCTCCCTTACTTCCAGCTAGTAAGGATCACATAATTCCTAACAAAGTTTTGACACAGATTCCCAATTCGGGCATTCAGAACATATAGCACGTTGCTGTAAGCAAGCAGATTCTCATTAATGATGCAAGTTACTATGTAGCAACAAGTTTGTATAGGTATTTCAAAGATGCCCAGAACTGAGCTAAACTTGGTATGTGTCCAACTCCTAGAAATAACTTCATGCCCCATCTCCCTTACTTCCAGCTAGTAAGGATCACATAATTCCTAACAAAGTTTTGACACAGATTGCCAATTCGGGCATTCAGAACATATAGCACGTTGCTGTAAGCAAGCACATTCTCATTCACAGATGCAAGTTACTATGTAGGAACAAGTTTGTATAGGTATTTCAAAGATGCCCAGAACTGAGCTAAACTTGGTATGTGTCCAACTCCTAGAAATAACTTCATGCCCCATCTCCCTTACTTCCAGCTAGTAAGGATCACATAATTCCTAACAAAGTTTTGACACAGATTCCCAATTCGGGCATTCAGAACATATAGCACGTTGCTGTAAGCAAGCACATTCTCATTCAAAGATGCAAGTTACTATGTAGGAACAAGTTTGTATAGGTATTTCAAAGATGCCCAGAACTGAGCTAAACTTGGTATGTGTCCAACTCCTAGAAATAACTTCATGCCCCATCTCCCTTACTTCCAGCTAGTAAGGATCACATAATTCCTAACAAAGTTTTGACAGATTGCCAATTCGGGCATTCAGAACATATAGCACGTTGCTGTAAGCAAGCACATTCTCATTCAAAGATGCAAGTTACTATGTAGGAACAAGTTTGTATAGGTATTTCAAAGATGCCCAGAACTGAGCTAAACTTGGTATGTGTCCAACTCCTAGAAATAACTTCATGCCCCATCTCCCTTACTTCCAGCTAGTAAGGATCACATAATTCCTAACAAAGTTTTGACACAGATTGCCAATTCGGGCATTCAGAACATATAGCACGTTGCTGTAAGCAAGCACATTCTCATTCACAGATGCAAGTTACTATGTAGGAACAAGTTTGTATAGGTATTTCAAAGATGCCCAGAACTGAGCTAAACTTGGTATGTGTCCAACTCCTAGAAATAACTTCATGCCCCATCTCCCTTACTTCCAGCTAGTAAGGATCACATAATTCCTAACAAAGTTTTGACACAGATTCCCAATTCGGGCATTCAGAACATTTAGCACGTTGCTGTAAGCAAACACATTCTCATTCAAAGTCGCAAGTTACTATGTAGGAACAAGTTTGTATAGGTATTTCAAAGATGCCCAGAACTGAGCTAAACTTGGTGTGTGTCCAACTCCTAGAAATAACTTCATGCCCCATCTCCCTTACTTCCAGCTAGTAAGGATCACATAATTCCTAACAAAGTTTTGACACAGATTCCCAATTCGGGCATTCAGAACATATAGCACGTTGCTGTAAGCAAGCAGATTCTCATTAATGATGCAAGTTACTATGTAGCAACAAGTTTGTATAGGTATTTCAAAGATGCCCAGAACTGAGCTAAACTTGGTATGTGTCCAACTCCTAGAAATAACTTCATGCCCCATCTCCCTTACTTCCAGCTAGTAAGGATCACATAATTCCTAACAAAGTTTTGACACAGATTGCCAATTCGGGCATTCAGAACATATAGCACGTTGCTGTAAGCAAGCACATTCTCATTCAAAGATGCAAGTTACTATGTAGGAACAAGTTTGTATAGGTATTTCAAAGATGCCCAGAACTGAGCTAAACTTGGTATGTGTCCAACTCCTAGAAATAACTTCATGCCCCATCTCCCTTACTTCCAGCTAGTAAGGATCACATAATTCCTAACAAAGTTTTGACACAGATTCCCAATTCGGGCATTCAGAACATATAGCACGTTGCTATAAGCAAGCACATTCTCATTCAAAGATGCAAGTTACTATGTAGCAACAAGTTTGTATAGGTATTATAAAGATGCCCAGAACTGAGCTAAACTTGGTATGTGTCCAACTCCTAGAAATAACTTCATGCCCCATCTCCCTTACTTCCAGCTAGTAAGGATCACATAATTCCTAACAAAGTTTTGACACAGATTCCCAATTCGGGCATTCAGAACATATAGTACGTTGCTGTAAGCAAGCACATTCTCATTCAAAGTTGCAAGTTACCATGTAGGAACAAGTTTGTATAGGTATTTCAAAGATGCCCAGAACTGAGCTAAACTTGGTATGTGTCCAACTCCTAGAAATAACTTCATGCCCCATCTCCCTTACTTCCAGCTAGTAAGGATCACATAATTCCTAACAAAGTTTTGACACAGATTCCCAATTCGGGCATTCAGAACATATAGCACGTTGCTGTAGGCAAGCACATTCTCATTCAAAGTTGCAAGTTACTATGTAGGAACAAGTTTGTATAGGTATTTCAAAGATGCCCAGAACTGAGCTAAACTTGGTATGTGTCCAACTCCTAGAAATAACTTCATGCCCCATCTCCCTTACTTCCAGCTAGTAAGGATCACATAATTCCTAACAAAGTTTTGACACAGATTCCCAATTCTGGCATTCAGAACATATAGCACGTTGCTGTAAGCAAGCAGATTCTCATTCAAAGATGCAAGTTACTATGTAGGAACAAGTCTGTATAGGTATTTCAAAGATGCCCAGAACTGAGCTAAACTTGGTATGTGTCCAACTCCTAGAAATAACTTCATGCCCCATCTCCCTTACTTCCAGCTAGTAAGGATCACATAATTCCTAACAAAGTTTTGACACAGATTGCCAATTCGGGCAATCAGAACATATAGCACGTTGCTGTAAGCAAGCACATTCTCATTCAAAGATGCAAGTTACTATGTAGGAACAAGTTTGTATAGGTATTTCAAAGATGCCCAGAACTGAGCTAAACTTGGTATGTTTCCAACTCCTAGAAATAACTTCATGCCCCATCTCCCTTACTTCCAGCTAGTAAGGATCACATAATTCCTAACAAAGTTTTGACACAGATTCCCAATTCGGGCATTCAGAACATATAGCACGTTGCTGTAAGCAAGCACATTCTCATTCAAAGATGCAAGTTACTATGTAGGAACAAGTTTGTATAGGTATTTCAAAGATGCCCAGAACTGAGCTAAACTTGGTATGTGTCCAACTCCTAGAATTAACTTCATGCCCCATCTCCCTTACTTCCAGCTAGTGAGGATCACATAATTCCTAACAAAGTTTTGACACAGATTCCCAATTCGGGCATTCAGAACATATAGCACGTTGCTGTAAGCAAGCACATTCTCATTCAAAGTTGCAAGTTACTATGTAGGAACAAGTTTGTATAGGTATTTCAAAGATGCCCAGAACTGAGCTAAACTTGGTATGTGTCCAACTCCTAGAAATAACTTCATGCCCCATCTCCCTTACTTCCAGCTAGTGAGGATCACATAATTCCTAACAAAGTTTTGACACAGATTCCCAATTCGGGCATTCAGAACATATAGCACGTTGCTGTAAGCAAGCACATTCTCATTCAAAGATGCAAGTTACTATGTAGGAACAAGTTTGTATAGGTATTTCAAAGATGCCCAGAACCGAGCTAAACTTGGTATGTGTCCAACTCCTAGAAATAACTTCATGCCCCATCTCCCTTACTTCCAGCTAGTAAGGATCACATAATTCCTAACAAAGTTTTGACACAGATTCCCAATTCGGGCATTCAGAACATATAGCACGTTGCTGTAAGCAAGCACATTCTCATTCAAAGATGCAAGTTACTATGTAGGAACAAGTTTGTATAGGTATTTCAAAGATGCCCAGAACCGAGCTAAACTTGGTATGTGTCCAACTCCTAGAAATAACTTCATGCCCCATCTCCCTTACTTCCAGCTAGTAAGGATCACATAATTCCTAACAAAGTTTTGACACAGATTCCCAATTCGGGCATTCAGAACATATAGCACGTTGCTGCAAGCAAGCACATTCTCATTCAAAGTTGCAAGTTACTATGTAGGAACAAGTTTGTATAGGTATTTCAAAGATGCCCAGAACCGAGCTAAACTTGGTATGTGTCCAACTCCTAGAAATAACTTCATGCCCCATCTCCCTTACTTCCAGCTAGTAAGGATCACATAATTCCTAACAAAGTTTTGACACAGATTCCCAATTCGGGCATTCAGAACATATAGCACGTTGCTGTAAGCAAGCAGATTCTCATTCAAAGATGCAAGTTACTATATAGGAACAAGTTTGTATAGGTATTTCAAAGATGCCCAGAACTGAGCTAAACTTGGTATGTGTCCAACGCCTAGAAATAACTTCATGCCCCATCTCCCTTACTTCCAGCTAGTAAGGATCACATAATTCCTAACAAAGTTTTGACACAGATTCCCAATTCGGGCATTCAGAACATATAGCCGTTGCTGTAAGCAAGCACATTCTCATTCAAAGATGCAAGTTACTATGTAGGAACAAGTTTGTATAGGTATTTCAAAGATGCCCAGAACTGAGCTAAACTTGGTATGTGTCCAACTCCTAGAAATAACTTCATGCCCCATCTCCCTTACTTCCAGCTAGTAAGGATCACATAATTCCTAACAAAGTTTTGACACAGATTCCCAATTCGGGCATTCAGAACATATAGCACGTTGCTGTAAGCAAGCACATTCTCATTCAAAGTCGCAAGTTACTATGTAGGAACAAGTTTGTATAGGTATTTCAAAGATGCCCAGAACTGAGCTAAACTTGGTATGTGTCCAACTCCTAGAAATAACTTCATGCCCCATCTCCCTTACTTCCAGCTAGTAAGGATCACATAATTCCTAACAAAGTTTTGACACAGATTCCCAATTCGGGCATTCAGAACATATAGCACGTTGCTGTAAGCAAGCAGATTCTCATTAATGATGCAAGTTACTATGTAGCAACAAGTTTGTATAGGTATTTCAAAGATGCCCAGAACTGAGCTAAACTTGGTATGTGTCCAACTCCTAGAAATAACTTCATGCCCCATCTCCCTTACTTCCAGCTAGTAAGGATCACATAATTCCTAACAAAGTTTTGACACAGATTGCCAATTCGGGCATTCAGAACATATAGCACGTTGCTGTAAGCAAGCACATTCTCATTCACAGATGCAAGTTACTATGTAGGAACAAGTTTGTATAGGTATTTCAAAGATGCCCAGAACTGAGCTAAACTTGGTATGTGTCCAACTCCTAGAAATAACTTCATGCCCCATCTCCCTTACTTCCAGCTAGTAAGGATCACATAATTCCTAACAAAGTTTTGACACAGATTGCCAATTCGGGCATTCAGAACATATAGCACGTTGCTGTAAGCAAGCACATTCTCATTCAAAGATGCAAGTTACTATGTAGGAACAAGTTTGTATAGGTATTTCAAAGATGCCCAGAACTGAGCTAAACTTGGTATGTGTCCAACTCCTAGAAATAACTTCATGCCCCATCTCCCTTACTTCCAGCTAGTAAGGATCACATAATTCCTAACAAAGTTTTGACACAGATTCCCAATTCGGGCATTCAGAACATATAGCACGTTGCTGTAAGCAAGCACATTCTCATTCAAAGATGCAAGTTACTATGTAGGAACAAGTTTGTATAGGTATTTCAAAGATGCCCAGAACTGAGCTAAACTTGGTATGTGTCCAACTCCTAGAAATAACTTCATGCCGCATCTCCCTTACTTCCAGCTAGTAAGGATCACATAATTCCTAACAAAGTTTTGACACAGATTCCCAATTCGGGCATTCAGAACATATAGCACGTTGCTGTAAGCAAGCACATTCTCATTCAAAGATGCAAGTTACTATGTAGGAACAAGTTTGTATAGGTATTTCAAAGATGCCCAGAACTGAGCTAAACTTGGTATGTGTCCAACTCCTAGAAATAACTTCATGCCCCATCTCCCTTACTTCCAGCTAGTAAGGATCACATAATTCCTAACAAACTTTTGACACAGATTCCCAATTCGGGCATTCAGAACATATAGCACGTTGCTGTAAGCAAGCACATTCTCATTCAAAGTCGCAAGTTACTATGTAGGAACAAGTTTGTATAGGTATTTCAAAGATGCCCTGAACTGAGCTAAACTTGGTATGTGTCCAACTCCTAGAAATAACTTCATGCCCCATCTCCCTTACTTCCAGCTAGTAAGGATCACATAATTCCTAACAAAGTTTTGACACAGATTCCCAATTCGGGCATTCAGAACATATAGCACGTTGCTGTAAGCAAGCATATTCTCATTAATGATGCAAGTTACTATGTAGCAACAAGTTTGTATAGGTATTTCAAAGATGCCCAGAACTGAGCTAAACTTGGTATGTGTCCAACTCCTAGAAATAACTTCATGCCCCATCTCCCTTACTTCCAGCTAGTAAGGATCACATAATTCCTAACAAAGTTTTGACACAGATTGCCAATTCGGGCATTCAGAACATATAGCACGTTGCTGTAAGCAAGCACATTCTCATTCAAAGATGCAAGTTACTATGTAGGAACAAGTTTGTATAGGTATTTCAAAGATGCCCAGAACTGAGCTAAACTTGGTATGTGTCCAACTCCTAGAAATAACTTCATGCCCCATCTCCCTTACTTCCAGCTAGTAAGGATCACATAATTCCTAACAAACTTTTGACACAGATTGCCAATTCGGGCATTCAGAACATATAGCACGTTGCTGTAAGCAAGCACATTCTCATTCACAGATGCAAGTTACTATGTAGGAACAAGTTTGTATAGGTATTTCAAAGATGCCCAGAACTGAGCTAAACTTGGTATGTGTCCAACTCCTAGAAATAACTTCATGCCCCATCTCCCTTACTTCCAGCTAGTAAGGATCACATAATTCCTAACAAAGTTTTGACACAGATTCCCAATTCGGGCATTCAGAACATTTAGCACGTTGCTGTAAGCAAACACATTCTCATTCAAAGTCGCAAGTTACTATGTAGGAACAAGTTTGTATAGGTATTTCAAAGATGCCCAGAACTGAGCTAAACTTGGTGTGTGTCCAACTCCTAGAAATAACTTCATGCCCCATCTCCCTTACTTCCAGCTAGTAAGGATGACATAATTCCTAACAAAGTTTTGACACAGATTCCCAATTCGGGCATTCAGAACATATAGCACGTTGCTGTAAGCAAGCAGATTCTCATTAATGATGCAAGTTACTATGTAGCAACAAGTTTGTATAGGTATTTCAAAGATGCCCAGAACTGAGCTAAACTTGGTATGTGTCCAACTCCTAGAAATAACTTCATGCCCCATCTCCCTTACTTCCAGCTAGTAAGGATCACATAATTCCTAACAAAGTTTTGACACAGATTGCCAATTCGGGCATTCAGAACATATAGCACGTTGCTGTAAGCAAGCACATTCTCATTCAAAGATGCAAGTTACTATGTAGGAACAAGTTTGTATAGGTATTTCAAAGATGCCCAGAACTGAGCTAAACTTGGTATGTGTCCAACTCCTAGAAATAACTTCATGCCCCATCTCCCTTACTTCCAGCTAGTAAGGATCACATAATTCCTAACAAAGTTTTGACACAGATTGCCAATTCGGGCATTCAGAACATATAGCACGTTGCTGTAAGCAAGCACATTCTCATTCAAAGATGCAAGTTACTATGTAGGAACAAGTTTGTATAGGTATTTCAAAGATGCCCAGAACTGAGCTAAACTTGGTATGTGTCCAACTCCTAGAAATAACTTCATGCCCCATCTCCCTTACTTCCAGCTAGTAAGGATCACATAATTCCTAACAAAGTTTTGACACAGATTCCCAATTCGGGCATTCAGAACATATAGCACGTTGCTGTAAGCAAGCACATTCTCATTCAAAGATGCAAGTTACTATGTAGGAACAAGTTTGTATAGGTATTTCAAAGATGCCCAGAACTGAGCTAAACTTGGTATGTGTCCAACTCCTAGAAATAACTTCATGCCCCATCTCCCTTACTTCCAGCTAGTAAGGATCACATAATTCCTAACAAAGTTTTGACACAGATTCCCAATTCGGGCATTCAGAACATATAGCACGTTGCTATAAGCAAGCAGATTCTCATTAATGATGCAAGTTACTATGTAGCAACAAGTTTGTATAGGTATTATAAAGATGCCCAGAACTGAGCTAAACTTGGTATGTGTCAAACTCCTAGAAATAACTTCATGCCCCATCTCCCTTACTTCCAGCTAGTAAGGATCACATAATTCCTAACAAAGTTTTGACACAGATTGCCAATTCGGGCATTCAGAACATATAGCACGTTGCTGTAAGCAAGCACATTCTCATTCAAAGATGCAAGTTACTATGTAGGAACAAGTTTGTATAGGTATTTCAAAGATGCCCAGAACTGAGCTAAACTTGGTATGTGTCCAACTCCTAGAAATAACTTCATGCCCCATCTCCCTTACTTCCAGCTAGTAAGGATCACATAATTCCTAACAAAGTTTTGAACAGAGATTCCCAATTCGGGCATTCAGAACATATAGCACGTTGCTGTAAGCAAGCACAATCTCATTCAAAGATGCAAGTTACTATGTAGGAACAAGTTTGTATAGGTATTTCAAAGATGCCCAGAACTGAGCTAAACTTGGTATGTGTCCAACTCCTAGAAATAACTTCATGCCCCATCTCCCTTACTTCCAGCTAGTAAGGATCACATAATTCCTAACAAAGTTTTGACACAGATTCCCAATTCGGGCATTCAGAACATATAGCACGTTGCTGTAAGCAAGCAGATTCTCATTCAAAGATGCAAGTTACTATGTAGGAACAAGTTTGTATAGGTTATTCAAAGATGCCCAGAACTGAGCTAAACTTGGTATGTGTCCAACTCCTAGAAATAACTTCATGCCCCATCTCCCTTACTTCCAGCTAGTAAGGATCACATAATTCCTAACAAAGTTTTGACACAGATTCCCAATTCGGGCATTCAGAACATATAGCACGTTGCTGTAAGCAAGCACATTCTCATTCAAAGATGCAAGTTACTATGTAGGAACAAGTTTGTATAGGTATTTCAAAGATGCCCAGAACTGAGCTAAACTTGGTATGTGTCCAACTCCTAGAAATAACTTCATGCCCCATCTCCCTTACTTCCAGCTAGTAAGGATCACATAATTCCTAACAAAGTTTTGACACAGATTCCCAATTCGGGCATTCAGAACATATAGCACGTTGCTGTAAGCAAGCAGATTCTCATTCAAAGATGCAAGTTACTATGTAGGAACAAGTTTGTATAGGTATTTCAAAGATGCCCAGAACTGAGCTAAACTTGGTATGTGTCCAACTCCTAGAAATAACTTCATGCCCCATCTCCCTTACTTCCAGTTAGTAAGGATCACATAATTCCTAACAAAGTTTTGACACAGATTGCCAATTCGGGCATTCAGAACATATAGCACGTTGCTGTAAGCAAGCAGATTCTCATTCAAAGTTGCAAGTTACTATGTAGGAACAAGTTTGTATAGGTATTTCAAAGATGCCCAGAACTGAGCTAAACTTGGTATGTGTCCAACTCCTAGAAATAACTTCATGCCCCATCTCCCTTACTTCCAGCTAGTAAGGATCACATAATTCCTAACAAAGTTTTGACACAGATTCCCAATTCGGGCATTCAGAACATATAGCACGTTGCTTTAAGCAAGCACATTTTCATTCAAAGTTGCAAGTTACTATGTAGGAACAAGTGTGTATAGGTATTTCAAAGATGCCTAGAACTGAGCTAAACTTGGTATGTGTCCAACTCCTAGAAATAACTTCATGCCCCATCTCCCTTACTTCCAGCTAGTAAGGATCACATAATTCCTAACAAAGTTTTGACACAGATTCCCAATTCGGGCATTGAGAACATATAGCACGTTGCTGTAAGCAAGCAGATTCTCATTCAAAG
Organism: Diceros bicornis minor; assembly: GCF_020826845.1. Taxonomy (NCBI): domain Eukaryota; kingdom Metazoa; phylum Chordata; class Mammalia; order Perissodactyla; family Rhinocerotidae; genus Diceros; species Diceros bicornis. The sequence continues at coordinate 405,025 of NC_080769.1, read as the reverse complement.
ATGCAAGTTACTATGACGGAACAAGTTTGTATAGGTATTTCAAAGATGCCCAGAACTGAGCTAAACTTGGTATGTGTCCAACTCCTAGAAATAACTTCATGCCCCATCTCCCTTACTTCCAGCTAGTAAGGATCACATAATTCCTAACAAAGTTTTGACACAGATTGCCAATTCGGGCATTCAGAACATATAGCACGTTGCTGTAAGCAAGCACATTCTCATTCAAAGATGCAAGTTACTATGTAGGAACAAGTTTGTATAGGTATTTCAAAGATGCACAGAACTGAGCTAAACTTGGCATGTGTCCAACTCCTAGAAATAACTTCATGCCCCATCTCCCTTACTTCCAGCTAGTAAGGATCACATAATTCCTAACAAAGTTTTGACACAGATTCCCAATTCGGGCATTCAGAACATATAGCACGTTGCTGTAAGCAAGCACATTCTCATTCAAAGTTGCAAGTTACTATGTAGGAACAAGTTTGTATAGGTATTTCAAAGATGCCCAGAACTGACCTAAACTTGGTATGTGTCCAACTCCTAGAAATAACTTCATGCCCCATCTCCCTTACTTCCAGCTAGTAAGGATCACATAATTCCTAACAAAGTTTTGACACAGATTCCCAATTCGGGCATTCAGAACATATAGCACGTTGCTGTAAGCAAGCACATTTTCATTCAAAGTTGCAAGTTACTATGTAGGAACAAGTTTGTATAGGTATTTCAAAGATGCCCAGAACTGAGCTAAACTTGGTATGTGTCCAACTCCTAGAAATAACTTCATGCCCCATCTCCCTTGCTTCCAGCTAGTAAGGATCATATAATTCCTAACAAAGTTTTGACACAGATTCCCAATTCGGGCATTCAGAACATATAGCACGTTGCTGTAAGCAAGCACATTTTCATTCAAAGTTGCAAGTTACTATGTAGGAACAAGTTTGTATAGGTATTTCAAAGATGCCCAGAACTGAGCTAAACTTGGTATGTGTCCAACTCCTAGAAATAACTTCATGCCCCATCTCCCTTACTTCCAGCTAGTAAGGATCACATAATTCCTAACAAAGTTTTGACACAGATTCCCAATTCGGGCATTCAGAACATATAGCACGTTGCTGTAAGCAAGCAGATTCTCATTCAAAGATGCAAGTTACTATGTAGGAACAAGTTTGTATAGGTATTTCAAAGATGCCCAGAACTGAGCTAAACTTGGTATGTGTCCAACTCCTAGAAATAACTTCATGCCCCATCTCCCTTACTTCCAGCTAGTAAGGATCACATAATTCCTAACAAAGTTTTGACACAGATTGCCAATTCGGGCATTCAGAACATATAGCACGTTGCTGTAAGCAAGCACATTCTCATTCAAAGATGCAAGTTACTATGTAGGAACAAGTTTGTATAGGTATTTCAAAGATGCCCAGAACTGAGCTAAACTTGGTATGTCTCCAACTCCAAGAAATAACTTCATGCCCCATCTCCCTTACTTCCAGCTAGTAAGGATAACATAATTCCTAACAAAGTTTTGACACAGATTCCCAATTCGGGCATTCAGAACATATAGCACGTTGCTGTAGGCAAGCACATTCTCATTCAAAGTTGCAAGTTACTATGTAGGAACAAGTTTGTATAGGTATTTCAAAGATGCCCAGAACTGAGCTAAACTTGGTATGTGTCCAACTCCTAGAAATAACTTCATGCCCCATCTCCCTTACTTCCAGCTAGTAAGGATCACATAATTCCTAACAAAGTTTTGACAGAGATTCCCAATTCGGGCATTCAGAACATATAGCACGTTGCTGTAAGCAAGCACAATCTCATTCAAAGATGCAAGTTACTATGTAGGAACAAGTTTGTATAGGTATTTCAAAGATGCCCAGAACTGAGCTAAACTTGGTATGTGTCCAACTCCTAGAAATAACTTCATGCCCCATCTCCCTTACTTCCAGCTAGTAAGGATCACATAATTCCTAACAAAGTTTTGACACAGATTCCCAATTCGGGCATTCAGAACATATAGCACGTTGCTGTAAGCAAGCAGATTCTCATTCAAAGATGCAAGTTACTATGTAGGAACAAGTTTGTATAGGTTATTCAAAGATGCCCAGAACTGAGCTAAACTTGGTATGTGTCCAACTCCTAGAAATAACTTCATGCCCCATCTCCCTTACTTCCAGCTAGTAAGGATCACATAATTCCTAACAAAGTTTTGACACAGATTCCCAATTCGGGCATTCAGAACATATAGCACGTTGCTGTAAGCAAGCACATTCTCATTCAAAGATGCAAGTTACTATGTAGGAACAAGTTTGTATAGGTATTTCAAAGATGCCCAGAACTGAGCTAAACTTGGTATGTGTCCAACTCCTAGAAATAACTTCATGCCCCATCTCCCTTACTTCCAGCTAGTAAGGATCACATAATTCCTAACAAAGTTTTGACACAGATTCCCAATTCGGGCATTCAGAACATATAGCACGTTGCTGTAAGCAAGCAGATTCTCATTCAAAGATGCAAGTTACTATGTAGGAACAAGTTTGTATAGGTATTTCAAAGATGCCCAGAACTGAGCTAAACTTGGTATGTGTCCAACTCCTAGAAATAACTTCATGCCCCATCTCCCTTACTTCCAGTTAGTAAGGATCACATAATTCCTAACAAAGTTTTGACACAGATTCCCAATTCGGGCATTCAGAACATATAGCACGTTGCTGTAAGCAAGCAGATTCTCATTCAAAGTTGCAAGTTACTATGTAGGAACAAGTTTGTATAGGTATTTCAAAGATGCCCAGAACTGAGCTAAACTTGGTATGTGTCCAACTCCTAGAAATAACATCATGCCCCATCTCCCTTACTTCCAGCTAGTAAGGATCACATAATTCCTAACAAAGTTTTGACACAGATTCCCAATTCGGGCATTCAGAACATATAGCACGTTGCTTTAAGCAAGCACATTTTCATTCAAAGTTGCAAGTTACTATGTAGGAACAAGTGTGTATAGGTATTTCAAAGATGCCTAGAACTGAGCTAAACTTGGTATGTGTCCAACTCCTAGAAATAACTTCATGCCCCATCTCCCTTACTTCCAGCTAGTAAGGATCACATAATTCCTAACAAAGTTTTGACACAGATTCCCAATTCGGGCATTCAGAACATATAGCACGTTGCTGTAAGCAAGCAGATTCTCATTCAAAGATGCAAGTTACTATGACGGAACAAGTTTGTATAGGTATTTCAAAGATGCCCAGAACTGAGCTAAACTTGGTATGTGTCCAACTCCTAGAAATAACTTCATGCCCCATCTCCCTTACTTCCAGCTAGTAAGGATCACATAATTCCTAACAAAGTTTTGACACAGATTGCCAATTCGGGCATTCAGAACATATAGCACGTTGCTGTAAGCAAGCACATTCTCATTCAAAGATGCAAGTTACTATGTAGGAACAAGTTTGTATAGGTATTTCAAAGATGCACAGAACTGAGCTAAACTTGGCATGTGTCCAACTCCTAGAAATAACTTCATGCCCCATCTCCCTTACTTCCAGCTAGTAAGGATCACATAATTCCTAACAAAGTTTTGACACAGATTCCCAATTCGGGCATTCAGAACATATAGCACGTTGCTGTAAGCAAGCACATTCTCATTCAAAGTTGCAAGTTACTATGTAGGAACAAGTTTCTATAGGTATTTCAAAGATGCCCAGAACTGACCTAAACTTGGTATGTGTCCAACTCCTAGAAATAACTTCATGCCCCATCTCCCTTACTTCCAGCTAGTAAGGATCACATAATTCCTAACAAAGTTTTGACACAGATTCCCAATTCGGGCATTCAGAACATATAGCACGTTGCTGTAAGCAAGCACATTCTCATTCAAAGATGCAAGTTACTATGTAGGAACAAGTTTGTATAGGTATTTCAAAGATGCCCAGAACTGAGCTAAACTTGGTATGTGTCCAACTCCTAGAAATAACTTCATGCCCCATCTCCCTTACTTCCAGTTAGTAAGGATCACATAATTCCTAACAAAGTTTTGACACAGATTCCCAATTCGGGCATTCAAAACATATAGCACGTTGCTGTAAGCAAGCAGATTCTCATTCAAAGATGCAAGTTACTATGTAGGAACAAGTTTGTATAGGTATTTCAAAGATGCCCAGAACTGAGCTAAACTTGGTATGTGTCCAACTCCTAGAAATAACTTCATGCCCCATCTCCCTTACTTCCAGTTAGTAAGGATCACATAATTCCTAACAAAGTTTTGACACAGATTCCCAATTCGGGCATTCAGAACATATAGCACGTTGCTGTAAGCAAGCAGATTCTCATTCAAAGTTGCAAGTTACTATGTAGGAACAAGTTTGTATAGGTATTTCAAAGATGCCCAGAACTGAGCTAAACTTGGTATGTGTCCAACTCCTAGAAATAACATCATGCCCCATCTCCCTTACTTCCAGCTAGTAAGGATCACATAATTCCTAACAAAGTTTTGACACAGATTCCCAATTCGGGCATTCAGAACATATAGCACGTTGCTTTAAGCAAGCACATTTTCATTCAAAGTTGCAAGTTACTATGTAGGAACAAGTGTGTATAGGTATTTCAAAGATGCCTAGAACTGAGCTAAACTTGGTATGTGTCCAACTCCTAGAAATAACTTCATGCCCCATCTCCCTTACTTCCAGCTAGTAAGGATCACATAATTCCTAACAAAGTTTTGACACAGATTCCCAATTCGGGCATTCAGAACATATAGCACGTTGCTGTAAGCACGCAGATTCTCATTCAAAGATGCAAGTTACTATGACGGAACAAGTTTGTATAGGTATTTCAAAGATGCCCAGAACTGAGCTAAACTTGGTATGTGTCCAACTCCTAGAAATAACTTCATGCCCCATCTCCCTTACTTCCAGCTAGTAAGGATCACATAATTCCTAACAAAGTTTTGACACAGATTGCCAATTCGGGCATTCAGAACATATAGCACGTTGCTGTAAGCAAGCACATTCTCATTCAAAGATGCAAGTTACTATGTAGGAACAAGTTTGTATAGGTATTTCAAAGATGCACAGAACTGAGCTAAACTTGGCATGTGTCCAACTCCTAGAAATAACTTCATGCCCCATCTCCCTTACTTCCAGCTAGTAAGGATCACATAATTCCTAACAAAGTTTTGACACAGATTCCCAATTCGGGCATTCAGAACATATAGCACGTTGCTGTAAGCAAGCACATTCTCATTCAAAGTTGCAAGTTACTATGTAGGAACAAGTTTGTATAGGTATTTCAAAGATGCCCAGAACTGACCTAAACTTGGTATGTGTCCAACTCCTAGAAATAACTTCATGCCCCATCTCCCTTACTTCCAGCTAGTAAGGATCACATAATTCCTAACAAAGATTTGACACAGATTCCCAATTCGGGCATTCAGAACATATAGCACGTTGCTGTAAGCAAGCACATTCTCATTCAAAGATGCAAGTTACTATGTAGGAACAAGTTTGTATAGGTATTTCAAAGATGCCCAGAACTGAGCTAAACTTGGTATGTGTCCATTCCTAGAAAAAACTTCATGCCCCATCTCCCTTACTTCCAGCTAGTAAGGATCACATAATTCCTAACAAAGTTTTGACACAGATTCTCATTTCGGGCATTCAGAACATATAGCACGTTGCTGTAAGCAAGCAGATTCTCATTCAAAGATGCAAGTTACTATGTAGGAACAAGTTTGTATAGGTATTTCAAAGATGCCCAGAACTGAGCTGAACTTGGTATGTCTCCAACTCCAAGAAATAACTTCATGCCCCATCTCCCTTACTTCCAGCTAGTAAGGATCACATAATTCCTAACAAAGTTTTGACACAGATTCCCAATTCGGGCATTCAGAACATATAGCACGTTGCTGTAAGCAAGCACATTCTCATTCAATGTTGCAAGTTACTATGTAGGAACAAGTTTGTATAGGTATTACAAAGATGCTCAGAACTGAGCTAAACTTGGTATGTGTCCAACTCCAAGAAATAACTTCATGCCCCATCTCCCTTACTTCCAGCTAGTAAGGATCACATAATTCCTAACAAAGTTTTGACACAGATTCCCAATTCGGGCATTCAGAACATATAGCACGTTGCTGTAAGCAAGCACATTCTCATTCAAAGTTGCAAGTTACTATGTAGGAACAAGTTTGTATAGGTATTTCAAAGATGCCCAGAACTGAGCTAAACTTGGTATGTGTCCAACTCCTAGAAATAACTTCATGCCCCATCTCCCTTACTTCCAGCTAGTAAGGATCACATAATTCCTAACAAAGTTTTGACACAGATTCCCAATTCGGGCATTCAGAACATATAGCACGTTGCTGTAAGCAAGCAGATTCTCATTAATGATGCAAGTTACTATGTAGCAACAAGTTTGTATAGGTATTTCAAAGATGCCCAGAACTGAGCTAAACTTGGTATGTGTCCAACTCCTAGAAATAACTTCATGCCCCATCTCCCTTATTTCCAGCTAGTAAGGATCACATAATTCCTAACAAAGTTTTGACACAGATTGCCAATTCGGGCATTCAGAACATATAGCACGTTGCTGTAAGCAAGCACATTCTCATTCACAGATGCAAGTTACTATGTAGGAACAAGTTTGTATAGGTATTTCAAAGATGCCCAGAACTGAGCTAAACTTGGTATGTGTCCAACTCCTAGAAATAACTTCATGCCCCATCTCCCTTACTTCCAGCTAGTAAGGATCACATAATTCCTAACAAAGTTTTGACACAGATTCCCAATTCGGGCATTCAGAACATATAGCACGTTGCTGTAAGCAAGCACATTCTCATTCAAAGATGCAAGTTACTATGTAGGAACAAGTTTGTATAGGTATTTCAAAGATGCCCAGAACTGAGCTAAACTTGGTATGTGTCCAACTCCTAGAAATAACTTCATGCCCCATCTCCATTACTTCCAGCTAGTAAGGATCACATAATTCCTAACAAAGTTTTGACACAGATTCCCAAATCGGGCATTCAGAACATATAGCACGTTGCTGTAAGCAAGCAGATTCTCATTAAAGATGCAAGTTACTATGTAGGAACAAGTTCGTATAGGTATTTCAAAGATGCCCAGAACTGAGCTAAACTTGGTATGTGTCCAACTCCTAGAAATAACTTCATGCCCCATCTCCCTTACTTCCAGGTAGTAAGGATCACATAATTCCTAACAAAGTTTTGACACAGATTGCCAATTCGGGCATTCAGAACATATAGCACGTTGCTGTAAGCAAGCACATTCTCATTCAAAGATGCAAGTTACTATGTAGGAACAAGTTTGTATAGGTATTTCAAAGATGCCCAGAACTGAGCTAAACTTGGTATGTGTCCAACTCCTAGAAATAACTTCATGCCCCATCTCCCTTACTTCCAGCTAGTAAGGATCACATAATTCCTAACAAAGTTTTGACACAGATTCTCAATTCGGGCATTCAGAACATATAGCACGTTGCTGCAAGCAAGCACATTCTCATTCAAAGTTGCAAGTTACTATGTAGGAACAAGTTTGTATAGGTATTTCAAAGATGCCCAGAACTGAGCTAAACTTGGTATGTGTCCAACTCCTAGAAATAACTTCATGCCCCATCTCCCTTACTTCCAGCTAGTAAGGATCACATAATTCCTAACAAAGTTTTGACACAGATTCCCAATTCGGGCATTCAGAACATATAGCACGTTGGTGTAAGCAAGCACATTCTCATTCAAAGTTGCAAGTTACTATGTAGGAACAAGTTTGTATAGGTATTTCAAAGATGCCCAGAACTGAGCTAAACATGGTATGTGTCCAACTCCTAGAAATAACTTCATGCCCCATCTCCCTTACTTCCAGCTAGTAAGGATCACATAATTCCTAACAAAAGTTTTGACACAGATTGCCAATTCGGGCATTCAGAACATATAGCACGTTGCTGTAAGCAAGCAGATTCTCATTCAAAGATGCAAGTTACTATGTAGGAACAAGTTTGTATAGGTATTTCAAAGATGCCCAGAACTGAGCTAAACTTGGTATGTGTCCAACTCCTAGAAATAACTTCATGCCCCATCTCCCTTACTTCCAGCTAGTAAGGATCACATAATTCCTAACAAAGTTTTGACACAGATTACCAATTCGGGCATTCAGAACATATAGCACGTTGCTGTAAGCAAGCACATTTTCATTCAAATTTGCAAATTACTATGTAGGAACAAGTTTGTATAGGTATTTCAAAGATGCCCAGAACTGAGCTAAACTTGGTATGTGTCCAACTCCTAGAAATAACTTCATGCCCCATCTCCCTTACTTCCAGCTAGTAAGGATCACATAATTCCTAACAAAGTTTTGACACAGATTCCCAATTCGGGCATTCAGAACATATAGCACGTTGCTGTAAGCAAGCACATTCTCATTCAAAGTTGCAAGTTACTATGTAGGAACAAGTTTGTATAGGTATTTCAAAGATGCCCAGAACTGAGCTAAACTTGGTATGTGTCCAACTCCTAGAAATAACTTCATGCCCCATCTCCCTTACTTCCAGCTAGTAAGGATCACATAATTCCTAACAAAGTTTTGACACAGATTCCCAATTCGGGCATTCAGAACATATAGCACGTTGCTGTAAGCAAGCACATTCTCATTCAAAGTTGCAAGTTACTATGTAGGAACAAGTTTGTATAGGTATTTCAAAGATGCCCAGAACTGAGCTAAACTTGGTATGTGTCCAACTCCTAGAAATAACTTCATGCCCCATCTCCCTTACTTCCAGCTAGTAAGGATCACATAATTCCTAACAAAGTTTTGACACAGATTCCCAATTCGGGCATTCAGAACATATAGCACGTTGCTGTAAGCAAGCACATTCTCATTCAAAGATGCAAGTTACTATGTAGGAACAAGTTTGTATAGGTATTTCAAAGATGCCCAGAACTGAGCTAAACTTGGTATGTGTCCAACTCCTAGAAATAACTTCATGCCCCATCTCCCTTACTTCCAGCTAGTAAGGATCACATAATTCCTAACAAAGTTTTGACACAGATTCCCAATTCGGGCATTCAGAACATATAGCACGTTGCTGTAAGCAAGCACATTCTCATTCAAAGTTGCAAGTTACTATGTAGGAACAGGTTTGTATAGGTATTTCAAAGATGCCCAGAACTGAGCTAAACTTGGTATGTGTCCAACTCCTAGAAATAACTTCATGCCCCATCTCCCTTACTTCCAGCTAGTAAGGATCACATAATTCCTAACAAAGTTTTGACACAGATTCCCAATTCGGGCATTCAGAACATATAGCACGTTGCTGTAAGCAAGCACATTCTCATTCAAAGTTGCAAGTTACTATGTAGGAACAGGTTTGTATAGGTATTTCAAAGATGCCCAGAACTGAGCTAAACTTGGTATGTGTCCAACTCCTAGAAATAACTTCATGCCCCATCTCCCTTACTTTCAGCTAGTAAGGATCACATAATTCCTAACAAAGTTTTGACACAGATTCCCAATTCGGGCATTCAGAACATATAGCACGTTGCTGTAAGCAAGCACATTCTCATTCACAGATGCAAGTTACTATGTAGGAACAGGTTTGTATAGGTATTTCAAAGATGCCCAGAACTGAGCTAAACTTGGTATGTGTCCAACTCCTAGAAATAACTTCATGCCCCATCTCCCTTACTTCCAGCTAGTAAGGATCACATAATTCCTAACAAAGTTTTGACACAGATTCCCAATTCGGGCATTCAGAACATATAGCACGTTGCTGTAAGCAAGCACATTCTCATTCACAGATGCAAGTTACTATGTAGGAACAAGTTTGTATAGGTATTTCAAAGATGCCCAGAACTGAGCTAAACTTGGTATGTGTCCAACTCCTAGAAATAACTTCATGCCCCATCTCCCTTACTTCCAGCTAGTAAGGATCACATAATTCCTAACAAAGTTTTGACACAGATTGCCAATTCGGGCATTCAGAACATATAGCACGTTGCTGTAAGCAAGCACATTCTCATTCACAGATGCAAGTTACTATGTAGGAACAAGTTTGTATAGGTATTTCAAAGATGCCCAGAACTGAGCTAAACTTGGTATGTGTCCAACTCCTAGAAATAACTTCATGCCCCATCTCCCTTACTTCCAGCTAGTAAGGATCACATAATTCCTAACAAAGTTTTGACACAGATTCCCAATTCGGGCATTCAGAACATATAGCACGTTGCTGTAAGCAAGCACATTCTCATTCAAAGATGCAAGTTACTATGTAGGAACAAGTTTGTATAGGTATTTCAAAGATGCCCAGAACTGAGCTAAACTTGGTATGTGTCCAACTCCTAGAAATAACTTCATGCCCCATCTCCCTTACTTCCAGCTAGTAAGGATCACATAATTCCTAACAAAGTTTTGACACAGATTGCCAATTCGGGCATTCAGAACATATAGCACGTTGCTGTAAGCAAGCACATTCTCATTCAAAGATGCAAGTTACTATGTAGGAACAAGTTTGTATAGGTATTTCAAAGATGCCCAGAACTGAGCTAAACTTGGTATGTGTCCAACTCCTAGAAATAACTTCATGCCCCATCTCCCTTACTTCCAGCTAGTAAGGATCACATAATTCCTAACAAAGTTTTGACACAGATTGCCAATTCGGGCATTCAGAACATATAGCACGTTGCTGTAAGCAAGCACATTCTCATTCAAAGATGCAAGTTACTATGTAGGAACAAGTTTGTATAGGTATTTCAAAGATGCCCAGAACTGAGCTAAACTTGGTGTGTGTCCAACTCCTAGAAATAACTTCATGCCCCATCTCCCTTACTTCCAGGTAGTAAGGATCACATAATTCCTAACAAAGTTTTGACACAGATTCCCAAATCGGGCATTCAGAACATATAGCACGTTGCTGTAAGCAAGCAGATTCTCATTAAAGATGCAAGTTACTATGTAGGAACAAGTTCGTATAGGTATTTCAAAGATGCCCAGAACTGAGCTAAACTTGGTATGTGTCCAACTCCTAGAAATAACTTCATGCCCCATCTCCCTTACTTCCAGGTAGTAAGGATCACGTAATTCCTAACAAAGTTTTGACACAGATTGCCAATTCGGGCATTCAGAACATATAGCACGTTGCTGTAAGCAAGCACATTCTCATTCAAAGATGCAAGTTACTATGTAGGAACAAGTTTGTATAGGTATTTCAAAGATGCACAGAACTGAGCTAAACTTGGTATGTGTCCAACTCCTAGAAATAACTTCATGCCCCATCTCCCTTACTTCCAGCTAGTAAGGATCACATAATTCCTAACAAAGTTTTGACACAGATTCTCAATTCGGGCATTCAGAACATATAGCACGTTGCTGCAAGCAAGCACATTCTCATTCAAAGTTGCAAGTTACTATGTAGGAACAAGTTTGTATAGGTATTTCAAAGATGCCCAGAACTGAGCTAAACTTGGTATGTGTCCAACTCCTAGAAATAACTTCATGCCCCATCTCCCTTACTTCCAGCTAGTAAGGATCACATAATTCCTAACAAAGTTTTGACACAGATTCCCAATTCGGGCATTCAGAACATATAGCACGTTGCTGTAAGCAAGCAGATTCTCATTCAAAGATGCAAGTTACTATGTAGGAACACGTTTGTATAGGTATTTCAAAGATGCCCAGAACTGAGCTAAACTTGGTATGTGTCCAACTCCTAGAAATAACTTCATGCCCCATCTCCCTTACTTCCAGCTAGTAAGGATCACATAATTCCTAACAAAGTTTTGACACAGATTCCCAATTCGGGCATTCAGAACATATAGCACGTTGCTGTAAGCAAGCACATTCTCATTCAAAGTTGCAAGTTACTATGTAGGAACAAGTTTGTATAGGTATTTCAAAGATGCCCAGAACTGAGCTAAACTTGGTATGTGTCCAACTCCTAGAAATAACTTCATGCCCCATCTCCCTTACTTCCAGCTAGTAAGGATCACATAATTCCTAACAAAGTTTTGACACAGATTGCCAATTGGGGCATTCAGAACATATAGCACGTTGCTGTAAGCAAGCAGATTCTCATTAAAGATGCAAGTTACTATGTAGGAACAAGTTTGTATAGGTATTTCAAAGATGCCCAGAACTGAGCTAAACTTGGTATGTGTCCAACTCCTAGAAATAACTTCATGCCCCATCTCCCTTACTTTCAGCTAGTAAGGATCACATAATTCCTAACAAAGTTTTGACACAGATTGCCAATTGGGGCGTTCAGAACATATAGCACGTTGCTGTAAGCAAGCACATTCTCATTCAAAGATGCAAGTTACTATGTAGGAACAAGTTTGTATAGGTATTTCAAAGATGCCCAGAACTGAGCTAAACTTGGTATGTGTCCAACTCCTAGAAATAACTTCATGCCCCATCTCCCTTACTTCCAGCTAGTAAGGATCACATAATTCCTAACAAAGTTTTGACACAGATTGCCAATACGGGCAATCAGAACATATAGCACGTTGCTGTAAGCAAGCACATTCTCATTCAAAGATGCAAGTTACTATGTAGGAACAAGTTTGTATAGGTATTTCAAAGATGCCCAGAACTGAGCTAAACTTGGTATGTGTCCAACTCCTAGAAATAACTTCATGCCCCATCTCCCTTACTTCCAGCTAGTAAGGATCACATAATTCCTAACAAAGTTTTGACACAGATTCCCAATTCGGGCATTCAGAACATATAGCAGGTTGCTGTAAGCAAGCACATTCTCTTTCACAGATGCAAGTTACTATGTAGGAACAAGTTTGTATAGGTATTTCAAAGATGCCCAGAACTGAGCTAAACTTGGTATGTGTCCAACTCCTAGCAATAACTTCATGCCCCATCTCCCTTACTTCCAGCTAGTAAGGATCACATAATTCCTAACAAAGTTTTGACACAGATTGCCAATTCGGGCATTCAGAACATATAGCACGTTGCTGTAAGCAAGCACATTCTCATTCAAAGATGCAAGTTACTATGTAGGAACAAGTTTGTATAGGTATTTCAAAGATGCCCAGAACTGAGCTAAACTTGGTATGTGTCCAACTCCTAGAAATAACTTCATGCCCCATCTCCCTTACTTCCAGCTAGTAAGGATCACATAATTCCTAACAAAGTTTTGACACAGATTCCCAAATCGGGCATTCAGAACATATAGCACGTTGCTGTAAGCAAGCAGATTCTCATTAAAGATGCAAGTTACTATGTAGGAACAAGTTTGTATAGGTATTTCAAAGATGCCCAGAACTGAGCTAAACTTGGTATGTGTCCAACTCCTAGAAATAACTTCATGCCCCATCTCCCTTACTTCCAGCTAGTAAGGATCACGTAATTCCTAACAAAGTTTTGACACAGATTGCCAATTCGGGCATTCAGAACATATAGCACGTTGCTGTAAGCAAGCACATTCTCATTCAAAGATGCAAGTTACTATGTAGGAACAAGTTTGTATAGGTATTTCAAAGATGCACAGAACTGAGCTAAACTTGGTATGGGTCCAACTCCTAGAAATAACTTCATGCCCCATCTCCCTTACTTCCAGCTAGTAAGGATCACATAATTCCTAACAAAGTTTTGACACAGATTCCCAATTCGGGCATTCAGAACATATAGCACGTTGCTGTAAGCAAGCAGATTCTCATTCAAAGATGCAAGTTACTATGTAGGAACAAGTTTGTATAGGTATTTCAAAGATGCCCAGAACTGAGCTAAACTTGGTATGTGTCCAACTCCTAGAAATAACTTCATGCCCCATCTCCCTTACTTCCAGCTAGTAAGGATCACATAATTCCTAACAAAGTTTTGACATAGATTCCCAATTCGGGCATTCAGAACATATAGCACGTTGCTGTAAGCAAGCACATTCTCATTCAAAGATGCAAGTTACTATGTAGGAACAAGTTTGTATAGGTATTTGAAAGATGCCCAGAACTGAGCTAAACTTGGTATGTGTCCAACTCCTAGAAATAACTTCATGCCCCATCTCCCTTACTTCCAGCTAGTAAGGATCACATAATTCCTAACAAAGTTTTGACACAGATTGCCAATTCGGGCATTCGGAACATATAGCACGTTGCTGTAAGCAAGCACATTCTCATTCAAAGTTGCAAGTTACTATGTAGGAACAAGTTTGTATAGGTATTTCAAAGATGCCCAGAACTGAGCTAAACTTGGTATGTGTCCAACTCCTAGAAATAACTTCATGCCCCATCTCCCTTACTTCCAGCTAGTAAGGATCACATAATTCCTAACAAAGTTTTGACACAGATTGCCAATTCGGGCATTCAGAACATATAGCACGTTGCTGTAAGCAAGCACATTCTCATTCAAAGATGCAAGTTACTATGTAGGAACAAGTTTGTATAGGTATTTCAAAGATGCCCAGAACTGAGCTAAACTTGGTATGTGTCCAACTCCTAGAAATAACTTCATGCCCCATCTCCCTTACTTCCAGCTAGTAAGGATCACATAATTCCTAACAAAGTTTTGACACAGATTGCCAATTCGGGCATTCAGAACATATAGCACGTTGCTGTAAGCAAGCACATTCTCATTCAAAGATGCAAGTTACTATGTAGGAACAAGTTTGTATAGGTATTTCAAAGATGCCCAGAACTGAGCTAAACTTGGTATGTGTCCAACTCCTAGAAATAACTTCATGCCCCATCTCCCTTACTTCCAGCTAGTAAGGATCACATAATTCCTAACAAAGTTTTGACACAGATTCCCAATTCGGGCATTCAGAACATATAGCACGTTGCTGTAAGCAAGCAGATTCTCATTAAAGATGCAAGTTACTATGTAGGAACAAGTTCATATAGGTATTTCAAAGATGCCCAGAACTGAGCTAAACTTGGTATGTGTCCAACTCCTAGAAATAACTTCATGCCCCATCTCCCTTACTTCCAGCTAGTAAGGATCACATAATTCCTAACAAAGTTTTGACACAGATTGCCAATTCGGGCATTCAGAACATATAGCACGTTGCTGTAAGCAAGCACATTCTCATTCAAAGATGCAAGTTACTATGTAGGAACAAGTTTGTATAGGTATTTCAAAGATGCCCAGAACTGAGCTAAACTTGGTATGTGTCCAACTCCTAGAAATAACTTCATGCCCCATCTCCCTTACTTCCAGCTAGTAAGGATCACATAATTCCTAACAAAGTTTTGACACAGATTCCCAATTCGGGCATTCAGAACATATAGCACGTTGCTGTAAGCAAGCAGATTCTCATTAAAGATGCAAGTTACTATGTAGGAACAAGTTCATATAGGTATTTCAAAGATGCCCAGAACTGAGCTAAACTTGGTATGTGTCCAACTCCTAGAAATAACTTCATGCCCCATCTCCCTTACTTCCAGCTAGTAAGGATCACATAATTCCTAACAAAGTTTTGACACAGATTGCCAATTCGGGCATTCAGAACATATAGCACGTTGCTGCAAGCAAGCACATTCTCATTCAAAGATGAAAGTTACTATGTAGGAACAAGTTTGTATAGGTATTTCAAAGATGCACAGAACTGAGCTAAACTTGGTATGTGTCCAACTCCTAGAAATAACTTCATGCCCCATCTCCCTTACTTCCAGCTAGTAAGGATCACATAATTCCTAACAAAGTTTTGACACAGATTCTCAATTCGGGCATTCAGAACATATAGCACGTTGCTGTAAGCAAGCACATTCTCATTCAACGTTGCAAGTTACTATGTAGGAACAAGTTTGTATAGGTATTTCAAAGATGCCCAGAACTGAGCTAAACTTGGTATGTGTCCAACTCCTAGAAATAACTTCATGCCCCATCTCCCTTACTTCCAGCTAGTAAGGATCACATAATTCCTAACAAAAGTTTTGACACAGATTCCCAATTCGGGCATTCAGAACATATAGCACGTTGCTGTAAGCAAGCACATTCTCATTCAAAGATGCAAGTTACTATGTAGGAACAAGTTTGTATAGGTATTTCAAAGATGCCCAGAACTGAGCTAAACTTGGTATGTGTCCAACTCCTAGAAATAACTTCATGCCCCATCTCCCTTACTTCCAGCTAGTAAGGATCACATAATTCCTAACAAAGTTTTGACACAGATTCCCATTTCGGGCATTCAGAACATATAGCACGTTGCTGTAAGCAAGCAGATTCTCATTCAAAGATGCAAGTTACTATGTAGGAACAAGTTTGTATAGGTATTTCAAAGATGCCCAGAACTGAGCTAAACTTGGTATGTGTCCAACTCCTAGAAATATCTTCATGCCCCATCTCCCTTACTTCCAGCTAGTAAGGATCACATAATTCCTAACAAAGTTTTGACACAGATTGCCAATTCGGGCATTCAGAACATATAGCACGTTGCTGTAAGCAAGCACATTTTCATTCAAAGATGCAAGTTACTATGTAGGAACAAGTTTGTATAGGTATTTCAAAGATGCCCAGAACTGAGCTAAACTTGGTATGTGTCCAACTCCTAGAAATAACTTCATGCCCCATCTCCCTTACTTCCAGCTAGTAAGGATCACATAATTCCTAACAAAGTTTTGACACAGATTCCCAATTCGGGCATTCAGAACATATAGCACGTTGCTGTAAGCAAGCACATTCTCATTCAAAGTTGCAAGTTACTATGTAGGAACAAGTTTGTATAGGTATTTCAAAGATGCCCAGAACTGAGCTAAACTTGGTATGTGTCCAACTCCTAGAAATAACTTCATGCCCCATCTCCCTTACTTCCAGCTAGTAAGGATCACATAATTCCTAACAAAGTTTTGACACAGATTCCCAATTCGGGCATTCAGAACATATAGCACGTTGCTGTAAGCAAGCACATTCTCATTCAAAGATGCAAGTTACTATGTAGGAACAAGTTTGTATAGGTATTTCAAAGATGCCCAGAACTGAGCTAAACTTGGTATGTGTCCAACTCCTAGAAATAACTTCATGCCCCATCTCCCTTACTTCCAGCTAGTAAGGATCACATAATTCCTAACAAAGTTTTGACACAGATTCCCAATTCGGGCATTCAGAACATATAGCACGTTGCTGTAAGCAAGCACATTCTCATTCAAAGTTGCAAGTTACTATGTAGGAACACGTTTGTATAGGTATTTCAAAGATGCCCAGAACTGAGCTAAACTTGGTATGTGTCCAACTCCTAGAAATAACTTCATGCCCCATCTCCCTTACTTCCAGCTAGTAAGGATCACATAATTCCTAACAAAGTTTTGACACAGATTCCCAATTCGGGCATTCAGAACATATAGCACGTTGCTGTAAGCAAGCACATTCTCATTCAAAGTTGCAAGTTACTATGTAGGAACAAGTTTGTATAGGTATTTCAAAGATGCCCAGAACTGAGCTAAACTTGGTATGTGTCCAACTCCTAGAAATAACTTCATGCCCCATCTCCCTTACTTCCAGCTAGTAAGGATCACATAATTCCTAACAAAGTTTTGACACAGATTGCCAATTCGGGCATTCAGAACATATAGCACGTTGCTGTAAGCAAGCAGATTCTCATTAAAGATGCAAGTTACTATGTAGGAACAAGTTTGTATAGGTATTTCAAAGATGCCCAGAACTGAGCTAAACTTGGTATGTGTCCAACTCCTAGAAATAACTTCATGCCCCATCTCCCTTACTTCCAGCTAGTAAGGATCACATAATTCCTAACAAAGTTTTGACACAGATTGCCAATTCGGGGAATCAGAACATATAGCACGTTGCTGTAAGCAAGCACATTCTCATTCAAAGATGCAAGTTACTATGTAGGAACAAGTTTGTATAGGTATTTCAAAGATGCCCAGAACTGAGCTAAACTTGGTATGTGTCCAACTCCTAGAAATAACTTCATGCCCCATCTCCCTTACTTCCAGCTAGTAAGGATCACATAATTCCTAACAAAGTTTTGACACAGATTCCCAATTCGGGCATTCAGAACATATAGCACGTTGCTGTAAGCAAGCACATTCTCATTCAAAGATGCAAGTTACTATGTAGGAACAAGTTTGTATAGGTATTTCAAAGATGCCCAGAACTGAGCTAAACTTGGTATGTGTCCAACTCCTAGAAATAACTTCATGCCCCATCTCCCTTACTTCCAGCTAGTAAGGATCACATAATTCCTAACAAAGTTTTGACACAGATTGCCAATTCGGGCATTCAGAACATATAGCACGTTGCTGTAAGCAAGCACATTCTCATTCAAAGATGCAAGTTACTATGTAGGAACAAGTTTGTATAGGTATTTCAAAGATGCCCAGAACTGAGCTAAACTTGGTATGTGTCCAACTCCTAGAAATAACTTCATGCCCCATCTCCCTTACTTTCAGCTAGTAAGGATCACATAATTCCTAACAAAGTTTTGACACAGATTGCCAATTCGGGCATTCAGAACATATAGCACGTTGCTGTAAGCAAGCAGATTCTCATTAAAGATGCAAGTTACTATGTAGGAACAAGTTTGTATAGGTATTTCAAAGATGCCCAGAACTGAGCTAAACTTGGTATGTGTCCAACTCCTAGAAATAACTTCATGCCCCATCTCCCTTACTTCCAGCTAGTAAGGATCACATAATTCCTAACAAAGTTTTGACACAGATTGCCAATTCGGGCAATCAGAACATATAGCACGTTGCTGTAAGCAAGCACATTCTCATTCAAAGATGCAAGTTACTATGTAGGAACAAGTTTGTATAGGTATTTCAAAGATGCCCAGAACTGAGCTAAACTTGGTATGTGTCCAACTCCTAGAAATAACTTCATGCCCCATCTCCCTTACTTCCAGCTAGTAAGGATCACATAATTCCTAACAAAGTTTTGACACAGATTCCCAAATCGGGCATTCAGAACATATAGCACGTTGCTGTAAGCAAGCACATTCTCATTCACAGATGCAAGTTACTATGTAGGAACAAGTTTGTATAGGTATTTCAAAGATGCCCAGAACTGAGCTAAACTTGGTATGTGTCCAACTCCTAGAAATAACTTCATGCCCCATCTCCCTTACTTCCAGCTAGTAAGGATCACATAATTCCTAACAAAGTTTTGACACAGATTCCCAATTCGGGCATTCAGAACATATAGCACGTTGCTGTAAGCAAGCACATTCTCATTCAAAGATGCAAGTTACTATGTAGGAACAAGTTTGTATAGGTATTTCAAAGATGCCCAGAACTGAGCTAAACTTGGTATGTGTCCAACTCCTAGAAATAACTTCATGCCCCATCTCCCTTACTTCCAGCTAGTAAGGATCACATAATTCCTAACAAAGTTTTGACTCAGATTGCCAATTCGGGCATTCAGAACATATAGCACGTTGCTGTAAGCAAGCACATTCTCATTCAAAGATGCAAGTTACTATGTAGGAACAAGTTTGTATAGGTATTTCAAAGATGCCCAGAACTGAGCTAAACTTGGTATGTGTCCAACTCCTAGAAATAACTTCATGCCCCATCTCCCTTACTTCCAACTAGTAAGGATCACATAATTCCTAACAAAGTTTTGACACAGATTCCCAAATCGGGCATTCAGAACATATAGCACGTTGCTGTAAGCAAGCAGATTCTCATTAAAGATGCAAGTTACTATGTAGGAACAAGTTCGTATAGGTATTTCCAAGATGCCCAGAACTGAGCTAAACTTGGTATGTGTCCAACTCCTAGAAATAACTTCATGCCCCATCTCCCTTACTTCCAGGTAGTAAGGATCACATAATTCCTAACAAAGTTTTGACACAGATTGCCAATTCGGGCATTCAGAACATATAGCACGTTGCTGTAAGCAAGCACATTCTCATTCAAAGATGCAAGTTACTATGTAGGAACAAGTTTGTATAGGTATTTCAAAGATGCCCAGAACTGAGCTAAACTTGGTATGTGTCCAACTCCTAGAAATAACTTCATGCCCCATCTCCCTTACTTCCAGCTAGTAAGGATCACATAATTCCTAACAAAGTTTTGACACAGATTCCCAATTCGGGCATTCAGAACATATAGCACGTTGCTGTAAGCAAGCAGATTCTCATTAAAGATGCAAGTTACTATGTAGGAACAAGTTCATATAGGTATTTCAAAGATGCCCAGAACTGAGCTAAACTTGGTATGTGTCCAACTCCTAGAAATAACTTCATGCCCCATCTCCCTTACTTCCAGCTAGTAAGGATCACATAATTCCTAACAAAGTTTTGACACAGATTGCCAATTCGGGCATTCAGAACATATAGCACGTTGCTGCAAGCAAGCACATTCTCATTCAAAGATGAAAGTTACTATGTAGGAACAAGTTTGTATAGGTATTTCAAAGATGCACAGAACTGAGCTAAACTTGGTATGTGTCCAACTCCTAGAAATAACTTCATGCCCCATCTCCCTTACTTCCAGCTAGTAAGGATCACATAATTCCTAACAAAGTTTTGACACAGATTCTCAATTCGGGCATTCAGAACATATAGCACGTTGCTGTAAGCAAGCACATTCTCATTCAACGTTGCAAGTTACTATGTAGGAACAAGTTTGTATAGGTATTTCAAAGATGCCCAGAACTGAGCTAAACTTGGTATGTGTCCAACTCCTAGAAATAACTTCATGCCCCATCTCCCTTACTTCCAGCTAGTAAGGATCACATAATTCCTAACAAAAGTTTTGACACAGATTCCCAATTCGGGCATTCAGAACATATAGCACGTTGCTGTAAGCAAGCACATTCTCATTCAAAGATGCAAGTTACTATGTAGGAACAAGTTTGTATAGGTATTTCAAAGATGCCCAGAACTGAGCTAAACTTGGTATGTGTCCAACTCCTAGAAATAACTTCATGCCCCATCTCCCTTACTTCCAGCTAGTAAGGATCACATAATTCCTAACAAAGTTTTGACACAGATTGCCAATTCGGGCATTCAGAACATATAGCACGTTGCTGTAAGCAAGCACATTTTCATTCAAAGATGCAAGTTACTATGTAGGAACAAGTTTGTATAGGTATTTCAAAGATGCCCAGAACTGAGCTAAACTTGGTATGTGTCCAACTCCTAGAAATAACTTCATGCCCCATCTCCCTTACTTCCAGCTAGTAAGGATCACATAATTCCTAACAAAGTTTTGACACAGATTCCCAATTCGGGCATTCAGAACATATAGCACGTTGCTGTAAGCAAGCACATTCTCATTCAAAGTTGCAAGTTACTATGTAGGAACAAGTTTGTATAGGTATTTCAAAGATGCCCAGAACTGAGCTAAACTTGGTATGTGTCCAACTCCTAGAAATAACTTCATGCCCCATCTCCCTTACTTCCAGCTAGTAAGGATCACATAATTCCTAACAAAGTTTTGACACAGATTCCCAATTCGGGCATTCAGAACATATAGCACGTTGCTGTAAGCAAGCACATTCTCATTCAAAGATGCAAGTTACTATGTAGGAACAAGTTTGTATAGGTATTTCAAAGATGCCCAGAACTGAGCTAAACTTGGTATGTGTCCAACTCCTAGAAATAACTTCATGCCCCATCTCCCTTACTTCCAGCTAGTAAGGATCACATAATTCCTAACAAAGTTTTGACACAGATTCCCAATTCGGGCATTCAGAACATATAGCACGTTGCTGTAAGCAAGCACATTCTCATTCAAAGTTGCAAGTTACTATGTAGGAACACGTTTGTATAGGTATTTCAAAGATGCCCAGAACTGAGCTAAACTTGGTATGTGTCCAACTCCTAGAAATAACTTCATGCCCCATCTCCCTTACTTCCAGCTAGTAAGGATCACATAATTCCTAACAAAGTTTTGACACAGATTCCCAATTCGGGCATTCAGAACATATAGCACGTTGCTGTAAGCAAGCACATTCTCATTCAAAGTTGCAAGTTACTATGTAGGAACAAGTTTGTATAGGTATTTCAAAGATGCCCAGAACTGAGCTAAACTTGGTATGTGTCCAACTCCTAGAAATAACTTCATGCCCCATCTCCCTTACTTCCAGCTAGTAAGGATCACATAATTCCTAACAAAGTTTTGACACAGATTGCCAATTCGGGCATTCAGAACATATAGCACGTTGCTGTAAGCAAGCAGATTCTCATTAAAGATGCAAGTTACTATGTAGGAACAAGTTTGTATAGGTATTTCAAAGATGCCCAGAACTGAGCTAAACTTGGTATGTGTCCAACTCCTAGAAATAACTTCATGCCCCATCTCCCTTACTTCCAGCTAGTAAGGATCACATAATTCCTAACAAAGTTTTGACACAGATTGCCAATTCGGGGAATCAGAACATATAGCACGTTGCTGTAAGCAAGCACATTCTCATTCAAAGATGCAAGTTACTATGTAGGAACAAGTTTGTATAGGTATTTCAAAGATGCCCAGAACTGAGCTAAACTTGGTATGTGTCCAACTCCTAGAAATAACTTCATGCCCCATCTCCCTTACTTCCAGCTAGTAAGGATCACATAATTCCTAACAAAGTTTTGACACAGATTCCCAATTCGGGCATTCAGAACATATAGCACGTTGCTGTAAGCAAGCACATTCTCATTCAAAGATGCAAGTTACTATGTAGGAACAAGTTTGTATAGGTATTTCAAAGATGCCCAGAACTGAGCTAAACTTGGTATGTGTCCAACTCCTAGAAATAACTTCATGCCCCATCTCCCTTACTTCCAGCTAGTAAGGATCACATAATTCCTAACAAAGTTTTGACACAGATTGCCAATTCGGGCATTCAGAACATATAGCACGTTGCTGTAAGCAAGCACATTCTCATTCAAAGATGCAAGTTACTATGTAGGAACAAGTTTGTATAGGTATTTCAAAGATGCCCAGAACTGAGCTAAACTTGGTATGTGTCCAACTCCTAGAAATAACTTCATGCCCCATCTCCCTTACTTTCAGCTAGTAAGGATCACATAATTCCTAACAAAGTTTTGACACAGATTGCCAATTCGGGCATTCAGAACATATAGCACGTTGCTGTAAGCAAGCAGATTCTCATTAAAGATGCAAGTTACTATGTAGGAACAAGTTTGTATAGGTATTTCAAAGATGCCCAGAACTGAGCTAAACTTGGTATGTGTCCAACTCCTAGAAATAACTTCATGCCCCATCTCCCTTACTTCCAGCTAGTAAGGATCACATAATTCCTAACAAAGTTTTGACACAGATTGCCAATTCGGGCAATCAGAACATATAGCACGTTGCTGTAAGCAAGCACATTCTCATTCAAAGATGCAAGTTACTATGTAGGAACAAGTTTGTATAGGTATTTCAAAGATGCCCAGAACTGAGCTAAACTTGGTATGTGTCCAACTCCTAGAAATAACTTCATGCCCCATCTCCCTTACTTCCAGCTAGTAAGGATCACATAATTCCTAACAAAGTTTTGACACAGATTCCCAAATCGGGCATTCAGAACATATAGCACGTTGCTGTAAGCAAGCACATTCTCATTCACAGATGCAAGTTACTATGTAGGAACAAGTTTGTATAGGTATTTCAAAGATGCCCAGAACTGAGCTAAACTTGGTATGTGTCCAACTCCTAGAAATAACTTCATGCCCCATCTCCCTTACTTCCAGCTAGTAAGGATCACATAATTCCTAACAAAGTTTTGACACAGATTCCCAATTCGGGCATTCAGAACATATAGCACGTTGCTGTAAGCAAGCACATTCTCATTCAAAGATGCAAGTTACTATGTAGGAACAAGTTTGTATAGGTATTTCAAAGATGCCCAGAACTGAGCTAAACTTGGTATGTGTCCAACTCCTAGAAATAACTTCATGCCCCATCTCCCTTACTTCCAGCTAGTAAGGATCACATAATTCCTAACAAAGTTTTGACTCAGATTGCCAATTCGGGCATTCAGAACATATAGCACGTTGCTGTAAGCAAGCACATTCTCATTCAAAGATGCAAGTTACTATGTAGGAACAAGTTTGTATAGGTATTTCAAAGATGCCCAGAACTGAGCTAAACTTGGTATGTGTCCAACTCCTAGAAATAACTTCATGCCCCATCTCCCTTACTTCCAACTAGTAAGGATCACATAATTCCTAACAAAGTTTTGACACAGATTCCCAAATCGGGCATTCAGAACATATAGCACGTTGCTGTAAGCAAGCAGATTCTCATTAAAGATGCAAGTTACTATGTAGGAACAAGTTCGTATAGGTATTTCCAAGATGCCCAGAACTGAGCTAAACTTGGTATGTGTCCAACTCCTAGAAATAACTTCATGCCCCATCTCCCTTACTTCCAGGTAGTAAGGATCACATAATTCCTAACAAAGTTTTGACACAGATTGCCAATTCGGGCATTCAGAACATATAGCACGTTGCTGTAAGCAAGCAGATTCTCATTCAAAGATGCAAGTTACTATGTAGGAACAAGTTTGTATAGGTATTTCAAGGATGCACAGAACTGAGCTAAACTTGGTATGTGTCCAACTCCTAGAAATAACTTCATGCCCCATCTCCCTTACTTCCAGCTAGTAAGGATCACATAATTCCTAACAAAGTTTTGACACAGATTCTCAATTCGGGCATTCAGAACATATAGCACGTTGCTGCAAGCAAGCACATTCTCATTCAAAGTTGCAAGTTACTATGTAGGAACAAGTTTGTATAGGTATTTCAAAGATGCCCAGAACTGAGCTAAACTTGGTATGTGTCCAACTCCTAGAAATAACTTCATGCCCCATCTCCCTTACTTCCAGCTAGTAAGGATCACATAATTCCTAACAAAGTTTTGACACAGATTCCCAATTCGGGCATTCAGAACATATAGCACGTTGCTGTAAGCAAGCACATTCTCATTCAAAGTTGCAAGTTACTATGTAGGAACAAGTTTGTATAGGTATTTCAAAGATGCCCAGAACTGAGCTAAACTTGGTATGTGTCCAACTCCTAGAAATAACTTCATGCCCCATCTCCCTTACTTCCAGCTAGTAAGGATCACATAATTCCTAACAAAAGTTTTGACACAGATTCCCAATTCGGGCATTCAGAACATATAGCACGTTGCTGTAAGCAAGCAGATTCTCATTCAAATTTGCAAGTTACTATGTAGGAACAAGTTTGTATAGGTATTTCAAAGATGCCCAGAACTGAGCTAAACTTGGTATGTGTCCAACTCCTAGAAATATCTTCATGCCCCATCTCCCTTACTTCCAGCTAGTAAGGATCACATAATTCCTAACAAAGTTTTGACACAGATTCCCAATTCGGGCATTCAGAACATATAGCACGTTGCTGTAAGCAAGCACATTTTCATTCAAATTTGCAAGTTACTATGTAGGAACAAGTTTGTATAGGTATTTCAAAGATGCCCAGAACTGAGCTAAACTTGGTATGTGTCCAACTCCTAGAAATATCTTCATGCCCCATATCCCTTACTTCCAGCTAGTAAGGATCACATAATTCCTAACAAAGTTTTGACACAGATTGCCAATTCGGGCATTCAGAACATATAGCACGTTGCTGTAAGCAAGCAGATTCTCATTCAAAGATGCAAGTTACTATGTAGGAACAAGTTTGTATAGGTATTTCAAAGATGCCCAGAACTGAGCTAAACTTGGTATGTGTCCAACTCCTAGAAATAACTTCATGCCCCATCTCCCTTACTTCCAGCTAGTAAGGATCACATAATTCCTAACAAAGTTTTGACACAGATTCCCAATTCGGGCATTCAGATCATATAGCACGTTGCTGTAAGCAAGCAGATTCTCATTCAAAGTTGCAAGTTACTATGTAGGAACAAGTTTGTATAGGTATTTCAAAGATGCCCAGAACTGAGCTAAACTTGGTATGTGTCCAACTCCTAGAAATAACTTCATGCCCCATCTCCCTTACTTCCAGCTAGTAAGGATCACATAATTCCTAACAAAGTTTTGACACAGATTGCCAATTCGGGCATTCAGAACATATAGCACGTTGCTGTAAGCAAGCAGATTCTCATTCAAAGATGCAAGTTACTATGTAGGAACAAGTTTGTATAGGTATTTCAAAGATGCCCAGAACTGAGCTAAACTTGGTATGTGTCCAACTCCTAGAATTAACTTCATGCCCCATCTCCCTTACTTCCAGCTAGTAAGGATCACATAATTCCTAACAAAGTTTTGACACAGATTCCCAATTCGGGCATTCAGAACATATAGCACGTTGCTGTAAGCAAGCAGATTCTCATTCAAAGTTGCAAGTTACTATGTAGGAACAAGTTTGTATAGGTATTTCAAAGATGCCCAGAACTGAGCTAAACTTGGTATGTGTCCAACTCCTAGAAATAACTTCATGCCCCATCTCCCTTACTTCCAGCTAGTAAGGATCACATAATTCCTAACAAAGTTTTGACACAGATTCCCAATTCGGGCATTCAGAACATATAGCACGTTGCTGTAAGCAAGCAGATTCTCATTCAAAGTTGCAAGTTACTATGTAGGAACAAGTTTGTATAGGTATTTCAAAGATGCCCAGAACTGAGCTAAACTTGGTATGTGTCCAACTCCTAGAAATAACTTCATGCCCCATCTCCCTTACTTCCAGCTAGTAAGGATCACATAATTCCTAACAAAGTTTTGACACAGATTCCCAATTCGGGCATTCAGAACATATAGCACGTTGCTGTAAGCAAGCACATTCTCATTAAAGATGCAAGTTACTATGTAGGAACAAGTTTGTATAGGTATTTCAAAGATGCCCAGAACTGAGCTAAACTTGGTATGTGTCCAACTCCTAGAAATAACTTCATGCCCCATCTCCCTTACTTCCAGCTAGTAAGGATCACATAATTCCTAACAAAGTTTTGACACAGATTGCCAATTCGGGCATTCAGAACATATAGCACGTTGCTGTAAGCAAGCACATTCTCATTCAAAGATGCAAGTTACTATGTAGGAACAAGTTTGTATAGGTATTTCAAAGATGCCCAGAACTGAGCTAAACTTGGTATGTGTCCAACTCCTAGAAATAACTTCATGCCCCATCTCCCTTACTTCCAGCTAGTGAGGATCACATAATTCCTAACAAAGTTTTGACACAGATTCCCAATTCGGGCATTCAGAACATATAGCACGTTGCTGTAAGCAAGCACATTCTCATTCAAAGATGCAAGTTACTATGTAGGAACAAGTTTGTATAGGTATTTCAAAGATGCCCAGAACTGAGCTAAACTTGGTATGTGTCCAACTCATAGAAATAACTTCATGCCCCATCTCCCTTACTTCCAGCTTGTAAGGATCACATAATTCCCAACAAAGTTTTGACACAGATTCCCAATTCGGGCATTCAGAACATATAGCACGTTGCTGTAAGCAAGCACATTCTCATTCTAAGTTGCAAGTTACTATGTAGGAACAAGTTTGTATAGGTATTTCAAAGATGCCCAGAACTGAGCTAAACTTGGTATGTGTCCAACTCCTAGAAATAACTTCATGCCCCATCTCCCTTACTTCCAGCTAGTAAGGATCACATAATTCCTAACAAAGTTTTGACACAGATTCCCAATTCGGGCATTCAGAACATATAGCACGTTGCTGTAAGCAAGCAGATTCTCATTCAAAGATGCAAGTTACTATGTAGGAACAAGTTTGTATAGGTATTTCAAAGATCCCCAGAACTGAGCTAAACTTGGTATGTGTCCAACTCCTAGAAATAACTTCATGCCCCATCTCCCTTACTTCCAGCTAGTAAGGATCACATAATTCCTAACAAAGTTTTGACACAGATTCCCAATTCGGGCATTCAGAACATATAGCACGTTGCTGTAAGCAAGCAGATTCTCATTCAAAGTTGCAAGTTACTATGTAGGAACAAGTTTGTATAGGTATTTCAAAGATGCCCAGAACTGAGCTAAACTTGGTATGTGTCCAACTCCTAGAAATAACTTCATGCCCCATCTCCCTTACTTCCAGCTAGTGAGGATCACATAATTCCTAACAAAGTTTTGACACAGATTGCCAATTCGGGCATTCAGAACATATAGCACGTTGCTGTAAGCAAGCAGATTCTCATTAAAGATGCAAGTTACTATGTAGGAACAAGTTTGTATAGGTATTTCAAAGATGCCCAGAACTGAGCTAAACTTGGTATGTGTCCAACTCCTAGAAATAACTTCATGCCCCATCTCCCTTACTTCCAGCTAGTAAGGATCACATAATTCCTAACAAAGTTTGAACACAGATTGCCAATTCGGGCAATCAGAACATATAGCACGTTGCTGTAAGCAAGCACATTCTCATTCAAAGATGCAAGTTACAATGTAGGAACAAGTTTGTATAGGTATTTCAAAGATGCCCAGAACTGAGCTAAACTTGGTATGTGTCCAACTCCTAGAAATAACTTCATGCCCCATCTCCCTTACTTCCAGCTAGTAAGGATCACATAATTCCTAACAAAGTTTTGACACAGATTGCCAATTCGGGCATTCAGAACATATAGCACGTTGCTGTAAGCAAGCATATTCTCATTAATGATGCAAGTTACTATGTAGCAACAAGTTTGTATAGGTATTTCAAAGATGCCCAGAACTGAGCTAAACTTGGTATGTGTCCAACTCCTAGAAATAACATCATGCCCCATCTCCCTTACTTCCAGCTAGTAAGGATCACATAATTCCTAACAAAGTTTTGACACAGATTCCCAATTCGGGCATTCAGAACATATAGCACGTTGCTGTAAGCAAGCAGATTCTCATTAAAGATGCAAGTTACTATGTAGGAACAAGTTTGTATAGGTATTTCAAAGATGCCCAGAACTGAGCTAAACTTGGTATGTGTCCAACTCCTAGAAATACCTTCATGCCCCATCTCCCTTACTTCCAGCTAGTAAGGATCACATAATTCCTAACAAAGTTTTGACACAGATTCCCAATTCGGGCATTCAGAACATATAGCACGTTGCTGTAAGCAAGCAGATTCTCATTCAAAGATGCAAGTTACTATGTAGGAACAAGTTTGTATAGGTATTTCAAAGATGCCCAGAACTGAGCTAAACTTGGTATGTGTCCAACTCCTAGAAATAACTTCATGCCCCATCTCCCTTACTTCCAGCTAGTAAGGATCACATAATTCCTAACAAAGTTTTGACACAGATTCCCAATTCGGGCATTCAGAACATATAGCACGTTGCTGTAAGCAAGCACATTCTCATTCAAAGATGCAAGTTACTATGTAGGAACAAGTTTGTATAGGTATTTCAAAGATGCCCAGAACTGAGCTAAACTTGGTATGTGTCCAACTCCTAGAAATAACTTCATGCCCCATCTCCCTTACTTCCAGCTAGTAAGGATCACATAATTCCTAACAAAGTTTTGACACAGATTCCCAATTCGGGCATTCAGAACATATAGCACGTTGCTGCAAGCAAGCACATTCTCATTCAAAGTTGCAAGTTACTATGTAGGAACAAGTTTGTATAGCTATTTCAAAGATGCCCAGAACCGAGCTAAACTTGGTATGTGTCCAACTCCTAGAAATAACTTCATGCCCCATCTCCCTTACTTCCAGCTAGTAAGGATCACATAATTCCTAACAAAGTTTTGACACAGATTCCCAATTCGGGCATTCAGAACATATAGCACGTTGCTGTAAGCAAGCAGATTCTCATTCAAAGATGCAAGTTACTATGTAGGAACAAGTTTGTATAGGTATTTCAAAGATGCCCAGAACTGACCTAAACTTGGTATGTGTCCAACTCCTAGAAATAACTTCATGCCCCATCTCCCTTACTTCCAGCTAGTAAGGATCACATAATTCCTAACAAAGTTTTGACACAGATTGCCAATTCGGGCACTCAGAACATATAGCACGTTGCTGTAAGCAAGCACATTTTCATTCAAATTTGCAAGTTACTATGTAGGAACAAGTTTGTATAGGTATTTCAAAGATGCCCAGAACTGAGCTAAACTTGGTATGTGTCCAACTCCTAGAAATAACTTCATGCCCCATATCCCTTACTTCCAGCTAGTAAGGATCACATAATTCCTAACAAAGTTTTGACAGATTCCCAATTCGGGCATTCAGAACATATAGCACGTTGCTGTAAGCAAGCAGATTCTCATTCAAAGATGCAAGTTACTATGTAGGAACAAGTTTGTATAGGTATTTCAAAGATGCCCAGAACTGAGCTAAACTTGGTATGTGTCCAACTCCTAGAAATAACTTCATGCCCCATCTCCCTTACTTCCAGCTAGTAAGGATCACATAATTCCTAACAAAGTTTTGACACAGATTCCCAATTCGGGCATTCAGAACATATAGCACGTTGCTGTAAGCAAGCACATTCTCATTCAAAGTTGCAAGTTACTATGTAGGAACAAGTTTGTATAGGTATTTCAAAGATGCCCAGAACTGAGCTAAACTTGGTATGTGTCCAACTCCTAGAAATAACTTCATGCCCCATCTCCCTTACTTCCAGCTAGTAAGGATCACATAATTCCTAACAAAGTTTTGACACAGATTCCCAATTCGGGCATTCAGAACATATAGCACGTTGCTGTAAGCAAGCAGATTCTCATTAATGATGCAAGTTACTATGTAGCAACAAGTTTGTATAGGTATTTCAAAGATGCCCAGAACTGAGCTAAGCTTGGTATGTGTCCAACTCCTAGAAATAACTTCATGCCCCATCTCCCTTACTTCCAGCTAGTAAGGATCACATAATTCCTAACAAAGTTTTGACACAGATTGCCAATTCGGGCATTCAGAACATATAGCACGTTGCTGTAAGCAAGCAGATTCTCATTCAAAGATGCAAGTTACTATGTAGGAACAAGTTTGTATAGGTATTTCAAAGATGCCCAGAACTGAGCTAAACGTTGTATGTCTCCAACGCCTAGAAATAACTTCATGCCCCATCTCACTTACTTCCAGCTAGTAAGGATCACATAATTCCTAACAAAGTTTTGACACAGATTCCCAATTCGGGCATTCAGAACATATAGCACGTTGCTGTAAGCAAGCAGATTCTCATTAATGATGCAAGATACTATGTAGGAACAAGTTTGTATAGGTATTTCAAAGATGCCCAGAACTGAGCTAAACTTGGTAGGTGTCCAACTCCTAGAAATAACTTCATGCCCCATCTCCCTTACTTCCAGCTAGTAAGGATCACATAATTCCTAACAAAGTTTTGACACAGATTGCCAATTCGGGCATTCAGAACATATAGCACGTTGCTGCAAGCAAGCACATTCTCATTCAAAGTTGCAAGTTACTATGTAGGAACAAGTTTGTATAGCTATTTCAAAGATGCCCAGAACCGAGCTAAACTTGGTATGTGTCCAATTCCTAGAAATAACTTCATGCCCCATCTCCCTTACTTCCAGCTAGTAAGGATCACATAATTCCTAACAAAGTTTTGACACAGATTCCCAATTCGGGCATTCAGAACATATAGCACGTTGCTGTAAGCAAGCACATTGTCATTCAAAGATGCAAGTTACTATGTAGCAACAAGTTTGTATAGGTATTTCAAAGATGCCCAGAACTGAGCTAAACTTGGTATGTGTCCAACTCCTAGATATAACTTCATGCCCCATCTCCCTTACTTCCAGCTAGTAAGGATCACATAATTCCTAACAAAGTTTTGACACAGATTCCCAATTCGGGCATTCAGAACATATAGCACGTTTCTGTAAACAAGCAGATTCTCATTCAAAGATGCAAGTTACTATGTAGGAACAAGTTTGTATAGGTATTTCAAAGATGCCCAGAACTGAGCTAAACTTGGTATGTGTCCAACTCCTAGAAATAACTTCATGCCCCATCTCCCTTACTTCCAGCTAGTGAGGAGCACATAATTCCTAACAAAGTTTTGACACAGATTGCCAATTCGGGCATTCAGAACATATAGCACGTTGCTGTAAGCAAGCAGATTCTCATTAAAGATGCAAGTTACTATGTAGGAACAAGTTTGTATAGGTATTTCAAAGATGCCCAGAACTGAGCTAAACTTGGTATGTGTCCAACTCCTAGAAATAACTTCATGCCCCATCTCCCTTACTTCCAGCTAGTAAGGAGCACATAATTCCTAACAAAGTTTTGACACAGATTGCCAATTCGGGCAATCAGAACATATAGCACGTTGCTGTAAGCAAGCACATTCTCATTCAAAGATGCAAGTTACAATGTAGGAACAAGTTTGTATAGGTATTTCAAAGATGCCCAGAACTGAGCTAAACTTGGTATGTGTCCAACTCCTAGAAATAACTTCATGCCCCATCTCCCTTACTTCCAGCTAGTAAGGATCACATAATTCCTAACAAAGTTTTGACACAGATTCCCAATTCGGGCATTCAGAACATATAGCACGTTGCTGTAAGCAAGCATATTCTCATTAATGATGCAAGTTACTATGTAGCAACAAGTTTGTATAGGTATTTCAAAGATGCCCAGAACTGAGCTAAACTTGGTATGTGTCCAACTCCTAGAAATAACATCATGCCCCATCTCCCTTACTTCCAGCTAGTAAGGATCACATAATTCCTAACAAACTTTTGACACAGATTCCCAATTCGGGCATTCAGAACATATAGCACGTTGCTGTAAGCAAGCAGATTCTCATTAAAGATGCAAGTTACTATGTAGGAACAAGTTTGTATAGGTATTTCAAAGATGCCCAGAACTGAGCTAAACTTGGTATGTGTCCAACTCCTAGAAATAACTTCATGCCCCATCTCCCTTACTTCCAGCTAGTAAGGATCACATAATTCCTAACAAAGTTTTGACACAGATTCCCAATTCGGGCATTCAGAACATATAGCACGTTGCTGTAAGCAAGCACATTCTCATTCACAGATGCAAGTTACTATGTAGGAACAAGTTTGTATAGGTATTTCAAAGATGCCCAGAACTGAGCTAAACTTGGTATGTGTCCAACTCCTAGAAATAACTTCATGCCCCATCTCCCTTACTTCCAGCTAGTAAGGATCACATAATTCCTAACAAAGTTTTGACAGAGATTCCCAATTCGGGCATTCAGAACATATAGCACGTTGCTGTAAGCAAGCAGATTCTCATTCAAAGATGCAAGTTACTATGTAGGAACAAGTTTGTATAGGTATTTCATAGATGCCCAGAACCGAGCTAAACTTGGTATGTGTCCAACTCCTAGAAATAACTTCATGCCCCATCTCCCTTACTTCCAGCTAGTAAGGATCACATAATTCCTAACAAAGTTTTGACACAGATTCCCAATTCGGGCATTCAGAACATATAGCACGTTGCTGTAAGCAAGCACATTCTCATTAATGATGCAAGTTACTATGTAGCAACAAGTTTGTATAGGTATTTCAAAGATGCCCAGAACCGAGCTAAACTTGGTATGTGTCCAACTCCTAGAAATAACTTCATGCCCCATCTCCCTTACTTCCAGCTAGTGAGGATCACATAATTCCTAACAAAGTTTTAACACAGATTTCCAATTCGGGCATTCAGAACATATAGCACGTTGCTGTAAACAAGCAGATTCTCATTCAAAGATGCAAGTTACTATGTAGGAACAAGTTTGTATAGGTATTTCAAAGATGCCCAGAACTGAGCTAAACTTGGTATGTGTCCAACTCCTAGAAATAACTTCATGCCCCATCTCCCTTACTTCCAGCTAGTGAGGAGCACATAATTCCTAACAAAGTTTTGACACAGATTGCCAATTCGGGCATTCAGAACATATAGCACGTTGCTGTAAGCAAGCAGATTCTCATTAAAGATGCAAGTTACTATGTAGGAACAAGTTTGTATAGGTATTTCAAAGATGCCCAGAACTGAGCTAAACTTGGTATGTGTCCAACTCCTAGAAATAACTTCATGCCCCATCTCCCTTACTTCCAGCTAGTAAGGAGCACATAATTCCTAACAAAGTTTTGACACAGATTGCCAATTCGGGCAATCAGAACATATAGCACGTTGCTGTAAGCAAGCACATTCTCATTCAAAGATGCAAGTTACAATGTAGGAACAAGTTTGTATAGGTATTTCAAAGATGCCCAGAACTGAGCTAAACTTGGTATGTGTCCAACTCCTAGAAATAACTTCATGCCCCATCTCCCTTACTTCCAGCTAGTAAGGATCACATAATTCCTAACAAAGTTTTGACACAGATTCCCAATTCGGGCATTCAGAACATATAGCACGTTGCTGTAAGCAAGCATATTCTCATTAATGATGCAAGTTACTATGTAGCAACATGTTTGTATAGGTATTTCAAAGATGCCCAGAACTGAGCTAAACTTGGTATGTGTCCAACTCCTAGAAATAACTTCATGCCCCATCTCCCTTACTTCCAGCTAGTAAGGATCACATAATTCCTAACAAAGTTTTGACACAGATTCCCAATTCGGGCATTCAGAACATATAGCACGTTGCTGTAAGCAAGCAGATTCTCATTAAAGATGCAAGTTACTATGTAGGAACAAGTTTGTATAGGTATTTCAAAGATGCCCAGAACTGAGCTAAACTTGGTATGTGTCCAACTCCTAGAAATAACTTCATGCCCCATCTCCCTTACTTCCAGCTAGTAAGGATCACATAATTCCTAACAAAGTTTTGACACAGATTCCCAATTCGGGCATTCAGAACATATAGCACGTTGCTGTAAGCAAGCACATTCTCATTCACAGATGCAAGTTACTATGTAGGAACAAGTTTGTATAGGTATTTCAAAGATGCCCAGAACTGAGCTAAACTTGGTATGTGTCCAACTCCTAGAAATAACTTCATGCCCCATCTCCCTTACTTCCAGCTAGTAAGGATCACATAATTCCTAACAAAGTTTTGACACAGATTCCCAATTCGGGAATTCAGAACATATAGCACGTTGCTGTAAGCAAGCACATTCTCATTCAAAGATGCAAGTTACTATGTAGGAACAAGTTTGTATAGGTATTTCAAAGATGCCCAGAACTGAGCTAAACTTGGTATGTGTCCAACTCCTAGAAATAACTTCATGCCCCATCTCCCTTACTTCCAGCTAGTAAGGATCACATAATTCCTAAGAAACTTTTGACACAGATTCCCAATTCGGGCATTCAGAACATATAGCACGTTGCTGTAAGCAAGCACATTCTCATTCAAAGTCGCAAGTTACTATGTAGGAACAAGTTTGTATAGGTATTTCAAAGATGCCCAGAACTGAGCTAAACTTGGTATGTGTCCAACTCCTAGAAATAACTTCATGCCCCATCTCCCTTACTTCCAGCTAGTAAGGATCACATAATTCCTAACAAACTTTTGACACAGATTCCCAATTCGGGCATTCAGAACATATAGCACGTTGCTGTAGGCAAGCAGATTCTCATTAATGATGCAAGTTACTATGTAGCAACAAGTTTGTATAGGTATTTCAAAGATGCCCAGAACTGAGCTAAACTTGGTATGTGTCCAACTCCTAGAAATAACTTCATGCCCCATCTCCCTTACTTCCAGCTAGTAAGGATCACATAATTCCTAACAAAGTTTTGACACAGATTGCCAATTCGGGCATTCAGAACATATAGCACGTTGCTGTAAGCAAGCACATTCTCATTCAAATATGCAAGTTACTATGTAGGAACAAGTTTGTATAGGTATTTCAAAGATGCCCAGAACTGAGCTAAACGTTGTATGTCTCCAACGCCTAGAAATAACTTCATGCCCCATCTCACTTACTTCCAGCTAGTAAGGATCACATAATTCCTAACAAAGTTTTGACACAGATTCCCAATTCGGGCATTCAGTACATATAGCACGTTGCTGTAAGCAAGCAGATTCTCATTAATGATGCAAGTTACTATATAGGAACAAGTTTGTATAGGTATTTCAAAGATGCCCAGAACTGAGCTAAACTTGGTATGTGTCCAACTCCTAGAAATAACTTCATGCCCCATCTCCCTTACTTCCAGCTAGTAAGGATCACATAATTCCTAACAAAGTTTTGACACAGATTGCCAATTCGGGCATTCAGAACATATAGCACGTTGCTGTAAGCAAGCACATTCTCATTCAAAGATGCAAGTTACTATGTAGGAACAAGTTTGTATAGGTATTTCAAAGATGCCCAGCACTGAGCTAAACTTGGTATGTGTCCAACTCCTAGAAATAACTTCATGCCCCATCTCCCTTACTTCCAGCTAGTAAGGATCACATAATTCCTAACAAAGTTTTGACACAGATTCCCAATTCGGGCATTCAGAACATATACCACGTTGCTGTAAGCAAGCAGATTCTCATTCAAAGATGCAAGTTACTATGTAGGAACAAGTTTGTATAGGTATTTCAAAGATGCCCGGAACTGAGCTAAACTTGGTATGTGTCCAACTCCTAGAAATAACTTCATGCCCCATCTCCCTTACTTCCAGCTAGTAAGGATCACATAATTCCTAACAAAGTTTTGACACAGATTCCCAATTCGGGCATTCAGAACATATAGCACGTTGCTGTAAGCAAGCACATTCTCATTCAAAGATGCAAGTTACTATGTAGGAACAAGTTTGTATAGGTATTTCAAAGATGCCCAGAACTGAGCTAAACGTGGTATGTGTCCAACTCCTAGAAATAACTTCATGCCCAATCTCCCTTACTTCCAGCTACTAAGGATCACATAATTCCTAACAAAGTTTTGACACAGATTCCCAATTCGGGCATTCAGAACATATAGCACGTTGCTGTAAGCAAGCACATTCTGATTCACAGATGAAATTTACTATGTAGGAACAAGTTTGTATAGGTATTTCAAAGATGCCCAGAACTGAGCTAAACTTGGTATGTGTCCAACTCCTAGAAATAACTTCATGCCCCATCCCCCTTACTTCCAGCTAGTAAGGATCACATAATTCCTAACAAAGTTTTGACACAGATTCCCAATTCGGGCATTCAGAACATATAGCACGTTGCTGTAAGCAAGCACATTCTCATTCAAAGATGCAAGTTACTATGTAGGAACAAGTTTGTATAGGTATTTCAAAGATGCCCAGAACTGAGCTAAACTTGGTATGTGTCCAACTCCTAGAAATAACTTCATGCCCCATCTCCCTTACTTCCAGCTAGTAAGGATCACATAATTCCTAACAAAGTTTTGACACAGATTCCCAATTCGGGCATTCAGAACATATAGCACGTTGCTGTAAGCAAGCACATTCTCATTCACAGATACAAGTTACTATGTAGGAACAAGTTTGTATAGGTATTTCAAAGATGCCCAGAACTGAGCTAAACTTGGTATGTGTCCAACTCCTAGAAATAACTTCATGCCCCATCTCCCTTACTTCCAGCTAGTAAGGATCACATAATTCCTAACAAAGTTTTGACACAGATTCCCAATTCGGGCATTCAGAACATATAGCACGTTGCTGTAAGCAAGCACATTCTCATTCAAAGATGCAAGTTACTATGTAGGAACAAGTTTGTATAGGTATTTCAAAGATGCCCAGAACTGAGCTAAACTTGGTATGTGTCCAACTCCTAGAAATAACTTCATGCCCCATCTCCCTTACTTCCAGCTAGTAAGGATCACATAATTCCTAACAAAGTTTTGACACAGATTCCCAATTCGGGCATTCAGAACATATAGCATGTTGCTGTAAGCAAGCACATTCTCATTCAAAGTCGCAAGTTACTATGTAGGAACAAGTTTGTATAGGTATTTCAAAGATGCCCAGAACTGAGCTAAACTTGGTATGTGTCCAACTCCTAGAAATAACTTCATGCCCCATCTCCCTTACTTCCAGCTAGTAAGGATCACATAATTCCTAACAAAGTTTTGACACAGATTCCCAATTCGGGCATTCAGAACATATAGCACGTTGCTGTAAGCAAGCAGATTCTCATTAATGATGCAAGTTACTATGTAGCAACAAGTTTGTATAGGTATTTCAAAGATGCCCAGAACTGAGCTAAACTTGGTATGTGTCCAACTCCTAGAAATAACTTCATGCCCCATCTCCCTTACTTCCAGCTAGTAAGGATCACATAATTCCTAACAAAGTTTTGACACAGATTCCCAATTCGGGCATTCAGAACATATAGCACGTTGCTGTAAGCAAGCAGATTCTCATTAATGATGCAAGTTACTATGTAGCAACAAGTTTGTATAGGTATTTCAAAGATGCCCAGAACTGAGCTAAACTTGGTATGTGTCCAACTCCTAGAAATAACTTCATGCCCCATCTCCCTTACTTCCAGCTAGTAAGGATCACATAATTCCTAACAAAGTTTTGACACAGATTCCCAATTCGGGCATTCAGAACATATAGCACGTTGCTGTAAGCAAGCAGATTCTCATTAATGATGCAAGTTACTATGTAGCAACAAGTTTGTATAGGTATTTCAAAGATGCCCAGAACTGAGCTAAACTTGGTATGTGTCCAACTCCTAGAAATAACTTCATGCCCCATCTCCCTTACTTCCAGCTAGTAAGGATCACATAATTCCTAACAAAGTTTTGACACAGATTGCCAATTCGGGCATTCAGAACATATAGCACGTTGCTGTAAGCAAGCAGATTCTCATTCAAAGTTGCAAGTTACTATGTAGGAACAAGTTTGTATAGG
Source organism: Diceros bicornis minor (assembly GCF_020826845.1). Lineage (NCBI taxonomy): Eukaryota > Metazoa > Chordata > Mammalia > Perissodactyla > Rhinocerotidae > Diceros > Diceros bicornis. Next base: position 366,489 of record NC_080769.1, on the reverse strand, counting down.
TATTTCAAAGATGCCCAGAACTGAGCTAAACGTGGTATGTGTCCAACTCCTAGAAATAACTTCATGCCCAATCTCCCTTACTTCCAGCTACTAAGGATCACATAATTCCTAACAAAGTTTTGACACAGATTCCCAATTCGGGCATTCAGAACATATAGCACGTTGCTGTAAGCAAGCACATTCTCATTCAAAGTCGCAAGTTACTATGTAGGAACAAGTTTGTATAGGTATTTCAAAGATGCCCAGAACTGAGCTAAACTTGGTATGTGTCCAACTCCTAGAAATAACTTCATGCCCCATCTCCCTTACTTCCAGCTAGTAAGGATCACATAATTCCTAACAAAGTTTTGACACAGATTCCCAATTCGGGCATTCAGAACATATAGCACGTTGCTGTAAGCAAGCAGATTCTCATTAATGATGCAAGTTACTATGTAGCAACAAGTTTGTATAGGTATTTCAAAGATGCCCAGAACTGAGCTAAACTTGGTATGTGTCCAACTCCTAGAAATAACTTCATGCCCCATCTCCCTTACTTCCAGCTAGTAAGGATCACATAATTCCTAACAAAGTTTTGACACAGATTCCCAATTCGGGCATTCAGAACATATAGCACGTTTCTGTAAGCAAGCACATTCTCATTCAAAGATGCAAGTTACTATGTAGGAACAAGTTTGTATAGGTATTTCAAAGATGCCCAGAACTGAGCTAAACTTGGTATGTGTCCAACTCCTAGAAATAACTTCATGCCCCATCTCCCTTACTTCCAGCTAGTAAGGATCACATAATTCCTAACAAAGTTTTGACACAGATTGCCAATTCGGGCATTCAGAACATATAGCACGTTGCTGTAAGCAAGCAGATTCTCATTCAAAGTTGCAAGTTACTATGTAGGAACAAGTTTGTATAGGTATTTCAAAGATGCCCAGCACTGAGCTAAACTTGGTATGTGTCCAACTCCTAGAAATAACTTCATGCCCCATCTCCCTTACTTCCAGCTAGTAAGGATCACATAATTCCTAACAAAGTTTTGACACAGATTCCCAATTCGGGCATTCAGAACATATACCACGTTGCTGTAAGCAAGCAGATTCTCATTCAAAGATGCAAGTTACTATGTAGGAACAAGTTTGTATAGGTATTTCAAAGATGCCCGGAACTGAGCTAAACTTGGTATGTGTCCAACTCCTAGAAATAACTTCATGCCCCATCTCCCTTACTTCCAGCTAGTAAGGATCACATAATTCCTAACAAAGTTTTGACACAGATTCCCAATTCGGGCATTCAGAACATATAGCACGTTGCTGTAAGCAAGCACATTCTCATTCAAAGATGCAAGTTACTATGTAGGAACAAGTTTGTATAGGTATTTCAAAGATGCCCAGAACTGAGCTAAACGTGGTATGTGTCCAACTCCTAGAAATAACTTCATGCCCAATCTCCCTTACTTCCAGCTACTAAGGATCACATAATTCCTAACAAAGTTTTGACACAGATTCCCAATTCGGGCATTCAGAACATATAGCACGTTGCTGTAAGCAAGCACATTCTGATTCACAGATGAAATTTACTATGTAGGAACAAGTTTGTATAGGTATTTCAAAGATGCCCAGAACTGAGCTAAACTTGGTATGTGTCCAACTCCTAGAAATAACTTCATGCCCCATCCCCCTTACTTCCAGCTAGTAAGGATCACATAATTCCTAACAAAGTTTTGACACAGATTCCCAATTCGGGCATTCAGAACATATAGCACGTTGCTGTAAGCAAGCACATTCTCATTCAAAGATGCAAGTTACTATGTAGGAACAAGTTTGTATAGGTATTTCAAAGATGCCCAGAACTGAGCTAAACTTGGTATGTGTCCAACTCCTAGAAATAACTTCATGCCCAATCTCCCTTACTTCCAGCTAGTAAGGATCACATAATTCCTAACAAAGTTTTGACACAGATTCCCAATTCGGGCATTCAGAACATATAGCACGTTGCTGTAAGCAAGCACATTCTCATTCACAGATACAAGTTACTATGTAGGAACAAGTTTGTATAGGTATTTCAAAGATGCCCAGAACTGAGCTAAACTTGGTATGTGTCCAACTCCTAGAAATAACTTCATGCCCCATCTCCCTTACTTCCAGCTAGTAAGGATCACATAATTCCTAACAAAGTTTTGACACAGATTCCCAATTCGGGCATTCAGAACATATAGCACGTTGCTGTAAGCAAGCACATTCTCATTCAAAGATGCAAGTTACTATGTAGGAACAAGTTTGTATAGGTATTTCAAAGATGCCCAGAACTGAGCTAAACTTGGTATGTGTCCAACTCCTAGAAATAACTTCATGCCCCATCTCCCTTACTTCCAGCTAGTAAGGATCACATAATTCCTAACAAAGTTTTGACACAGATTCCCAATTCGGGCATTCAGAACATATAGCATGTTGCTGTAAGCAAGCACATTCTCATTCAAAGTCGCAAGTTACTATGTAGGAACAAGTTTGTATAGGTATTTCAAAGATGCCCAGAACTGAGCTAAACTTGGTATGTGTCCAACTCCTAGAAATAACTTCATGCCCCATCTCCCTTACTTCCAGCTAGTAAGGATCACATAATTCCTAACAAAGTTTTGACACAGATTCCCAATTCGGGCATTCAGAACATATAGCACGTTGCTGTAAGCAAGCAGATTCTCATTAATGATGCAAGTTACTATGTAGCAACAAGTTTGTATAGGTATTTCAAAGATGCCCAGAACTGAGCTAAACTTGGTATGTGTCCAACTCCTAGAAATAACTTCATGCCCCATCTCCCTTACTTCCAGCTAGTAAGGATCACATAATTCCTAACAAAGTTTTGACACAGATTCCCAATTCGGGCATTCAGAACATATAGCACGTTGCTGTAAGCAAGCAGATTCTCATTAATGATGCAAGTTACTATGTAGCAACAAGTTTGTATAGGTATTTCAAAGATGCCCAGAACTGAGCTAAACTTGGTATGTGTCCAACTCCTAGAAATAACTTCATGCCCCATCTCCCTTACTTCCAGCTAGTAAGGATCACATAATTCCTAACAAAGTTTTGACACAGATTCCCAATTCGGGCATTCAGAACATATAGCACGTTGCTGTAAGCAAGCAGATTCTCATTAATGATGCAAGTTACTATGTAGCAACAAGTTTGTATAGGTATTTCAAAGATGCCCAGAACTGAGCTAAACTTGGTATGTGTCCAACTCCTAGAAATAACTTCATGCCCCATCTCCCTTACTTCCAGCTAGTAAGGATCACATAATTCCTAACAAAGTTTTGACACAGATTGCCAATTCGGGCATTCAGAACATATAGCACGTTGCTGTAAGCAAGCAGATTCTCATTCAAAGTTGCAAGTTACTATGTAGGAACAAGTTTGTATAGGTATTTCAAAGATGCCCAGAACTGAGCTAAACGTGGTATGTGTCCAACTCCTAGAAATAACTTCATGCCCAATCTCCCTTACTTCCAGCTACTAAGGATCACATAATTCCTAACAAAGTTTTGACACAGATTCCCAATTCGGGCATTCAGAACATATAGCACGTTGCTGTAAGCAAGCACATTCTCATTCAAAGTCGCAAGTTACTATGTAGGAACAAGTTTGTATAGGTATTTCAAAGATGCCCAGAACTGAGCTAAACTTGGTATGTGTCCAACTCCTAGAAATAACTTCATGCCCCATCTCCCTTACTTCCAGCTAGTAAGGATCACATAATTCCTAACAAAGTTTTGACACAGATTCCCAATTCGGGCATTCAGAACATATAGCACGTTGCTGTAAGCAAGCAGATTCTCATTAATGATGCAAGTTACTATGTAGCAACAAGTTTGTATAGGTATTTCAAAGATGCCCAGAACTGAGCTAAACTTGGTATGTGTCCAACTCCTAGAAATAACTTCATGCCCCATCTCCCTTACTTCCAGCTAGTAAGGATCACATAATTCCTAACAAAGTTTTGACACAGATTTCCAATTCGGGCATTCAGAACATATAGCACGTTGCTGTAAGCAAGCACATTCTCATTCAAAGATGCAAGTTACTATGTAGGAACAAGTTTGTATAGGTATTTCAAAGATGCCCAGAACTGAGCTAAACTTGGTATGTGTCCAACTCCTAGAAATAACTTCATGCCCCATCTCCCTTACTTCCAGCTAGTAAGGATCACATAATTCCTAACAAAGTTTTGACACAGATTGCCAATTCGGGCATTCAGAACATATAGCACGTTGCTGTAAGCAAGCAGATTCTCATTCAAAGTTGCAAGTTACTATGTAGGAACAAGTTTGTATAGGTATTTCAAAGATGCCCAGAACTGAGCTAAACGTGGTATGTGTCCAACTCCTAGAAATAACTTCATGCCCAATCTCCCTTACTACCAGCTACTAAGGATCACATAATTCCTAACAAAGTTTTGACACAGATTCCCAATTCGGGCATTCAGAACATATAGCACGTTGCTGTAAGCAAGCACATTCTCATTCAAAGTCGCAAGTTACTATGTAGGAACAAGTTTGTATAGGTATTTCAAAGATGCCCAGAACTGAGCTAAACTTGGTATGTGTCCAACTCCTAGAAATAACTTCATGCCCCATCTCCCTTACTTCCAGCTAGTAAGGATCACATAATTCCTAACAAAGTTTTGACACAGATTCCCAATTCGGGCATTCAGAACATATAGCACGTTGCTGTAAGCAAGCAGATTCTCATTAATGATGCAAGTTACTATGTAGCAACAAGTTTGTATAGGTATTTCAAAGATGCCCAGAACTGAGCTAAACTTGGTATGTGTCCAACTCATAGAAATAACTTCATGCCCCATCTCCCTTACTTCCAGCTAGTAAGGATCACATAATTCCTAACAAAGTTTTGACACAGATTCCCAATTCGGGCATTCAGAACATATAGCACGTTGCTGTAAGCAAGCACATTCTCATTCAAAGATGCAAGTTACTATGTAGGAACAAGTTTGTATAGGTATTTCAAAGATGCCCAGAACTGAGCTAAACTTGGTATGTGTCCAACTCCTAGAAATAACTTCATGCCCCATCTCCCTTACTTCCAGCTAGTAAGGATCACATAATTCCTAACAAAGTTTTGACACAGATTCCCAATTCGGGCATTCAGAACATATAGCACGTTGCTGTAAGCAAGCACATTCTCATTCAAAGATGCAAGTTACTATGTAGGAACAAGTTTGTATAGGTATTTCAAAGATGCCCAGAACTGAGCTAAACTTGGTATGTGTCCAACTCCTAGAAATAACTTCATGCCCCATCTCCCTTACTTCCAGCTAGTAAGGATCACATAATTCCTAACAAAGTTTTGACACAGATTCCCAATTCGGGCATTCAGAACATATAGCACGTTGCTGTAAGCAAGCACATTCTCATTCAAAGATGCAAGTTACTATGTAGGAACAAGTTTGTATAGGTATTTCAAAGATGCCCAGAACTGAGCTAAACGTGGTATGTGTCCAACTCCTAGAAATAACTTCATGCCCAATCTCCCTTACTTCCAGCTACTAAGGATCACATAATTCCTAACAAAGTTTTGACACAGATTCCCAATTCGGGCATTCAGAACATATAGCACGTTGCTGTAAGCAAGCACATTCTGATTCACAGATGAAATTTACTATGTAGGAACAAGTTTGTATAGGTATTTCAAAGATGCCCAGAACTGAGCTAAACTTGGTATGTGTCCAACTCCTAGAAATAACTTCATGCCCCATCCCCCTTACTTCCAGCTAGTAAGGATCACATAATTCCTAACAAAGTTTTGACACAGATTCCCAATTCGGGCATTCAGAACATATAGCACGTTGCTGTAAGCAAGCACATTCTCATTCAAAGATGCAAGTTACTATGTAGGAACAAGTTTGTATAGGTATTTCAAAGATGCCCAGAACTGAGCTAAACTTGGTATGTGTCCAACTCCTAGAAATAACTTCATGCCCCATCTCCCTTACTTCCAGCTAGTAAGGATCACATAATTCCTAACAAAGTTTTGACACAGATTCCCAATTCGGGCATTCAGAACATATAGCACGTTGCTGTAAGCAAGCACATTCTCATTCACAGATACAAGTTACTATGTAGGAACAAGTTTGTATAGGTATTTCAAAGATGCCCAGAACTGAGCTAAACTTGGTATGTGTCCAACTCCTAGAAATAACTTCATGCCCCATCTCCCTTACTTCCAGCTAGTAAGGATCACATAATTCCTAACAAAGTTTTGACACAGATTCCCAATTCGGGCATTCAGAACATATAGCACGTTGCTGTAAGCAAGCACATTCTCATTCAAAGATGCAAGTTACTATGTAGGAACAAGTTTGTATAGGTATTTCAAAGATGCCCAGAACTGAGCTAAACTTGGTATGTGTCCAACTCCTAGAAATAACTTCATGCCCCATCTCCCTTACTTCCAGCTAGTAAGGATCACATAATTCCTAACAAAGTTTTGACACAGATTCCCAATTCGGGCATTCAGAACATATAGCATGTTGCTGTAAGCAAGCACATTCTCATTCAAAGTCGCAAGTTACTATGTAGGAACAAGTTTGTATAGGTATTTCAAAGATGCCCAGAACTGAGCTAAACTTGGTATGTGTCCAACTCCTAGAAATAACTTCATGCCCCATCTCCCTTACTTCCAGCTAGTAAGGATCACATAATTCCTAACAAAGTTTTGACACAGATTCCCAATTCGGGCATTCAGAACATATAGCACGTTGCTGTAAGCAAGCAGATTCTCATTAATGATGCAAGTTACTATGTAGCAACAAGTTTGTATAGGTATTTCAAAGATGCCCAGAACTGAGCTAAACTTGGTATGTGTCCAACTCCTAGAAATAACTTCATGCCCCATCTCCCTTACTTCCAGCTAGTAAGGATCACATAATTCCTAACAAAGTTTTGACACAGATTCCCAATTCGGGCATTCAGAACATATAGCACGTTGCTGTAAGCAAGCAGATTCTCATTAATGATGCAAGTTACTATGTAGCAACAAGTTTGTATAGGTATTTCAAAGATGCCCAGAACTGAGCTAAACTTGGTATGTGTCCAACTCCTAGAAATAACTTCATGCCCCATCTCCCTTACTTCCAGCTAGTAAGGATCACATAATTCCTAACAAAGTTTTGACACAGATTCCCAATTCGGGCATTCAGAACATATAGCACGTTGCTGTAAGCAAGCAGATTCTCATTAATGATGCAAGTTACTATGTAGCAACAAGTTTGTATAGGTATTTCAAAGATGCCCAGAACTGAGCTAAACTTGGTATGTGTCCAACTCCTAGAAATAACTTCATGCCCCATCTCCCTTACTTCCAGCTAGTAAGGATCACATAATTCCTAACAAAGTTTTGACACAGATTGCCAATTCGGGCATTCAGAACATATAGCACGTTGCTGTAAGCAAGCAGATTCTCATTCAAAGTTGCAAGTTACTATGTAGGAACAAGTTTGTATAGGTATTTCAAAGATGCCCAGAACTGAGCTAAACGTGGTATGTGTCCAACTCCTAGAAATAACTTCATGCCCAATCTCCCTTACTTCCAGCTACTAAGGATCACATAATTCCTAACAAAGTTTTGACACAGATTCCCAATTCGGGCATTCAGAACATATAGCACGTTGCTGTAAGCAAGCACATTCTCATTCAAAGTCGCAAGTTACTATGTAGGAACAAGTTTGTATAGGTATTTCAAAGATGCCCAGAACTGAGCTAAACTTGGTATGTGTCCAACTCCTAGAAATAACTTCATGCCCCATCTCCCTTACTTCCAGCTAGTAAGGATCACATAATTCCTAACAAAGTTTTGACACAGATTCCCAATTCGGGCATTCAGAACATATAGCACGTTGCTGTAAGCAAGCAGATTCTCATTAATGATGCAAGTTACTATGTAGCAACAAGTTTGTATAGGTATTTCAAAGATGCCCAGAACTGAGCTAAACTTGGTATGTGTCCAACTCCTAGAAATAACTTCATGCCCCATCTCCCTTACTTCCAGCTAGTAAGGATCACATAATTCCTAACAAAGTTTTGACACAGATTCCCAATTCGGGCATTCAGAACATATAGCACGTTTCTGTAAGCAAGCACATTCTCATTCAAAGATGCAAGTTACTATGTAGGAACAAGTTTGTATAGGTATTTCAAAGATGCCCAGAACTGAGCTAAACTTGGTATGTGTCCAACTCCTAGAAATAACTTCATGCCCCATCTCCCTTACTTCCAGCTAGTAAGGATCACATAATTCCTAACAAAGTTTTGACACAGATTGCCAATTCGGGCATTCAGAACATATAGCACGTTGCTGTAAGCAAGCAGATTCTCATTCAAAGTTGCAAGTTACTATGTAGGAACAAGTTTGTATAGGTATTTCAAAGATGCCCAGCACTGAGCTAAACTTGGTATGTGTCCAACTCCTAGAAATAACTTCATGCCCCATCTCCCTTACTTCCAGCTAGTAAGGATCACATAATTCCTAACAAAGTTTTGACACAGATTCCCAATTCGGGCATTCAGAACATATACCACGTTGCTGTAAGCAAGCAGATTCTCATTCAAAGATGCAAGTTACTATGTAGGAACAAGTTTGTATAGGTATTTCAAAGATGCCCGGAACTGAGCTAAACTTGGTATGTGTCCAACTCCTAGAAATAACTTCATGCCCCATCTCCCTTACTTCCAGCTAGTAAGGATCACATAATTCCTAACAAAGTTTTGACACAGATTCCCAATTCGGGCATTCAGAACATATAGCACGTTGCTGTAAGCAAGCACATTCTCATTCAAAGATGCAAGTTACTATGTAGGAACAAGTTTGTATAGGTATTTCAAAGATGCCCAGAACTGAGCTAAACGTGGTATGTGTCCAACTCCTAGAAATAACTTCATGCCCAATCTCCCTTACTTCCAGCTACTAAGGATCACATAATTCCTAACAAAGTTTTGACACAGATTCCCAATTCGGGCATTCAGAACATATAGCACGTTGCTGTAAGCAAGCACATTCTGATTCACAGATGAAATTTACTATGTAGGAACAAGTTTGTATAGGTATTTCAAAGATGCCCAGAACTGAGCTAAACTTGGTATGTGTCCAACTCCTAGAAATAACTTCATGCCCCATCCCCCTTACTTCCAGCTAGTAAGGATCACATAATTCCTAACAAAGTTTTGACACAGATTCCCAATTCGGGCATTCAGAACATATAGCACGTTGCTGTAAGCAAGCACATTCTCATTCAAAGATGCAAGTTACTATGTAGGAACAAGTTTGTATAGGTATTTCAAAGATGCCCAGAACTGAGCTAAACTTGGTATGTGTCCAACTCCTAGAAATAACTTCATGCCCAATCTCCCTTACTTCCAGCTAGTAAGGATCACATAATTCCTAACAAAGTTTTGACACAGATTCCCAATTCGGGCATTCAGAACATATAGCACGTTGCTGTAAGCAAGCACATTCTCATTCACAGATACAAGTTACTATGTAGGAACAAGTTTGTATAGGTATTTCAAAGATGCCCAGAACTGAGCTAAACTTGGTATGTGTCCAACTCCTAGAAATAACTTCATGCCCCATCTCCCTTACTTCCAGCTAGTAAGGATCACATAATTCCTAACAAAGTTTTGACACAGATTCCCAATTCGGGCATTCAGAACATATAGCACGTTGCTGTAAGCAAGCACATTCTCATTCAAAGATGCAAGTTACTATGTAGGAACAAGTTTGTATAGGTATTTCAAAGATGCCCAGAACTGAGCTAAACTTGGTATGTGTCCAACTCCTAGAAATAACTTCATGCCCCATCTCCCTTACTTCCAGCTAGTAAGGATCACATAATTCCTAACAAAGTTTTGACACAGATTCCCAATTCGGGCATTCAGAACATATAGCATGTTGCTGTAAGCAAGCACATTCTCATTCAAAGTCGCAAGTTACTATGTAGGAACAAGTTTGTATAGGTATTTCAAAGATGCCCAGAACTGAGCTAAACTTGGTATGTGTCCAACTCCTAGAAATAACTTCATGCCCCATCTCCCTTACTTCCAGCTAGTAAGGATCACATAATTCCTAACAAAGTTTTGACACAGATTCCCAATTCGGGCATTCAGAACATATAGCACGTTGCTGTAAGCAAGCAGATTCTCATTAATGATGCAAGTTACTATGTAGCAACAAGTTTGTATAGGTATTTCAAAGATGCCCAGAACTGAGCTAAACTTGGTATGTGTCCAACTCCTAGAAATAACTTCATGCCCCATCTCCCTTACTTCCAGCTAGTAAGGATCACATAATTCCTAACAAAGTTTTGACACAGATTCCCAATTCGGGCATTCAGAACATATAGCACGTTGCTGTAAGCAAGCAGATTCTCATTAATGATGCAAGTTACTATGTAGCAACAAGTTTGTATAGGTATTTCAAAGATGCCCAGAACTGAGCTAAACTTGGTATGTGTCCAACTCCTAGAAATAACTTCATGCCCCATCTCCCTTACTTCCAGCTAGTAAGGATCACATAATTCCTAACAAAGTTTTGACACAGATTCCCAATTCGGGCATTCAGAACATATAGCACGTTGCTGTAAGCAAGCAGATTCTCATTAATGATGCAAGTTACTATGTAGCAACAAGTTTGTATAGGTATTTCAAAGATGCCCAGAACTGAGCTAAACTTGGTATGTGTCCAACTCCTAGAAATAACTTCATGCCCCATCTCCCTTACTTCCAGCTAGTAAGGATCACATAATTCCTAACAAAGTTTTGACACAGATTGCCAATTCGGGCATTCAGAACATATAGCACGTTGCTGTAAGCAAGCAGATTCTCATTCAAAGTTGCAAGTTACTATGTAGGAACAAGTTTGTATAGGTATTTCAAAGATGCCCAGAACTGAGCTAAACGTGGTATGTGTCCAACTCCTAGAAATAACTTCATGCCCAATCTCCCTTACTTCCAGCTACTAAGGATCACATAATTCCTAACAAAGTTTTGACACAGATTCCCAATTCGGGCATTCAGAACATATAGCACGTTGCTGTAAGCAAGCACATTCTCATTCAAAGTCGCAAGTTACTATGTAGGAACAAGTTTGTATAGGTATTTCAAAGATGCCCAGAACTGAGCTAAACTTGGTATGTGTCCAACTCCTAGAAATAACTTCATGCCCCATCTCCCTTACTTCCAGCTAGTAAGGATCACATAATTCCTAACAAAGTTTTGACACAGATTCCCAATTCGGGCATTCAGAACATATAGCACGTTGCTGTAAGCAAGCAGATTCTCATTAATGATGCAAGTTACTATGTAGCAACAAGTTTGTATAGGTATTTCAAAGATGCCCAGAACTGAGCTAAACTTGGTATGTGTCCAACTCCTAGAAATAACTTCATGCCCCATCTCCCTTACTTCCAGCTAGTAAGGATCACATAATTCCTAACAAAGTTTTGACACAGATTTCCAATTCGGGCATTCAGAACATATAGCACGTTGCTGTAAGCAAGCACATTCTCATTCAAAGATGCAAGTTACTATGTAGGAACAAGTTTGTATAGGTATTTCAAAGATGCCCAGAACTGAGCTAAACTTGGTATGTGTCCAACTCCTAGAAATAACTTCATGCCCCATCTCCCTTACTTCCAGCTAGTAAGGATCACATAATTCCTAACAAAGTTTTGACACAGATTGCCAATTCGGGCATTCAGAACATATAGCACGTTGCTGTAAGCAAGCAGATTCTCATTCAAAGTTGCAAGTTACTATGTAGGAACAAGTTTGTATAGGTATTTCAAAGATGCCCAGAACTGAGCTAAACGTGGTATGTGTCCAACTCCTAGAAATAACTTCATGCCCAATCTCCCTTACTACCAGCTACTAAGGATCACATAATTCCTAACAAAGTTTTGACACAGATTCCCAATTCGGGCATTCAGAACATATAGCACGTTGCTGTAAGCAAGCACATTCTCATTCAAAGTCGCAAGTTACTATGTAGGAACAAGTTTGTATAGGTATTTCAAAGATGCCCAGAACTGAGCTAAACTTGGTATGTGTCCAACTCCTAGAAATAACTTCATGCCCCATCTCCCTTACTTCCAGCTAGTAAGGATCACATAATTCCTAACAAAGTTTTGACACAGATTCCCAATTCGGGCATTCAGAACATATAGCACGTTGCTGTAAGCAAGCAGATTCTCATTAATGATGCAAGTTACTATGTAGCAACAAGTTTGTATAGGTATTTCAAAGATGCCCAGAACTGAGCTAAACTTGGTATGTGTCCAACTCATAGAAATAACTTCATGCCCCATCTCCCTTACTTCCAGCTAGTAAGGATCACATAATTCCTAACAAAGTTTTGACACAGATTCCCAATTCGGGCATTCAGAACATATAGCACGTTGCTGTAAGCAAGCACATTCTCATTCAAAGATGCAAGTTACTATGTAGGAACAAGTTTGTATAGGTATTTCAAAGATGCCCAGAACTGAGCTAAACTTGGTATGTGTCCAACTCCTAGAAATAACTTCATGCCCCATCTCCCTTACTTCCAGCTAGTAAGGATCACATAATTCCTAACAAAGTTTTGACACAGATTCCCAATTCGGGCATTCAGAACATATAGCACGTTGCTGTAAGCAAGCACATTCTCATTCAAAGATGCAAGTTACTATGTAGGAACAAGTTTGTATAGGTATTTCAAAGATGCCCAGAACTGAGCTAAACTTGGTATGTGTCCAACTCCTAGAAATAACTTCATGCCCCATCTCCCTTACTTCCAGCTAGTAAGGATCACATAATTCCTAACAAAGTTTTGACACAGATTCCCAATTCGGGCATTCAGAACATATAGCACGTTGCTGTAAGCAAGCACATTCTCATTCAAAGATGCAAGTTACTATGTAGGAACAAGTTTGTATAGGTATTTCAAAGATGCCCAGAACTGAGCTAAACTTGGTATGTGTCCAACTCCTAGAAATAACTTCATGCCCCATCTCCCTTACTTCCAGCTAGTAAGGATCACATAATTCCTAACAAAGTTTTGACACAGATTCCCAATTCGGGCATTCAGAACATATAGCACGTTGCTGTAAGCAAGCAGATTCTCATTAATGATGCAAGTTACTATGTAGGAACAAGTTTGTATAGGTATTTCAAAGATGCCCAGAACTGAGCTAAACTTGGTATGTGTCCAACTCCTAGAAATAACTTCATGCCCCATCTCCCTTACTTCCAGCTAGTAAGGATCACATAATTCCTAACAAAGTTTTGACACAGATTCCCAATTCGGGCATTCAGAACATATAGCACGTTGCTGTAAGCAAGCAAATTCTCATTCAAAGATGCAAGTTACTATGTAGGAACAAGTTTGTATAGGTATTTCAAAGATGCCCAGAACTGAGCTAAACTTGGTATGTGTCCAACTCCTAGAAATAACTTCATGCCCCATCCCCCTTACTTCCAGCTAGTAAGGATCACATAATTCCTAACAAAGTTTTGACACAGATTCCCAATTCGGGCATTCAGAACATATAGCACGTTGCTGTAAGCAAGCACATTCTCATTCAAAGATGCAAGTTACTATGTAGGAACAAGTTTGTATAGGTATTTCAAAGATGCCCAGAACTGAGCTAAACTTGGTATGTGTCCAACTCCTAGAAATAACTTCATGCCCCATCCCCCTTACTTCCAGCTAGTAAGGATCACATAATTCCTAACAAAGTTTTGACACAGATTCCCAATTCGGGCGTTCAGTACATATAGCACGTTGCTGTAAGCAAGCAGATTCTCATTAATGATGCAAGTTACTATGTAGCAACAAGTTTGTATAGGTATTTCAAAGATGCCCAGAACTGAGCTAAACTTGGTATGTGTCCAACTCCTAGAAATAACTTCATGCCCCATGTCCCTTACTTCCAGCTAGTAAGGATCACATAATTCCTAACAAAGTTTTGACACAGATTGCCAATTCGGGCATTCAGAACATATAGCACGTTGCTGTAAGCAAGCACATTCTCATTCACAGATGCAAGTTACTATGTAGGAACAAGTTTGTATAGGTATTTCAAAGATGCCCAGAACTGAGCTAAACTTGGTATGTGTCCAACTCCTAGAAATAACTTCATGCCCCATCTCCCTTACTTCCAGCTAGTAAGGATCACATAATTCCTAACAAAAGTTTTGACACAGATTCCCAATTCGGGCATTCAGAACATATAGCACGTTGCTGTAAGCAAGCACATTCTCATTCAAAGATGCAAGTTACTATGTAGGAACAAGTTTGTATAGGTATTTCAAAGATGCCCAGAACTGAGCTAAACTTGGTATGTGTCCAACTCCTAGAAATAACTTCATGCCCCATCTCCCTTACTTCCAGCTAGTAAGGATCACATAATTCCTAACAAAGTTTTGACACAGATTCCCAATTCGGGCATTCAGAACATATAGCACGTTGCTGTAAGCAAGCACATTCTCATTCAAAGATGCAAGTTACTATGTAGGAACAAGTTTGTATAGGTATTTCAAAGATGCCCAGAACTGAGCTAAACTTGGTATGTGTCCAACTCCTAGAAATAACTTCATGCCCCATCTCCCTTACTTCCAGCTAGTAAGGATCACATAATTCCTAACAAAGTTTTGACACAGATTCCCAATTCGGGCATTCAGAACATATAGCACGTTGCTGTAAGCAAGCAGATTCTCATTAATGATGCAAGTTACTATGTAGCAACAAGTTTGTATAGGTATTTCAAAGATGCCCAGAACTGAGCTAAACTTGGTATGTGTCCAACTCCTAGAAATAACTTCATGCCCCATCTCCCTTACTTCCAGCTAGTAAGGATCACATAATTCCTAACAAACTTTTGACACAGATTCCCAATTCGGGCATTCAGAACATATAGCACGTTGCTGTAAGCAAGCACATTCTCATTCAAAGTCGCAAGTTACTATGTAGGAACAAGTTTGTATAGGTATTTCAAAGATGCCCAGAACTGAGCTAAACTTGGTATGTGTCCAACTCCTAGAAATAACTTCATGCCCCATCTCCCTTACTTCCAGCTAGTAAGGATCACATAATTCCTAACAAAGTTTTGACACAGATTCCCAATTCGGGCATTCAGAACATATAGCACGTTGCTGTAAGCAAGCAGATTCTCATTAATGATGCAAGTTACTATGTAGCAACAAGTTTGTATAGGTATTTCAAAGATGCCCAGAACTGAGCTAAACTTGGTATGTGTCCAACTCCTAGAAATAACTTCATGCCCCATCTCCCTTACTTCCAGCTAGTAAGGATCACATAATTCCTAACAAAGTTTTGACACAGATTGCCAATTCGGGCATTCAGAACATATAGCACGTTGCTGTAAGCAAGCACATTCTCATTCAAAGATGCAAGTTACTATATAGGAACAAGTTTGTATAGGTATTTCAAAGATGCCCAGAACTGAGCTAAACTTGGTATGTGTCCAACTCCTAGAAATAACTTCATGCCCCATCTCCCTTACTTCCAGCTAGTAAGGATCACATAATTCCTAACAAAGTTTTGACACAGATTGCCAATTCGGGCATTCAGAACATATAGCACGTTGCTGTAAGCAAGCACATTCTCATTCAAAGATGCAAGTTACTATGTAGGAACAAGTTTGTATAGGTATTTCAAAGATGCCCAGCACTGAGCTAAACTTGGTATGTGTCCAACTCCTAGAAATAACTTCATGCCCCATCTCCCTTACTTCCAGCTAGTAAGGATCACATAATTCCTAACAAAGTTTTGACACAGATTCCCAATTCGGGCATTCAGAACATATAGCACGTTGCTGTAAGCAAGCAGATTCTCATTCAAAGATGCAAGTTACTATGTAGGAACAAGTTTGTATAGGTATTTCAAAGATGCCCAGAACTGAGCTAAACTTGGTATGTGTCCAACTCCTAGAAATAACTTCATGCCCCATCTCCCTTACTTCCAGCTAGTAAGGATCACATAATTCCTAACAAAGTTTTGACACAGATTCTCAATTCGGGCATTCAGAACATATAGCACGTTGCTGTAAGCAAGCACATTCTCATTCAAAGATGCAAGTTACTATGTAGGAACAAGTTTGTATAGGTATTTCAAAGATGCCCAGAACTGAGCTAAACGTGGTATGTGTCCAACTGCTAGAAATAACTTCATGCCCAATCTCCCATACTTCCAGCTAGTAAGGATCACATAATTCCTAACAAAGTTTTGACACAGATTCCCAATTCGGGCATTCAGAACATATAGCACGTTGCTGTAAGCAAGCACATTCTGATTCACAGATGAAAGTTACTATGTAGGAACAAGTTTGTATAGGTATTTCAAAGATGCCCAGAACTGAGCTAAACGTGGTATGTGTCCAACTCCTAGAAATAACTTCATGCCCCATCCCCCTTACTTCCAGCTAGTAAGGATCACATAATTCCTAACAAAGTTTTGACACAGATTCCCAATTCGGGCATTCAGAACATATAGCACGTTGCTGTAAGCAAGCACATTCTCATTCAAAGATGCAAGTTACTATGTAGGAACAAGTTTGTATAGGTATTTCAAAGATGCCCAGAACTGAGCTAAACTTGGTATGTGTCCAACTCCTAGAAATAACTTCATGCCCCATCCCCCTTACTTCCAGCTAGTAAGGATCACATAATTCCTAACAAAGTTTTGACACAGATTCCCAATTCGGGCATCCAGAACATATAGCACGTTGCTGTAAGCAAGCACATTCTCATTCACAGATGCAAGTTACTATGTAGGAACAAGTTTGTATAGGTATTTCAAAGATGCCCAGAACTGAGCTAAACTTGGTATGTGTCCAACTCCTAGAAATAACTTCATGCCCCATCTCCCTTACTTCCAGCTAGTAAGGATCACATAATTCCTAACAAAGTTTTGACACAGATTCCCAATTCGGGCATTCAGAACATATAGCACGTTGCTGTAAGCAAGCACATTCTCATTCACAGATGCAAGTTACTATGTAGGAACAAGTTTGTATAGGTATTTCAAAGATGCCCAGAACTGAGCTAAACTTGGTATGTGTCCAACTCCTAGAAATAACTTCATGCCCCATCTCCCTTACTTCCAGCTAGTAAGGATCACATAATTCCTAACAAAGTTTTGACACAGATTCCCAATTCGGGCATTCAGAACATATAGCACGTTGCTGTAAGCAAGCACATTCTCATTCAAAGTCGCAAGTTACTATGTAGGAACAAGTTTGTATAGGTATTTCAAAGATGCCCAGAACTGAGCTAAACTTGGTATGTGTCCAACTCCTAGAAATAACTTCATGCCCCATCTCCCTTACTTCCAGCTAGTAAGGATCACATAATTCCTAACAAAGTTTTGACACAGATTCCCAATTCGGGCATTCAGAACATATAGCACGTTGCTGTAAGCAAGCAGATTCTCATTAATGATGCAAGTTACTATGTAGCAACAAGTTTGTATAGGTATTTCAAAGATGCCCAGAACTGAGCTAAACTTGGTATGTGTCCAACTCCTAGAAATAACTTCATGCCCCATCTCCCTTACTTCCAGCTAGTAAGGATCACATAATTCCTAACAAAGTTTTGACACAGATTCCCAATTCGGGCATTCAGAACATATAGCACGTTGCTGTAAGCAAGCACATTCTCATTCAAAGATGCAAGTTACTATGTAGGAACAAGTTTGTATAGGTATTTCAAAGATGCCCAGAACTGAGCTAAACTTGGTATGTGTCCAACTCCTAGAAATAACTTCATGCCCCATCTCCCTTACTTCCAGCTAGTAAGGATCACATAATTCCTAACAAAGTTTTGACACAGATTCCCAATTCGGGCATTCAGAACATATAGCACGTTGCTGTAAGCAAGCAGATTCTCATTCAAAGTTGCAAGTTACTATGTAGGAACAAGTTTGTATAGGTATTTCAAAGATGCCCAGAACTGAGCTAAACGTGGTATGTGTCCAACTCCTAGAAATAACTTCATGCCCAATCTCCCTTACTTCCAGCTACTAAGGATCACATAATTCCTAACAAAGTTTTGACACAGATTCCCAATTCGGGCATTCAGAACATATAGCACGTTGCTGTAAGCAAGCACATTCTCATTCAAAGATGCAAGTTACTATGTAGGAACAAGTTTGTATAGGTATTTCAAAGATGCCCAGAACTGAGCTAAACTTGGTATGTGTCCAACTCCTAGAAATAACTTCATGCCCCATCTCCCTTACTTCCAGCTACTAAGGATCACATAATTCCTAACAAAGTTTTGACACAGATTCCCAATTCGGGCATTCAGAACATATAGCACGTTGCTGTAAGCAAGCACATTCTCATTCAAAGTCGCAAGTTACTATGTAGGAACAAGTTTGTATAGGTATTTCAAAGATGCCCAGAACTGAGCTAAACTTGGTATGTGTCCAACTCCTAGAAATAACTTCATGCCCCATCTCCCTTACTTCCAGCTAGTAAGGATCACATAATTCCTAACAAAGTTTTGACACAGATTCCCAATTCGGGCATTCAGAACATATAGCACGTTGCTGTAAGCAAGCAGATTCTCATTAATGATGCAAGTTACTATGTAGCAACAAGTTTGTATAGGTATTTCAAAGATGCCCAGAACTGAGCTAAACTTGGTATGTGTCCAACTCATAGAAATAACTTCATGCCCCATCCCCCTTACTTCCAGCTAGTAAGGATCACATAATTCCTAACAAAGTTTTGACACAGATTGCCAATTCGGGCATTCAGAACATATAGCACGTTGCTGTAAGCAAGCACATTCTCATTCAAAGATGCAAGTTACTATGTAGGAACAAGTTTGTATAGGTAATTCAAAGATGCCCAGAACTGAGCTAAACTTGGTATGTGTCCAACTCCTAGAAATAACTTCATGCCCCATCTCCCTTACTTCCAGCTAGTAAGGATCACATAATTCCTAACAAAGTTTTGACACAGATTCCCAATTCGGGCATTCAGAACATATAGCACGTTGCTGTAAGCAAGCACATTCTCATTCAAAGATGCAAGTTACTATGTAGGAACAAGTTTGTATAGGTATTTCAAAGATGCCCAGAACTGAGCTAAACTTGGTATGTGTCCAACTCCTAGAAATAACTTCATGCCCCATCTCCCTTACTTCCAGCTAGTAAGGATCACATAATTCCTAACAAAGTTTTGACACAGATTCCCAATTCGGGCATTCAGAACATATAGCACGTTGCTGTAAGCAAGCACATTCTCATTCAAAGATGCAAGTTACTATGTAGGAACAAGTTTGTATAGGTTATTCAAAGATGCCCAGAACTGAGCTAAACTTGGTATGTGTCCAACTCCTAGAAATAACTTCATGCCCCATCTCCCTTACTTCCAGCTAGTAAGGATCACATAATTCCTAACAAAGTTTTGACACAGATTCCCAATTCGGGCATTCAGAACATATAGCACGTTGCTGTAAGCAAGCACATTCTCATTCAAAGATGCAAGTTACTATGTAGGAACAAGTTTGTATAGGTATTTCAAAGATGCCCAGAACTGAGCTAAACTTGGTATGTGTCCAACTCCTAGAAATAACTTCATGCCCCATCTCCCTTACTTCCAGCTAGTAAGGATCACATAATTCCTAACAAAGTTTTGACACAGATTCCCAATTCGAGCATTCAGAACATATAGCACGTTGCTGTAAGCAAGCAGATTCTCATTAATGATGCAAATTACTATGTAGGAACAAGTTTGTATAGGTATTTCAAAGATGCCCAGAACTGAGCTAAACTTGGTATGTGTCCAACTCCTAGAAATAACTTCATGCCCCATCTCCCTTACTTCCAGCTAGTAAGGATCACATAATTCCTAACAAAGTTTTGACACAGATTCCCAATTCGGGCATTCAGAACATATAGCACGTTGCTGTAAGCAAGCACATTCTCATTCAAAGATGCAAGTTACTATGTAGGAACAAGTTTGTATAGGTATTTCAAAGATGCCCAGAACTGAGCTAAACTTGGTATGTGTCCAACTCCTAGAAATAACTTCATGCCCCATCCCCCTTACTTCCAGCTAGTAAGGATCACATAATTCCTAACAAAGTTTTGACACAGATTCCCAATTCGGGCATTCAGAACATATAGCACGTTGCTGTAAGCAAGCACATTCTCATTCAAAGATGCAAGTTACTATGTAGGAACAAGTTTGTATAGGTATTTCAAAGATGCCCAGAACTGAGCTAAACTTGGTATGTGTCCAACTCCTAGAAATAACTTCATGCCCCATCCCCCTTACATCCAGCTAGTAAGGATCACATAATTCCTAACAAAGTTTTGACACAGATTCCCAATTCGGGCATTCAGAACATATAGCACGTTGCTGTAAGCAAGCACATTCTCATTCAAAGATGCAAGTTACTATGTAGGAACAAGTTTGTATAGGTATTTCAAAGATGCCCAGAACTGAGCTAAACTTGGTATGTGTCCAACTCCTAGAAATAACTTCATGCCCCATCTCCCTTACTTCCAGCTAGTAAGGATCACATAATTCCTAACAAAGTTTTGACACAGATTGCCAATTCGGGCATTCAGAACATATAGCACGTTGCTGTAAGCAAGCACATTCTCATTCACAGATGCAAGTTACTATGTAGGAACAAGTTTGTATAGGTATTTCAAAGATGCCCAGAACTGAGCTAAACTTGGTATGTGTCCAACTCCTAGAAATAACTTCATGCCCCATCTCCCTTACTTCCAGCTAGTAAGGATCACATAATTCCTAACAAAGTTTTGACACAGATTCCCAATTCGGGCATTCAGAACATATAGCACGTTGCTGTAAGCAAGCACATTCTCATTCAAAGATGCAGGTTACTATGTAGGAACAAGTTTGTATAGGTATTTCAAAGATGCCCAGAACTGAGCTAAACTTGGTATGTGTCCAACTCCTAGAAATAACTTCATGCCCCATCTCCCTTACTTCCAGCTAGTAAGGATCACATAATTCCTAACAAAGTTTTGACACAGATTCCCAATTCGGGCATTCAGAACATATAGCACGTTGCTGTAAGCAAGCACATTCTCATTCAAAGTCGCAAGTTACTATGTAGGAACAAGTTTGTATAGGTATTTCAAAGATGCCCAGAACTGAGCTAAACTTGGTATGTGTCCAACTCCTAGAAATAACTTCATGCCCCATCTCCCTTACTTCCAGCTAGTAAGGATCACATAATTCCTAACAAAGTTTTGACACAGATTCCCAATTCGGGCATTCAGAACATATAGCACGTTGCTGTAAGCAAGCAGATTCTCATTAATGATGCAAGTTACTATGTAGCAACAAGTTTGTATAGGTATTTCAAAGATGCCCAGAACTGAGCTAAACTTGGTATGTGTCCAACTCCTAGAAATAACTTCATGCCCCATCTCCCTTACTTCCAGCTAGTAAGGATCACATAATTCCTAACAAAGTTTTGACACAGATTGCCAATTCGGCCTTCAGAACATATAGCACGTTGCTGTAAGCAAGCACATTCTCATTCAAAGATGCAAGTTACTATGTAGGAACAAGTTTGTATAGGTATTTCAAAGATGCCCAGAACTGAGCTAAACTTGGTATGTGTCCAACTCCTAGAAATAACTTCATGCCCCATCTCCCTTACTTCCAGCTAGTAAGGATCACATAATTCCTAACAAAGTTTTGACACAGATTCCCAATTCGGGCATTCAGAACATATAGCACGTTGCTGTAAGCAAGCAGATTCTCATTCAAAGATGCAAGTTACTATGTAGGAACAAGTTTGTATAGGTATTTCAAAGATGCCCAGAACTGAGCTAAACTTGGTATGTGTCCAACTCCTAGAAATAACTTCATGCCCCATCTCCCTTACTTCCAGCTAGTAAGGATCACATAATTCCTAACAAAGTTTTGACACAGATTCCCAATTCGGGCATTCAGAACATATAGCACGTTGCTGTAAGCAAGCACATTCTCATTCAAAGATGCAAGTTACTATGTAGGAACAAGTTTGTATAGGTATTTCAAAGATGCCCAGAACTGAGCTAAACGTGGTATGTGTCCAACTCCTAGAAATAACTTCATGCCCAATCTCCCTTACTTCCAGCTACTAAGGATCACATAATTCCTAACAAAGTTTTGACACAGATTCCCAATTCGGGCATTCAGAACATATAGCACGTTGCTGTAAGCAAGCACATTCTGATTCAAAGTCGCAAGTTACTATGTAGGAACAAGTTTGTATAGGTATTTCAAAGATGCCCAGAACTGAGCTAAACTTGGTATGTGTCCAACTCCTAGAAATAACTTCATGCCCCATCTCCCTTACTTCCAGCTAGTAAGGATCACATAATTCCTAACAAAGTTTTGACACAGATTCCCAATTCGGGCATTCAGAACATATAGCACGTTGCTGTAAGCAAGCAGATTCTCATTAATGATGCAAGTTACTATGTAGCAACAAGTTTGTATAGGTATTTCAAAGATGCCCAGAACTGAGCTAAACTTGGTATGTGTCCAACTCATAGAAATAACTTCATGCCCCATCTCCCTTACTTCCAGCTAGTAAGGATCACATAATTCCTAACAAAGTTTTGACACAGATTGCCAATTCGGGCATTCAGAACATATAGCACGTTGCTGTAAGCAAGCACATTCTCATTCAAAGATGCAAGTTACTATGTAGGAACAAGTTTGTATAGGTATTTCAAAGATGCCCAGAACTGAGCTAAACTTGGTATGTGTCCAACTCCTAGAAATAACTTCATGCCCCATCTCCCTTACTTCCAGCTAGTAAGGATCACATAATTCCTAACAAAGTTTTGACACAGATTCCCAATTCGGGCATTCAGAACATATAGCACGTTGCTGTAAGCAAGCAGATTCTCATTCAAAGATGCAAGTTACTATGTAGGAACAAGTTTGTATAGGTATTTCAAAGATGCCCAGAACTGAGCTAAACTTGGTATGTGTCCAACTCCTAGAAATAACTTCATGCCCCATCCCCCTTACTTCCAGCTAGTAAGGATCACATAATTCCTAACAAAGTTTTGACACAGATTCCCAATTCGGGCATTCAGAACATATAGCACGTTGCTGTAAGCAAGCACATTCTCATTCAAAGATGCAAGTTACTATGTAGGAACAAGTTTGTATAGGTATTTCAAAGATGCCCAGAACTGAGCTAAACTTGGTATGTGTCCAACTCCTAGAAATAACTTCATGCCCCATCTCCCTTACTTCCAGCTAGTAAGGATCACATAATTCCTAACAAAGTTTTGACACAGATTCCCAATTCGGGCATTCAGAACATATAGCACGTTGCTGTAAGCAAGCAGATTCTCATTCAAAGATGCAAGTTACTATGTAGGAACAAGTTTGTATAGGTATTTCAAAGATGCCCAGAACTGAGCTAAACTTGGTATGTGTCCAACTCCTAGAAATAACTTCATGCCCCATCTCCCTTACTTCCAGCTAGTAAGGATCACATAATTCCTAACAAAGTTTTGACACAGATTCCCAATTCGGGCATTCAGAACATATAGCACGTTGCTGTAAGCAAGCACATTCTCATTCAAAGATGCAAGTTACTATGTAGCAACAAGTTTGTATAGGTATTTCAAAGATGCCCAGAACTGAGCTAAACGTGGTATGTGTCCAACTCCTAGAAATAACTTCATGCCCAATCTCCCTTACTTCCAGCTACTAAGGATCACATAATTCCTAACAAAGTTTTGACACAGATTCCCAATTCGGGCATTCAGAACATATAGCACGTTGCTGTAAGCAAGCACATTCTCATTCAAAGTCGCAAGTTACTATGTAGCAACAAGTTTGTATAGGTATTTCAAAGATGCCCAGAACTGAGCTAAACTTGGTATGTGTCCAACTCCTAGAAATAACTTCATGCCCCATCTCCCTTACTTCCAGCTAGTAAGGATCACATAATTCCTAACAAAGTTTTGACACAGATTCCCAATTCGGGCATTCAGAACATATAGCACGTTGCTGTAAGCAAGCAGATTCTCATTAATGATGCAAGTTACTATGTAGCAACAAGTTTGTATAGGTATTTCAAAGATGCCCAGAACTGAGCTAAACTTGGTATGTGTCCAACTCATAGAAATAACTTCATGCCCCATCTCCCTTACTTCCAGCTAGTAAGGATCACATAATTCCTAACAAAGTTTTGACACAGATTGCCAATTCGGGCATTCAGAACATATAGCACTTTGCTGTAAGCAAGCAGATTCTCATTAATGATGCAAGTTACTATGTAGGAACAAGTTTGTATAGGTATTTCAAAGATGCCCAGAACTGAGCTAAACTTGGTATGTGTCCAACTCATAGAAATAACTTCATGCCCCATCTCCCTTACTTCCAGCTAGTAAGGATCACATAATTCCTAACAAAGTTTTGACACAGATTGCCAATTCGGGCATTCAGAACATATAGCACGTTGCTGTAAGCAAGCACATTCTCATTCAAAGATGCAAGTTACTATGTAGGAACAAGTTTGTATAGGTATTTCAAAGATGCCCAGAACTGAGCTAAACTTGGTATGTGTCCAACTCCTAGAAATAACTTCATGCCCCATCTCCCTTACTTCCAGCTAGTAAGGATCACATAATTCCTAACAAAGTTTTGACACAGATTCCCAATTCGGGCATTCAGAACATATAGCACGTTGCTGTAAGCAAGCACATTCTCATTCAAAGATGCAAGTTACTATGTAGGAACAAGTTTGTATAGGTATTTCAAAGATGCACAGAACTGAGCTAAACTTGGTATGTGTCCAACTCCTAGAAATAACTTCATGCCCCATCTCCCTTACTTCCAGCTAGTAAGGATCACATAATTCCTAACAAAGTTTTGACACAGATTCCCAATTCGGGCATTCAGAACATATAGCACGTTGCTGTAAGCAAGCACATTCTCATTCAAAGATGCAAGTTACTATGTAGGAACAAGTTTGTATAGGTATTTCAAAGATGCCCAGAACTGAGCTAAACTTGGTATGTGTCCAACTCCTAGAAATAACTTCATGCCCCATCTCCCTTACTTCCAGCTTGTAAGGATCACATAATTCCTAACAAAGTTTTGACACAGATTCTCAATTCGGGCATTCAGAACATACAGCACGTTGCTGTAAGCAAGCAGATTCTCATTAATGATGCAAGTGACTATGTATCAACAAGTTTGTATAGGTATTTCAAAGATGCCCAGAACTGAGCTAAACTTGGTATGTGTCCAACTCCTAGAAATAACTTCATGCCCCATCTCCCTTACTTCCAGCTAGTGAGGATCACATAATTCCTAACAAAGTTTTGACACAGATTCCCAATTCGGGCATTCAGAACATATAGCACGTTGCTGTAAGCAAGCAGATTCTCATTCAAAGATGCAAGTGACTATGTAGCAACAAGTTTGTATAGGTATTTCAAAGATGCCCAGAACTGAGCTAAACTTGGTATGTGTCCAACTCCTAGAAATAACTTCATGCCCCATCTCCCTTACTTCCAGTTAGTGAGGATCACATAATTCCTAACAAAGTTTTGATTCAGATTCCCAATTCGGGCATTCAGAACATATAGCACGTTGCTGTAAGCAAGCAGATTCTCATTCAAAGTTGCAAGTTACTATGTAGGAACAAGTTTGTATAGGTATTTCAAAGATGCCCAGAACTGAGCTAAACTTGGTATGTGTCCAACTCCTAGAAATAACTTCATGCCCCATCTCCCTTACTTCCAGCTAGTGAGGATCACATAATTCCTAACAAAGTTTTGACACAGATTCCCAATTCGGGCATTCAGAACATATAGCACGTTGCTGTAAGCAAGCACATTTTCATTCAAAGTTGCAAGTTACTATGTAGGAACAAGTTTGTATAGGTATTTCAAAGATGCACAGAACTGAGCTAAACTTGGTATGTGTCCAACTCCTAGAAATAACTTCATGCCCCATCTCCCTTACTTCCAGCTAGTGAGGATCACATAATTCCTAACAAAGTTTTGACACAGATTCCCAATTCGGGCATTGAGAACATATAGCACGTTGCTGTAAGCAAGCAGATTCTCATTCAAAGATGCAAGTTACTATGTAGGAACAAGTTTGTATAGGTATTTCAAAGATGCCCAGAACTGAGCTAAACTTGGTATGTGTCCAACTCCTAGAAATAACTTCATGCCCCATCTCCCTTACTTCCAGCTAGTAAGGATCACATAATTCCTAACAAAGTTTTGACACAGATTGCCAATTCGGGCATTCAGAACATATAGCACGTTGCTGTAAGCAAGCACATTCTCATTCAAAGATGCAAGTTACTATGTAGGAACAAGTTTGTATAGGTATTTCAAAGATGCACAGAACTGAGCTAAACTTGGTATGTGTCCAACTCCTAGAAATAACTTCATGCCCCATCTCCCTTACTTCCAGCTAGTAAGGATCACATAATTCCTAACAAAGTTTTGACACAGATTCCCAATTCGGGCATTCAGAACATATAGCACGTTGCTGTAAGCAAGCACATTCTCATTCAAAGTTGCAAGTTACTATGTAGGAACAAGTTTGTATAGGTATTTCAAAGATGCCCAGAACTGAGCTAAACTTGGTATGTGTCCAACTCCTAGAAATAACTTCATGCCCCATCTCCCTTACTTCCAGCTAGTAAGGATCACATAATTCCTAACAAAGTTTTGACACAGATTCCCAAATCGGGCATTCATAACATAAAGCACGTTGCTGTAAGCAAGCACATTTTCATTCAAAGTTGCAAGTTACTATGTAGGAACAAGTTTGTATAGGTATTTCAAAGATGCCCAGAACTGAGCTAAACTTGGTATGTGTCCAACTCCTAGAAATAACTTCATGCCCCATCTCCCTTGCTTCCAGCTAGTAAGGATCACATAATTCCTAACAAAGTTTTGACACAGATTCCCAATTCGGGTATTCAGAACATATAGCACGTTGCTGTAAGCAAGCACATTTTCATTCAAAGTTGCAAGTTACTATGTAGGAACAAGTTTGTATAGGTATTTCAAAGATGCCCAGAACTGAGCTAAACTTGGTATGTGTCCAACTCCTAGAAATAACTTCATGCCCCATCTCCCTTACTTCCAGCTAGTAAGGATCACATAATTCCTAACAAAGTTTTGACACAGATTCCCAATTCGGGCATTCAGAACATATAGCACGTTGCTGTAAGCAAGCACATTCTCATTCAAAGATGCAAGTTACTATGTAGGAACAAGTTTGTATAGGTATTTCAAAGATGCCCAGAACTGAGCTAAACTTGGTATGTCTCCAACTCCAAGAAATAACTTCATGCCCCATCTCCCTTACTTCCAGCTAGTAAGGATCACATAATTCCTAACAAAGTTTTGACACAGATTCCCAATTCGGGCATTCAGAACATATTGCACGTTGCTGTAGGCAAGCACATTCTCATTCAAAGTTGCAAGTTACTATGTAGGAACAAGTTTGTATAGGTATTTCAAAGATGCCCAGAACTGAGCTAAACTTGGTATGTGTCCAACTCCTAGAAATAACTTCATGCCCCATCTCCCTTACTTCCAGCTAGTAAGGATCACATAATTCCTAACAAAGTTTTGACACAGATTCCCAATTCGGGCATTCAGAACATATAGCACGTTGCTGTAGGCAAGCACATTCTCATTCAAAGTTGCAAGTTACTATGTAGGAACAAGTTTGTATAGGTATTTCAAAGATGCCCAGAACTGAGCCAAACTTGGTATGTGTCCAACTCCTAGAAATAACTTCATGCCCCATCTCCCTTACTTCCAGCTAGTAAGGATCACATAATTCCTAACAAAGTTTTGACACAGATTCC
The DNA here is from genome assembly GCF_020826845.1 of Diceros bicornis minor. Taxonomy (NCBI): domain Eukaryota; kingdom Metazoa; phylum Chordata; class Mammalia; order Perissodactyla; family Rhinocerotidae; genus Diceros; species Diceros bicornis. The sequence goes on along the minus strand of NC_080769.1, from coordinate 338,567 downwards.
CAATTCGGGCATTCAGAACATATAGCACGTTGCTGTAGGCAAGCACATTCTCATTCAAAGTTGCAAGTTACTATGTAGGAACAAGTTTGTATAGGTATTTCAAAGATGCCCAGAACTGAGCTAAAGTTGGTATGTGTCGAACTCCTAGAAATAACTTCATGCTCCATCTCCCTTACTTCCAGCTAGTAAGGATCACATAATTCCTAACAAAGTTTAGACACAGATTCCCAAATCGGGCATTCAGAACATATAGCACGTTGCTGCAAGCAAGCACATTCTCATTCAAAGTTGCAAGTTACTATGTAGGAACAAGTTTGTATAGGTATTTGAAAGATGCCCAGAACTGAGCTAAACTTGGTATGTGTCCAACTCCTAGAAATAACTTCATGCCCCATCTCCCTTACTTCCAGCTAGTAAGGATCACATAATTCCTAACAAAGTTTTGACACAGATTCCCAATTCGGGCATTCAGAACATATAGCACGTTGCTGTAAGCAAGCACATTCTCATTCAAAGTTGCAAGTTACTATGTAGGAACAAGTTTGTATAGGTATTTCAAAGATGCCCAGAACTGAGCTAAACTTGGTATGTGTCCAACTCCTAGAAATAACTTCATGCCCCATCTCCCTTGCTTCCAGCTAGTAAGGATCATATAATTCCTAACAAAGTTTTGACACAGATTCCCAATTCGGGCATTCAGAACATATAGCACGTTGCTGTAAGCAAGCACATTTTCATTCAAAGTTGCAAGTTACTATGTAGGAACAAGTTTGTATAGGTATTTCAAAGATGCCCAGAACTGAGCTAAACTTGGTATGTGTCCAACTCCTAGAAATAACTTCATGCCCCACCTCCCTTACTTCCAGCTAGTAAGGAACACATAATTCCTAACAAAGTTTAGACACAGATTCCCAATTCGGGCATTCAGAACATATAGCACGTTGCTGTAAGCAAGCACATTCTCATTCAAAGATGCAAGTTACTATGTAGGAACAAGTTTGTATAGGTATTTCAAAGATGCCCAGAACTGAGCTAAACTTGGTATGTGTCCAACTCCTAGAAATAACTTCATGCCCCATCTCCCTTACTTCCAGCTAGTAAGGATCACATAATTCCTAACAAAGTTTTGACACAGATTCCCAATTCGGGCATTCAGAACACATAGCACGTTGCTGTAAGCAAGCACATTCTCATTCAAAGATGCAAGTTACTATGTAGGAACAAGTTTGTATAGGTATTTCAAAGATGCCCAGAACTGAGCTAAACTTGGTATGTGTCCAACTCCTAGAAATAACTTCATGCCCCATCTCCCTTACTTCCAGCTAGTAAGGATCACATAATTCCTAACAAAGTTTTGACACAGATTGCCAATTGGGGCATTCAGAACATATAGCACGTTGCTGTAAGCAAGCACATTCTCATTCAAAGATGCAAGTTACTATGTAGGAACAAGTTTGTATAGGTATTTCAAAGATGCCCAGAACTGAGCTAAACTTGGTATGTCTCCAACTCCAAGAAATAACTTCATGCCCCATCTCCCTTACTTCCAGCTAGTAAGGATCACATAATTCCTAACAAAGTTTTGACACAGATTCCCAATTCGGGCATTCAGAACATATAGCACGTTGCTGTAGGCAAGCACATTCTCATTCAAAGTTGCAAGTTACTATGTAGGAACAAGTTTGTATAGGTATTTCAAAGATGCCCAGAACTGAGCTAAACTTGGTATGTGTCCAACTCCTAGAAATAACTTCATGCCCCATCTCCCTTACTTCCAGCTAGTAAGGATCACATAATTCCTAACAAAGTTTTGACACAGATTCCCAATTCGGGCATTCAGAACATATAGCACGTTGCTGTAGGCAAGCACATTCTCATTCAAAGTTGCAAGTTACTATGTAGGAACAAGTTTGTATAGGTATTTCAAAGATGCCCAGAACTGAGCTAAACTTGGTATGTGTCCAACTCCTAGAAATAACTTCATGCCCCATCTCCCTTACTTCCAGCTAGTAAGGATCACATAATTCCTAACAAAGTTTTGACACAGATTCCCAATTCGGGCATTCAGAACATATAGCACGTTGCTGTAGGCAAGCACATTCTCATTCAAAGTTGCAAGTTACTATGTAGGAACAAGTTTGTATAGGTATTTCAAAGATGCCCAGAACTGAGCTAAACTTGGTATGTGTCCAACTCCTAGAAATAACTTCATGCCCCATCTCCCTTGCTTCCAGCTAGTAAGGATCATATAATTCCTAACAAAGTTTTGACACAGATTCCCTATTCGGGCATTCAGAACATATAGCACATTGCTGTAAGCAAGCACATTTTCATTCAAAGTTGCAAGTTACTATGTAGGAACAAGTTTTTATAGGTATTTCAAAGATGCCCAGAACTGAGCTAAACTTGGTATGTGTCCAACTCCTAGAAATAACTTCATGCCCCATCTCCCTTACTTCCAGCTAGTAAGGATCACATAATTCCTAACAAAGTTTTGACACAGATTCCCAATTCGGGCATTCAGAACATATAGCACGTTGCTGTAGGCAAGCAGATTCTCATTCAAAGATGCAAGTTACTATGTAGGAACAAGTTTGTATAGGTATTTCAAAGATGCACAGAACTGAGCTAATCTTGGTATGTGTCCAACTCCTAGAAATAACTTCATGCCCCATCTCCCTTACCTCCAGCTAGTAAGGATCACATAATTCCTAACAAAGTTTTGACACAGATTCCCAAATCGGGCATTCAGAACATATAGCACGTTGCTGTAAGCAAGCACATTCTCATTCAAAGTTGCAAGTTACTATGTAGGAACAAGTTTGTATAGGTATTTGAAAGATGCCCAGAACTGAGCTAAACTTGGTATGTGTCCAACTCCTAGAAATAACTTCATGCCCCATCTCCCTTACTTCCAGCTAGTAAGGATCACATAATTCCTAACAAAGTTTTGACACAGATTCCCAATTCGGGCATTCAGAACATATAGCACGTTGCTGTAAGCAAGCACATTCTCATTCAAAGTTGCAAGTTACTATGTAGGAACAAGTTTGTTTAGCTATTTCAAAGATGCCCAGAACTGAGCTAAACTTGGTATGTGTCCAACTCCTAGAAATAACTTCATGCCCCATCTCCCTTGCTTCCAGCTAGTAAGGATCATATAATTCCTAACAAAGTTTTGACACAGATTCCCAATTCGGGCATTCAGAACATATAGCACGTTGCTGTAAGCAAGCACATTTTCATTCAAAGTTGCAAGTTACTATGTAGGAACAAGTTTGTATAGGTATTTCAAAGATGCCCAGAACTGAGCTAAACTTGGTATGTGTCCAACTCCTAGAAATAACTTCATGCCCCACCTCCCTTACTTCCAGCTAGTAAGGATCACATAATTCCTAACAAAGTTTTGACACAGATTCCCAATTCGGGCATTCAGAACATATAGCACGTTGCTGTAAGCAAGCACATTCTCATTCAAAGATGCAAGTTACTATGTAGGAACAAGTTTGTATAGGTATTTCAAAGATGCCCAGAACTGAGCTAAACTTGGTATGTGTCCAACTCCTAGAAATAACTTCATGCCCCATCTCCCTTACTTCCAGCTAGTAAGGATCACATAATTCCTAACAAAGTTTTGACACAGATTGCCAATTCGGGCATTCAGAACATATAGCACGTTGCTGTAAGCAAGCACATTCTCATTCAAAGATGCAAGTTACTATGTAGGAACAAGTTTGTATAGGTATTTCAAAGATGCCCAGAACTGAGCTAAACTTGGTATGTCTCCAACTCCAAGAAATAACTTCATGCCCCATCTCCCTTACTTCCAGCTAGTAAGGATCACATAATTCCTAACAAAGTTTTGACACAGATTCCCAATTCGGGCATTCAGAACATATAGCACGTTGCTGTGGGCAAGCACATTCTCATTCAAAGTTGCAAGTTACTATGTAGGAACAAGTTTGTATAGGTATTTCAAAGATGCCCAGAACTGAGCTAAACTTGGTATGTGTCCAACTCCTAGAAATAACTTCATGCCCCATCTCCCTTACTTCCAGCTAGTAAGGATCACATAATTCCTAACAAAGTTTTGACACAGATTCCCAATTCGGGCATTCAGAACATATAGCACGTTGCTGTAGGCAAGCACATTCTCATTCAAAGTTGCAAGTTACTATGTAGGAACAAGTTTGTATAGGTATTTCAAAGATGCCCAGAACTGAGCTAAACTTGGTATGTGTCCAACTCCTAGAAATAACTTCATGCCCCATCTCCCTTACTTCCAGCTAGTAAGGATCACATAATTCCTAACAAAGTTTTGACACAGATTCCCAATTCGGGCATTCAGAACATATAGCACGTTGCTGTAGGCAAGCACATTCTCATTCAAAGTTGCAAGTTACTATGTAGGAACAAGTTTGTATAGGTATTTCAAAGATGCCCAGAACTGAGCTAAAGTTGGTATGTGTCGAATTCCTAGAAATAACTTCATGCTCTATCTCCCTTACTTCCAGCTAGTAAGGATCACATAATTCCTAACAAAGTTTTGACACAGATTCCCAAATCGGGCATTCAGAACATATAGCACGTTGCTGCAAGCAAGAACATTCTCATTCAAAGTTGCAAGTTACTATGTAGGAACAAGTCTGTATAGGTATTTCAAAGATGCCCAGAACTGAGCTAAACTTGGTATGTGTCCAACTCCTAGAAATAACTTCATGCCCCATCTCCCTTACTTTCAGCCAGTAATGATCACATAATTCCTAACAAAGTTTTGACACAGATTGCCAATTCGGGCATTCAGAACATATACCACGTTGCTGTAAGCAAGCACATTCTCATTCAAAGATGCAAGTTACGATGTAGGAACAAGTTTGTATAGGTATTTCAAAGATGCCCAGAACTGAGCTAAACTTGGTATGTGTCCAACTCCTAGAAATAACTTCATGCCCCATCTCCCTTACTTCCAGCTAGTAAGGATCACATAATTCCTAACAAAGTTTTGACACAGATTCCCAATTCGGGCATTCAGAACATATAGCACGTTGCTTTAAGCAAGCACATTTTCATTCAAAGATGCAAGTTACTATGTAGGAACAAGTTTGTATAGGTATTTCAATGATGCCCAGAACTGAGCTAAACTTGGTATGTGTCCAACTCCTAGAAATAACTTCATGCCCCATCTCCCTTACTTCCAGCTAGTAAGGATCACATAATTCCTAACAAAGTTTTGACACAGATTCCCAATTCGGGCATTCAGAACATATAGCACGTTGCTGTAAGCAAGCAGATTCTCATTCAAAGATGCAAGTTACTATGTAGGAACAAGTTTGTATAGGTATTTCAAAGATGCCCAGAACTGAGCTAACCTTGGTATGTGTCCAACTCCTAGAAATAACTTCATGCCCCATCTCCCTTACTTCCAGCTAGTAAGGATCACATAATTCCTAACAAAGTTTTGACACAGATTGCCAATTCGGGCATTCAGAACATATAGCACGTTGCTGTAAGCAAGCACATTCTCATTCAAAGATGCATGTTACTATGTAGGAACAAGTTTGTATAGGTATTTCAAAGATGCACAGAACTGAGCTAAACTTGGTATGTGTCCAACTCCTAGAAATAACTTCATGCCCCATCTCCCTTACCTCCAGCTAGTAAGGATCACATAATTCCTAACAAAGTTTTGACACAGATTCCCAATTCGGGCATTCAGAACATATAGCACGTTGCTGTAAGCAAGCACATTCTCATTCAAAGTTGCAAGTTACTATGTAGGAACAAGTTTGTATAGGTATTTGAAAGATGCCCAGAACTGAGCTAAACTTGGTATGTGTCCAACTCCTAGAAATAACTTCATGCCCCATCTCCCTTACTTCCAGCTAGTAAGGATCACATAATTCCTAACAAAGTTTTGACACAGATTCCCAATTCGGGCATTCAGAACATATAGCACGTTGCTGTAAGCAAGCACATTTTCATTCAAAGTTGCAAGTTACTATGTAGGAACAAGTTTGTATAGGTATTTCAAAGATGCCCAGAACTGAGCTAAACTTGGTATGTGTCCAACTCCTAGAAATAACTTCATGCCCCATCTCCCTTGCTTCCAGCTAGTAAGGATCATATAATTCCTAACAAAGTTTTGACACAGATTCCCAATTCGGGCATTCAGAACATATAGCACGTTGCTGTAAGCAAGCACATTTTCATTCAAAGTTGCAAGTTACTATGTAGGAACAAGTTTGTATAGGTATTTCAAAGATGCCCAGAACTGAGCTAAACTTGGTATGTGTCCAACTCCTAGAAATAACTTCATGCCCCACCTCCCTTACTTCCAGCTAGTAAGGATCACATAATTCCTAACAAAGTTTTGACACAGATTCCCAATTCGGGCATTCAGAACATATAGCACGTTGCTGTAAGCAAGCACATTCTCATTCAAAGATGCAAGATACTATGTAGGAACAAGTTTGTATAGGTATTTCAAAGATGCCCAGAACTGAGCTAAACTTGGTATGTGTCCAACTCCTAGAAATAACTTCATGCCCCATCTCCCTTACTTCCAGCTAGTAAGGATCACATAATTCCTAACAATGTTTTGACACAGATTGCCAATTCGGGCATTCAGAACATATAGCACGTTGCTGTAAGCAAGCACATTCTCATTCAAAGATGCAAGTTACTATGTAGGAACAAGTTTGTATAGGTATTTGAAAGATGCCCAGAACTGAGCTAAACTTGGTATGTGTCCAACTCCTAGAAATAACTTCATGCCCCATCTCCCTTACTTCCAGCTAGTAAGGATCACATAATTCCTAACAAAGTTTTGACACAGATTCCCAATTCGGGCATTCAGAACATATAGCACGTTGCTGTAGGCAAGCACATTCTCATTCAAAGTTGCAAGTTACTATGTAGGAACAAGTTTGTATAGGTATTTCAAAGATGCCCAGAACTGAGCTAAACTTGGTATGTGTCCAACTCCTAGAAATAACTTCATGCCCCATCTCCCTTACTTCCAGCTAGTAAGGATCACATAATTCCTAACAAAGATTTGACACAGATTCCCAATTCGGGCATTCAGAACATATAGCACGTTGCTGTAAGCAAGCACATTCTCATTCAAAGTTGCAAGTTACTATGTAGGAACAAGTTTGTATAGGTATTTCAAAGATGCCCAGAACTGAGCTAAACTTGGTATGTGTCCAACTCCTAGAAATAACTTCATGCCCCATCTCCCTTACTTCCAGCTAGTAAGGATCACATAATTCCTAACAAAGTTTTGACACAGATTCCCAATTCGGGCATTCAGAACATGTAGCACGTTGCTGTAAGCAAGCAGATTCTCATTCAAAGATGCAAGTTACTATTTAGGAACAAGTTTGTATAGGTATTTCAAAGATGCCCAGAACTGAGCTAAACTTGGTATGTGTCCAACTCCTAGAAATAACTTCATGCCCCATCTCCCTTACTTCCAGCTAGTAAGGATCACATAATTCCTAACAAAGTTTTGACACAGATTCCCAATTCGGGCATTCAGAACATATAGCACGTTGCTGTAAGCAAGCACATTCTCATTCAAAGTTGCAAGTTACTATGTAGGAACAAGTTTGTATAGGTATTTCAAAGATGCCCAGAACTGAGCTAAACTTGGTATGTGTCCAACTCCTAGAAATAACTTCATGCCCCACCTCCCTTACTTCCAGCTAGTAAGGATCACATAATTCCTAACAAAGTTTTGACACAGATTGCCAATTCGGGCATTCAGAACATATAGCACGTTGCTGTAAGCAAGCACATTCTCATTCAAAGTTGCAAGTTACTATGTAGGAACAAGTTTGTATAGGTATTTCAAAGATGCCCAGAACTGAGCTAAACTTGGTATGTGTGCAACTCCTAGAAATAACTTCATGCCCCATCTCCCTTACTTCCAGCTAGTAAGGATCACATAATTCCTAACAAAGTTTTGACACAGATTGCCAATTCGGGCATTCAGAACATATAGCACGTTGCTGTCAGCAAGCACATTCTCATTAAAGATGCAAGTTACTATGTAGGAACAAGTTTGTATAGGTATTTCAAAGATGCCCAGAACTGAGCTAAACTTAGTATGTGTCCAACTCCTAGAAATAACTTCATGCCCCATCTCCCTTACTTCCAGCTAGTAAGGATCACATAATTCCTAACAAAGTTTTGACACAGATTGCCAATTCGGGCAATCAGAACATATAGCACGTTGCTGTAAGCAAGCACATTCTCATTCAAAGATGCAAGTTACTATGTAGGAACAAGTTTGTATAGCTATTTCAAAGATGCCCAGAACTGAGCTAAACTTGGTATGTGTCCAACTCATAGAAATAACTTCATGCCCCATCTCCCTTACTTCCAGCTAGTAAGGATCACATAATTCCTAACAAAGTTTTGACACAGATTCTCAATTCGGGCATTCAGAACATATAGCACGTTGCTGCAAGCAAGCACACTCTCATTCAAAGTTGCAAGTTACTATGTAGGAACAAGTTTGTATAGGTATTTCAAAGATGCCCAGAACTGAGCTAAACTTGGTATGTGTGCAACTCCTAGAAATAACTTCATGCCCCATCTCCCTTACTTCCAGCTTGTAAGGATCACATAATTCCTAACAAAGTTTTGACACAGATTCCCAATTCGGGCATTCAGAACATATAGCACGTTGCTGTAAGCAAGCACATTCTTACAAGCTGGAAGTAAGGATCACATAATTCCTAACAAAGTTTTGACACAGATTCCCAATTCGGGCATTCAGAACATATAGCACGTTGCTGTAAGCAAGCACATTCTCATTCAAAGTTGCAAGTTACTATGTAGGAACAAGTTTGTATAGGTATTTCAAAGATGCCCAGAACTGAGCTAAACTTGGTATGTGTCCAACTCCTAGAAATAACTTCATGCCCCACCTCCCTTACTTCCAGCTAGTAAGGATCACATAATTCCTAACAAAGTTTTGACACAGATTGCCAATTCGGGCATTCAGAACATATAGCACGTTGCTGTAAGCAAGCACATTCTCATTCAAAGTTGCAAGTTACTATGTAGGAACAAGTTTGTATAGGTATTTCAAAGATGCCCAGAACTGAGCTAAACTTGGTATGTGTGCAACTCCTACAAATAACTTCATGCCCCATCTCCCTTACTTCCAGCTAGTAAGGAGCACATAATTCCTAACAAAGTTTTGACACAGATTGCCAATTCGGGCATTCAGAACATATAGCACGTTGCTGTCAGCAAGCACATTCTCATTAAAGATGCAAGTTACTATGTAGGAACAAGTTTGTATAGGTATTTCAAAGATGCCCAGAACTGAGCTAAACTTAGTATGTGTCCAACTCCTAGAAATAACTTCATGCCCCATCTCCCTTACTTCCAGCTAGTAAGGATCACATAATTCCTAACAAAGTTTTGACACAGATTGCCAATTCGGGCAATCAGAACATATAGCACGTTGCTGTAAGCAAGCACATTCTCATTCAAAGATGCAAGTTACTATGTAGGAACAAGTTTGTATAGGTATTTCAAAGATGCCCAGAACTGAGCTAAACTTGGTATGTGTCCAACTCCTAGAAGTAACTTCATGCCCCATCTCCCTTAATTCCAGCTAGTAAGGATCACATAATTCCTAACAAAGTTTTGACACAGATTCCCAATTCGGGCATTCAGAACATATAGCACGTTGCTGTAAGCAAGCACATTCTCATTCAAAGATGCAAGTTACTATGTAGGAACAAGTTTGTATAGGTATTTCAAAGATGCCCAGAACTGAGCTAAACTTGGTATGTGTCCAACTCCTAGAAATAACTTCATGCCCCATCTCCCTTACTTCCAGCTAGTAAGGATCACATAATTCCTAACAAAGTTTTGACACAGATTCCCAATTCGGGCATTCAGAACATATAGCACGTTGCTGTAAGCAAGCACATTCTCATTCAAAGATGCAAGTTACTATGTAGGAACAAGTTTGTATAGGTATTTCAAAGATGCCCAGAACTGAGCTAAACTTGGTATGTGTCCAACTCCTAGAAATAACTTCATGCCCCATCTCCCTTACTTCCAGCTAGTAAGGATCACATAATTCCTAACAAAGTTTTGACACAGATTCCCAATTCGGGCATTCAGAACATATAGCACGTTGCTGTAAGCAAGCACATTCTCATTCAAAGTTGCAAGTTACTATGTAGGAACAAGTTTGTATAGGTATTTCAAAGATGCCCAGAACTGAGCTAAACTTGGTATGTGTCCAACTCCTAGAAATAACTTCATGCCCCATCTCCCTTACTTCCAGCTAGTAAGGATCACATAATTCCTAACAAAGTTTTGACACAGATTCCCAAATCGGGCATTCAGAACATATAGCACGTTGCAGTAAGCAAGCAGATTCTCATTAAAGATGCAAGTTACTATGTAGGAACAAGTTTGTATAGGTATTTCAAAGATGCCCAGAACTGAGCTAAACTTGGTATGTGTCCAACTCCTAGAAATAACTTCATGCCCCATCTCCCTTACTTTCAGCCAGTAATGATCACATAATTCCTAACAAAGTTTTGACACAGATTGCCAATTCGGGCATTCAGAACATATACCACGTTGCTGTAAGCAAGCAGATTCTCATTCAAAGATGCAAGTTACTATGTAGGAACAAGTTTGTATAGGTATTTCAAAGATGCCCAGAACTGAGCTAAACTTGGTATGTGTCCAACTCCTAGAAATAACTTCATGCCCCATCTCCCTTACTTCCAGCTAGTAAGGATCACATAATTCCTAACAAAGTTTTGACACAGATTCTCAATTCGGGCATTCAGAACATATAGCACGTTGCTGCAAGCAAGCACACTCTCATTCAAAGTTGCAAGTTACTATGTAGGAACAAGTTTGTATAGGTATTTCAAAGATGCCCAGAACTGAGCTAAACTTGGTATGTGTCCAACTCCTAGAAATAACTTCATGCCCCATCTCCCTTACTTCCAGCTAGTAAGGATCACATAATTCCTAACAAAGTTTTGACACAGATTCCCAATTCGGGCATTCAGAACATATAGCACGTTGCTGTAAGCAAGCACATTCTCATTCAAAGTTGCAAGTTACTATGAAGGAACAAGTTTGTATAGGTATTTCAAAGATGCCCAGAACTGAGCTAAACTTGGTATGTGTCCAACTCCTAGAAATAACTTCATGCCCCATCTCCCTTACTTCCAGCTAGTAAGGATCACATAATTCCTAACAAAGTTTTGACACAGATTCCCAATTCGGGCATTCAGAACATATAGCACGTTGCTGTAAGCAAGCAGATTCTCATTCAAAGATGCAAGTTACTATGTAGGAACAAGTTTGTATAGGTATTTCAAAGATGCCCAGAAAGGAGCTAAACTTGGTATGTGTCCAACTCCTAGAAATAACTTCATGCCCCATCTCCCTTACTTCCAGCTAGTAAGGATCACATAATTCCTAACAAAGTTTTGACACAGATTCCCAATTCGGGCATTCAGAACATATAGCACGTTGCTGTAAGCAAGCAGATTCTCATTCAAAGATGCAAGTTACTATGTAGGAACAAGTTTGTATAGGTATTTCAAAGATGCCCAGAACTGAGCTAAACTTGGTATGTGTCCAACTCCTAGAAATAACTTCATGCCCCATCTCCCTTACTTCCAGCTAGTAAGGATCACATAATTCCTAACAAAGTTTTGACACAGATTCCCAATTCGGGCATTCAGAACATATAGCACGTTGCTGTAAGCAAGCACATTCTCATTCAAAGATGCAAGTTACTGTGTAGGAACAAGTTTGTATAGGTATTTCAAAGATGCCCAGAACTGAGCTAAACTTGGTATGTGTCCAACTCCTAGAAATAACTTCATGCCCCATCTCCCTTACTTCCAGCTAGTAAGGATCACATAATTCCTAACAAAGTTTTGACACAGATTCCCAATTCGGGCATTCAGAACATATAGCACGTTGCTGTAAGCAAGCACATTCTCATTCAAAGTTGCAAGTTACTATGTAGGAACAATTTTGTATAGGTATTTCAAAGATGCCCAGAACTGAGCTAAACTTGGTATGTGTCCAACTCCTAGAAATAACTTCATGCCCCATCTCCCTTACTTCCAGCTAGTAAGGATCACATAATTCCTAACAAAGTTTTGACACAGATTCCCAATTCGGGCATTCAGAACATATAGCACGTTGCTGTAAGCAAGCAGATTCTCATTCAAAGATGCAAGTTACTGTGTAGGAACAAGTTTGTATAGGTATTTCAAAGATGCCCAGACCTGAGCTAAACTTGGTATGTGTCCAACTCCTAGAAATAACTTCATGCCCCATCTCCCTTACTTCCAGCTAGTAAGGATCACATAATTCCTAACAAAGTTTTGACACAGATTCCCAATTCGGGCATTCAGAACATATAGCACGTTGCTGTAAGCAAGCACATTCTCATTCAAAGTTGCAAGTTACTATGTAGGAACAAGTTTGTATAGGTATTTCAAAGATGCCCAGAACTGAGCTAAACTTGGTATGTGTCCAACTCCTAGAAATAACTTCATGCCCCACCTCCCTTACTTCCAGCTAGTAAGGATCACATAATTCCTAACAAAGTTTTGACACAGATTGCCAATTCGGGCATTCAGAACATATAGCACGTTGCTGTAAGCAAGCACATTCTCATTCAAAGTTGCAAGTTACTATGTAGGAACAAGTTTGTATAGGTATTTCAAAGATGCCCAGAACTGAGCTAAACTTGGTATGTGTCCAACTCCTAGAAATAACTTCATGCCCCATCTCCCTTACTTCCAGCTAGTAAGGATCACATAATTCCTAACAAAGTTTCGACACAGATTGCCAATTCGGGCATTCAGAACATATAGCACGTTGCTGTCAGCAAGCACATTCTCATTAAAGATGCAAGTTACTATGTAGGAACAAGTTTGTATAGGTATTTCAAAGATGCCCAGAACTGAGCTAAACTTGGTATGTGTCCAACTCCTAGAAATAACTTCATGCCCCATCTCCCTTACTTCCAGCTAGTAAGGATCACATAATTCCTAACAAAGTTTCGACACAGATTGCCAATTCGGGCAATCAGAACATATAGCAAGTTGCTGTAAGCAAGCACATTCTCATTCAAAGATGCAAGTTACTATGTAGGAACAAGTTTGTATAGGTATTTCAAAGATGCCCAGAACTGAGCTAAACTTGGTATGTGTCCAACTCCTAGAAATAACTTCATGCCCCATCTCCCTTACTTCCAGCTAGTAAGGATCACATAATTCCTAACAAAGTTTTGACACAGATTCCCAATTCGGGCATTCAGAACATATAGCACGTTGCTGTAAGCAAGCACATTCTCATTCAAAGATGCAAGTTACTATGTAGGAACAAGTTTGTATAGGTATTTCAAAGATGCCCAGAACTGAGCTAAACTTGGTATGTGTCCAACTCCTAGAAATAACTTCATGCCCCATCTCCCTTACTTCCGGCTAGTAAGGATCACATAATTCCTAACAAAGTTTTGACACAGATTCCCAATTCGGGCATTCAGAACATATAGCACGTTGCTGTAAGCAAGCACATTCTCATTCAAAGATGCAAGTTACTATGTAGGAACAAGTTTGTATAGGTATTTCAAAGATGCCCAGAACTGAGCTAAACTTGGTATGTGTCCAACTCCTAGAAATAACTTCATGCCCCATCTCCCTTACTTCCAGCTAGTAAGGATCACATAATTCCTAACAAAGTTTTGACACAGATTCCCAATTCGGGCATTCAGAACATATAGCACGTTGCTGTAAGCAAGCACATTCTCATTCAAAGTTGCAAGTTACTATGTAGGAACAAGTTTGTATAGGTATTTCAAAGATGCCCAGAACTGAGCTAAACTTGGTATGTGTCCAACTCCTAGAAATAACGTCATGCCCCATCTCCCTTACTTCCAGCTAGTAAGGATCACATAATTCCTAACAAAGTTTCGACACAGATTGCCAATTCGGGCATTCAGAACATATAGCACGTTGCTGTCAGCAAGCACATTCTCATTAAAGATGCAAGTTACTATGTAGGAACAAGTTTGTATAGGTATTTCAAAGATGCCCAGAACTGAGCTAAACTTGGTATGTGTCCAACTCCTAGAAATAACTTCATGCCCCATCTCCCTTACTTCCAGCTAGTAAGGATCACATAATTCCTAACAAAGTTTCGACACAGATTGCCAATTCGGGCAATCAGAACATATAGCAAGTTGCTGTAAGCAAGCACATTCTCATTCAAAGATGCAAGTTACTATGTAGGAACAAGTTTGTATAGGTATTTCAAAGATGCCCAGAACTGAGCTAAACTTGGTATGTGTCCAACTCCTAGAAATAACTTCATGCCCCATCTCCCTTACTTCCAGCTAGTAAGGATCACATAATTCCTAACAAAGTTTTGACACAGATTCCCAATTCGGGCATTCAGAACATATAGCACGTTGCTGTAAGCAAGCACATTCTCATTCAAAGATGCAAGTTACTATGTAGGAACAAGTTTGTATAGGTATTTCAAAGATGCCCAGAACTGAGCTAAACTTGGTATGTGTCCAACTCCTAGAAATAACTTCATGCCCCATCTCCCTTACTTCCGGCTAGTAAGGATCACATAATTCCTAACAAAGTTTTGACACAGATTCCCAATTCGGGCATTCAGAACATATAGCACGTTGCTGTAAGCAAGCACATTCTCATTCAAAGATGCAAGTTACTATGTAGGAACAAGTTTGTATAGGTATTTCAAAGATGCCCAGAACTGAGCTAAACTTGGTATGTGTCCAACTCCTAGAAATAACTTCATGCCCCATCTCCCTTACTTCCGGCTAGTAAGGATCACATAATTCCTAACAAAGTTTTGACACAGATTCCCAATTCGGGCATTCAGAACATATAGCACGTTGCTGTAAGCAAGCAGATTCTCATTCAAAGATGCAAGTTACTATGTAGGAACAAGTTTGTATAGGTATTTCAAAGATGCCCAGAACTGAGCTAAACTTGGTATGTGTCCAACTCCTAGAAATAACTTCATGCCCCATCTCCCTTACTTCCAGCTAGTAAGGATCACATAATTCCTAACAAAGTTTTGACACAGATTGCCAATTCGGGCATTCAGAACATATAGCACGTTGCTGTAAGCAAGCACATTCTCATTCAAAGTTGCAAGTTACTATGTAGGAACAAGTTTGTATAGGTATTTCAAAGATGCCCAGAACTGAGCTAAACTTGGTATGTGTCCAACTCCTAGAAATAACTTCATGCCCCACCTCCCTTACTTCCAGCTAGTAAGGATCACATAATTCCTAACAAAGTTTTGACACAGATTGCCAATTCGGGCATTCAGAACATATAGCACGTTGCTGTAAGCAAGCACATTCTCATTCAAAGATGCAAGTTACTATGTAGGAACAAGTTTGTATAGGTATTTCAAAGATGCCCAGAACTGAGCTAAACTTGGTATGTGTCCAACTCCTAGAAATAACTTCATGCCCCATCTCCCTTACTTCCAGCTAGTAAGGATCACATAATTCCTAACAAAGTTTTGACACAGATTCCCAATTCGGGCATTCAGAACATATAGCACGTTGCTGTAAGCAAGCACATTCTCATTCAAAGATGCAAGTTACTATGTAGGAACAAGTTTGTATAGGTATTTCAAAGATGCCCAGAACTGAGCTAAACTTGGTATGTCTCCAACTCCAAGAAATAACTTCATGCCCCATCTCCCTTACTTCCAGCTAGTAAGGATCACATAATTCCTAACAAAGTTTTGACACAGATTCCCAATTCGGGCATTCAGAACATATAGCACGTTGCTGTAGGCAAGCACATTCTCATTCAAAGTTGCAAGTTACTATGTAGGAACAAGTTTGTATAGGTATTTCAAAGATGCCCAGAACTGAGCTAAACTTGGTATGTGTCCAACTCCTAGAAATAACTTCATGCCCCATCTCCCTTACTTCCAGCTAGTAAGGATCACATAATTCCTAACAAAGTTTTGACACAGATTCCCAATTCGGGCATTCAGAACATATAGCACGTTGCTGTAGGCAAGCACATTCTCATTCAAAGTTGCAAGTTACTATGTAGGAACAAGTTTGTATAGGTATTTCAAAGATGCCCAGAACTGAGCTAAACTTGGTATGTGTCCAACTCCTAGAAATAACTTCATGCCCCATCTCCCTTACTTCCAGCTAGTAAGGATCACATAATTCCTAACAAAGTTTTGACACAGATTCCCAATTCGGGCATTCAGAACATATAGCACGTTGCTGTAGGCAAGCACATTCTCATTCAAAGTTGCAAGTTACTATGTAGGAACAAGTCTGTATAGGTATTTCAAAGATGCCCAGAACTGAGCTAAACTTGGTATGTGTCGAACTCCTAGAAATAACTTCATGCTCTATCTCCCTTACTTCCAGCTAGTAAGGATCACATAATTCCTAACAAAGTTTTGACACAGATTCCCAATTCGGGCATTCAGAACATATAGCACGTTGCTGCAAGCAAGCACATTCTCATTCAAAGTTGCAAGTTACTATGTAGGAACAAGTCTGTATAGGTATTTCAAAGAAGCCCAGAACTGAGCTAAACTTGGTATGTCTCCAACTCCAAGAAATAACTTCATGCCCCATCTCCCTTACTTCCAGCTAGTAAGGATCACATAATTCCTAACAAAGTTTTGACACAGATTCCCAATTCGGGCATTCAGCACATATAGCACGTTGCTGTAAGCAAGCACATTCTCATTCAAAGATGCAAGTTACTATGTAGGAACAAGTCTGTATAGGTATTTCAAAGATGCCCAGAACTGAGCTAAACTTGGTATGTGTCCAACTCCTAGAAATAACTTCATGCCCCATCTCCCTTACTTCCAGCTAGTAAGGATCACATAATTCCTAACAAAGTTTTGACACAGATTGCCAATTCGGGCATTCAGAACATATAGCACGTTGCTGTAAGCAAGCACATTCTCATCCAAAGATGCAAGTTACTATGTAGGAACAATTCTGTATAGGTATTTCAAAGATGCACAGAACTGAGCTAAACTTGGTATGTGTCCAACTCCTAGAAATAACTTCATGCCCCATCTCCCTTACTTCCAGCTAGTAAGGATCACATAATTCCTAACAAAGTTTTGACACAGATTCCCAATTCGGGCATTCAGAACATATAGCACGTTGCTGTAAGCAAGCACATTCTCATTCAAAGTTGCAAGTTACTATGTAGGAACAAGTTTGTATAGGTATTTCAAAGATGCCCAGAACTGAGCTAAACTTGGTATGTGTCCAACTCCTAGAAATAACTTCATGCCCCATCTCCCTTACTTCCAGCTAGTAAGGATCACATAATTCCTAACAAAGTTTTGACACAGATTCCCAATTCGGGCATTCAGAACATATAGCACGTTGCTGTAAGCAAGCACATTTTCATTCAAAGTTGCAAGTTACTATGTAGGAACAAGTTTGTATAGGTATTTCAAAGATGCCCAGAACTGAGCTAAACTTGGTATGTGTCCAACTCCTAGAAATAACTTCATGCCCCATCTCCCTTGCTTCCAGCTAGTAAGGATCACATAATTCCTAACAAAGTTTTGACACAGATTCCCAATTCGGGCATTCAGAACATATAGCACGTTGCTGTAAGCAAGCAGATTCTCATTCAAAGATGCAAGTTACTATGTAGGAACAAGTTTGTATAGGTATTTCAAAGATGCCCAGAACTGAGCTAAACTTGGTATGTCTCCAACTCCAAGAAATAACTTCATGCCCCATCTCCCTTACTTCCAGCTAGTAAGGATCACATAATTCCTAACAAAGTTTTGACACAGATTCCCAATTCGGGCATTCAGAACATATAGCACGTTGCTGTAGGCAAGCACATTCTCATTCAAAGTTGCAAGTTACTATGTAGGAACAAGTTTGTATAGGTATTTCAAAGATGCCCAGAACTGAGCTAAACTTGGTATGTGTCCAACTCCTAGAAATAACTTCATGCTCCATCTCCCTTACTTCCAGCTAGTAAGGATCACATAATTCCTAACAAAGTTTTGACACAGATTCCCAAATCGGGCATTCAGAACATATAGCACGTTGCTGCAAGCAAGCACATTCTCATTCAAAGTTGCAAGTTACTATGTAGGAACAAGTCTGTATAGGTATTTCAAAGATGCCCAGAACTGAGCTAAACTTGGTATGTCTCCAACTCCAAGAAATAACTTCATGCCCCATCTCCCTTACTTCCAGCTAGTAAGGATCACATAATTCCTAACAAAGTTTTGACACAGATTCCCAATTCGGGCATTCAGAACATATAGCACGTTGCTGCAAGCAAGCACATTCTCATTCAAAGTTGCAAGTTACTATGTAGGAACAAGTCTGTATAGGTATTTCAAAGATGCCCAGAACTGAGCTAAACTTGGTATGTGTCCAACTCCAAGAAATACCTTCATGCCCCATCTCCCTTACTTCCAGCTAGTAAGGATCACATAATTCCTAACAAAGTTTTGACACAGATTCCCAATTCGGGCATTCAGAACATATAGCACGTTGCTGTAAGCAAGCACATTCTCATTCAAAGTTGCAAGTTACTATGTAGGAACAAGTTTGTATAGGTACTTCAAAGATGCCCAGAACTGAGCTAAACTTGGTATGTGTCCAACTCCTAGAAATAACTTCATGCCCCATCTCCCTTACTTCCAGCTAGTAAGGATCACATAATTCCTAACAAAGTTTTGACACAGATTCCCAATTCGGGCATTCAGAACATATAGCACGTTGCTGTAAGCAAGCAGATTCTCATTCAAAGATGCAAGTTACTATGTAGGAACAAGTTTGTATAGGTATTTCAAAGATGCCCAGAACTGAGCTAAACTTGGTATGTGTCCAACTCCTAGAAATAACTTCATGCCCCATCTCCCTTACTTCCAGCTAGTAAGGATCACATAATTCCTAACAAAGTTTTGACACAGATTCCCAATTCGGGCATTCAGAACATATAGCACGTTGCTGTAAGCAAGCACATTCTCATTCAAAGATGCAAGTTACTATGTAGGAACAAGTTTGTATAGGTATTTCAAAGATGCCCAGAACTGAGCTAAACTTGGTATGTGTCCAACTCCTAGAAATAACTTCATGCCCCATCTCCCTTACTTCCAGCTAGTAAGGATCACATAATTCCTAACAAAAGTTTTGACACAGATTCCCAATTCAGGCATTCAGAACATATAGCGCGTTGCTGTAAGCAAGCACATTCTCATTCAAAGATGCAAGTTACTATGTAGGAACAAGTTTGTATAGGTATTTAAAAGATGCCCAGAACTGAGCTAAACTTGGTATGTGTCCAACTCCTAGAAATAACTTCATGCCCCATCTCCCTTACTTCCAGCTAGTAAGGATCACATAATTCCTAACAAAGTTTTGACACAGATTCCCAAATCGGGCATTCAGAACATATAGCACGTTGCAGTAAGCAAGCAGATTCTCATTAAAGATGCAAGTTACTATGTAGGAACAAGTTTGTATAGGTATTTCAAAGATGCCCAGAACTGAGCTAAACTTGGTATGTGTCCAACTCCTAGAAATAACTTCATGCCCCATCTCCCTTACTTCCAGCTAGTAAGGATCACATAATTCCTAACAAAATTTTGACACAGATTCTCAATTCGGGCATTCAGAACATATAGCACGTTGCAGTAAGCAAGCAGATTCTCATTAAAGATGCAAGTTACTATGAAGGAACAAGTTTGTATAGGTATTTCAAAGATGCCCAGAACTGAGCTAAACTTGGTATGTGTCCAACTCCTAGAAATAACTTCATGCCCCATCTCCCTTACTTCCAGCTAGTAAGGATCACATAATTCCTAACAAAGTTTTGACACAGATTCTCAATTCGGGCATTCAGAACATATAGCACGTTGCTGTAAGCAAGCACATTCTCATTCAAAGTTGCAAGTTACTATGAAGGAACAAGTTTGTATAGGTGTTTCAAAGATGCCCAGAACTGAGCTAAACTTGGTATGTGTCCAACTCCTAGAAATAACTTCATGCCCCATCTCCCTTACTTCCAGCTAGTAAGGATCACATAATTCCTAACAAAGTTTTGACACAGATTCCCAATTCGGGCATTCAGATCATATAGCACGTTGCTGTAAGCAAGCAGATTCTCATTCAAAGATGCAAGTTACTATGTAGGAACAAGTTTGTATAGGTATTTCAAAGATGCCCAGAACTGAGCTAAACTTGGTATGTGTCCAACTCCTAGAAATAACTTCATGCCCCATCTCCCTTACTTCCAGCTAGTAAGGATCACATAATTCCTAACAAAGTTTTGACACAGATTCCCAATTCGGGCATTCAGATCATATAGCACGTTGCTGTAAGCAAGCAGATTCTCATTCAAAGATGCAAGTTACTGTGTAGGAACAAGTTTGTATAGGTATTTCAAAGATGCCCAGAACTGAGCTAAACTTGGTATGTGTCCAACTCCTAGAAATAACTTCATGCCCCATCTCCCTTACTTCCAGCTAGTAAGGATCACATAATTCCTAACAAAGTTTTGACACAGATTCCCAATTCGGGCATTCAGAACATATAGCACGTTGCTGTAAGCAAGCAGATTCTCATTCAAAGATGCAAGTTACTATGTAGGAACAAGTTTGTATAGGTATTTCAAAGATGCCCAGAACTGAGCTAAACTTGGTATGTGTCCAACTCCTAGAAATAACTTCATGCCCCATCTCCCTTACTTCCAGCTAGTAAGGATCACATAATTCCTAACAAAGTTTTGACACAGATTCCCAATTCGGGCATTCAGAACATATAGCACGTTGCTGTAAGCAAGCACATTCTCATTCAAAGATGCAAGTTACTATGTAGGAACAAGTTTGTATAGGTATTTCAAAGATGCCCAGAACTGAGCTAAACTTGGTATGTGTCCAACTCCTAGAAATAACTTCATGCCCCATCTCCCTTACTTCCAGCTAGTAAGGATCACATAATTCCTAACAAAGTTTTGACACAGATTCCCAATTCGGGCATTCAGAACATATAGCGCGTTGCTGTAAGCAAGCACATTCTCATTCAAAGATGCAAGTTACTATGTAGGAACAAGTTTGTATAGGTATTTCAAAGATGCCCAGAACTGAGCTAAACTTGGTATGTGTCCAACTCCTAGAAATAACTTCATGCCCCATCTCCCTTACTTCCAGCTAGTAAGGATCACATAATTCCTAACAAAAGTTTTGACACAGATTCCCAATTCGGGCATTCAGAACATATAGCGCGTTGCTGTAAGCAAGCACATTCTCATTCAAAGATGCAAGTTACTATGTAGGAACAAGTTTGTATAGGTATTTCAAAGATGCCCAGAACTGAGCTAAACTTGGTATGTGTCCAACTCCTAGAAATAACTTCATGCCCCATCTCCCTTACTTCCAGCTAGTAAGGATCACATAATTCCTAACAAAGTTTTGACACAGATTCCCAAATCGGGCATTCAGAACATATAGCACGTTGCAGTAGGCAAGCAGATTCTCATTAAAGATGCAAGTTACTATGTAGGAACAAGTTTGTATAGGTATTTCAAAGATGCCCAGAACTGAGCTAAACTTGGTATGTGTCCAACTCCTAGAAATAACTTCATGCCCCATCTCCCTTACTTCCAGCTAGTAAGGATCACATAATTCCTAACAAAGTTTTGACACAGATTCTCAATTCGGGCATTCAGAACATATAGCACGTTGCTGTAAGCAAGCACATTCTCATTCAAAGTTGCAAGTTACTATGAAGGAACAAGTTTGTATAGGTATTTCAAAGATGCCCAGAACTGAGCTAAACTTGGTATGTGTCCAACTCCTAGAAATAACTTCATGCCCCATCTCCCTTACTTCCAGCTAGTAAGGATCACATAATTCCTAACAAAGTTTTGACACAGATTCCCAATTCGGGCATTCAGAACATATAGCACGTTGCTGTAAGCAAGCAGATTCTCATTCAAAGATGCAAGTTACTGTGTAGGAACAAGTTTGTATAGGTGTTTCAAAGATGCCCAGAACTGAGCTAAACTTGGTATGTGTCCAACTCCTAGAAATAACTTCATGCCCCATCTCCCTTACTTCCAGCTAGTAAGGATCACATAATTCCTAACAAAGTTTTGACACAGATTCCCAATTCGGGCATTCAGATCATATAGCACGTTGCTGTAAGCAAGCACATTTTCATTCAAAGTTGCAAGTTACTATGTAGGAACAAGTTTGTATAGGTATTTCAAAGATGCCCAGAACTGAGCTAAACTTGGTATGTGTCCAACTCCTAGAAATAACTTCATGCCCCATCTCCCTTACTTCCAGCTAGTAAGGATCACATAATTCCTATCAAAGATTTGACACAGATTCCCAATTCGGGCATTCAGAACATATAGCACGTTGCTGTAAGCAAGCAGATTCTCATTCAAAGATGCAAGTTACTGTGTAGGAACAAGTTTGTATAGGTATTTCAAAGATGCCCAGAACTGAGCTAAACTTGGTATGTGTCCAACTCCTAGAAATAACTTAATGCCCCATCTCCCTTACTTCCAGCTAGTAAGGATCACATAATTCCTAACAAAGTTTTGACACAGATTCCCAATTCGGGCATTCAGAACATATAGCACGTTGCTGTAAGCAAGCAGATTCTCATTCAAAGATTCAAGTTACTATGTAGGAACAAGTTTGTATAGGTATTTCAAAGATGCCCAG
Source organism: Diceros bicornis minor (assembly GCF_020826845.1). Lineage (NCBI taxonomy): Eukaryota > Metazoa > Chordata > Mammalia > Perissodactyla > Rhinocerotidae > Diceros > Diceros bicornis. The sequence goes on along the minus strand of NC_080769.1, from coordinate 315,782 downwards.
AACTGAGCTAAACTTGGTATGTGTCCAACTCCTAGAAATAACTTCATGCCCCATCTCCCTTACTTCCAGCTAGTAAGGATCACATAATTCCTAACAAAGTTTTGACACAGATTGCCAATTCGGGCACTCAGAACATATAGCACGTTGCTGTAAGCAAGCACATTTTCATTCAAATTTGCAAGTTACTATGTAGGAACAAGTTTGTATAGGTATTTCAAAGATGCCCAGAACTGAGCTAAACTTGGTATGTGTCCAACTCCTAGAAATAACTTCATGCCCCATCTCCCTTACTTCCAGCTAGTAAGGATCACATAATTCCTAACAAAGTTTTGACAGATTCCCAATTCGGGCATTCAGAACATATAGCACGTTGCTGTAAGCAAGCACATTCTCATTCAAAGTTGCAAGTTACTATGTAGGAACAAGTTTGTATAGCTATTTCAAAGATGCCCAGAACTGAGCTAAACTTGGTATGTGTCCAACTCCTAGAAATAACTTCATGCCCCATCTCCCTTACTTCCAGCTAGTAAGGATCACATAATTCCTAACAAAGTTTTGACACAGATTCCCAATTCGGGCATTCAGAACATATAGCACGTTGCTGTAAGCAAGCAGATTCTCATTAATGATGCAAGTTACTATGTAGCAACAAGTTTGTATAGGTATTTCAAAGATGCCCAGAACTGAGCTAAGCTTGGTATGTGTCCAACTCCTAGAAATACCTTCATGCCCCATCTCCCTTACTTCCAGCTAGTAAGGATCACATAATTCCTAACAAAGTTTTGACACAGATTGCCAATTCGGGCATTCAGAACATATAGCACGTTGCTGTAAGCAAGCACATTCTCATTCAAAGATGCAAGTTACTATGTAGGAACAAGTTTGTATAGGTATTTCAAAGATGCCCAGAACTGAGCTAAACGTTGTATGTCTCCAACGCCTAGAAATAACTTCATGCCCCATCTCACTTACTTCCAGCTAGTAAGGATCACATAATTCCTAACAAAGTTTTGACACAGATTCCCAATTCGGGCATTCAGAACATATAGCACGTTGCTGTAAGCAAGCAGATTCTCATTAATGATGCAAGATACTATGTAGGAACAAGTTTGTATAGGTATTTCAAAGATGCCCAGAACTGAGCTAAACTTGGTATGTGTCCAACTCCTAGAAATAACTTCATGCCCCATCTCCCTTACTTCCAGCTAGTAAGGATCACATAATTCCTAACAAAGTTTTGACACAGATTGCCAATTCGGGCATTCAGAACATATAGCACGTTGCTGCAAGCAAGCACATTCTCATTCAAAGTTGCATGTTACTATGTAGGAACAAGTTTGTATAGCTATTTCAAAGATGCCCAGAACCGAGCTAAACTTGGTATGTGTCCAACTCCTAGAAATAACTTCATGCCCCATCTCCCTTACTTCCAGCTAGTAAGGATCACATAATTCCTAACAAAGTTTTGACACAGATTCCCAATTCGGGCATTCAGAACATATAGCACGTTGCTGTAAGCAAGCACATTCTCATTCAAAGTTGCAAGTTACTATGTAGGAACAAGTTTGTATAGGTATTTCAAAGATGCCCAGAACTGAGCTAAACTTGGTATGTGTCCAACTCCTAGAAATAACTTCATGCCCCATCTCCCTTACTTCCAGCTAGTAAGGATCACATAATTCCTAACAAAGTTTTGACACAGATTCCCAATTCGGGCATTCAGAACATATAGCACGTTGCTGTAAACAAGCAGATTCTCATTCAAAGATGCAAGTTACTATGTAGGAACAAGTTTGTATAGGTATTTCAAGGATGCCCAGAACTGAGCTAAACTTGGTATGTGTCCAACTCCTAGAAATAACTTCATGCCCCATCTCCCTTACTTCCAGCTAGTGAGGAGCACATAATTCCTAACAAAGTTTTGACACAGATTGCCAATTCGGGCATTCAGAACATATAGCACGTTGCTGTAAGCAAGCAGATTCTCATTAAAGATGCAAGTTACTATGTAGGAACAAGTTTGTATAGGTATTTCAAAGAAGCCCAGAACTGAGCTAAACTTGGTATGTGTCCAACTCCTAGAAATACCTTCATGCCCCATCTCCCTTACTTCCAGCTAGTAAGGATCACATAATTCCTAACAAAGTTTTGACACAGATTCCCAATTCGGGCATTCAGAACATATAGCACGTTGCTGTAAGCAAGCACATTCTCATTCAAAGATGCAAGTTACTATGTAGGAACAAGTTTGTATAGGTATTTCAAAGATGCCCAGAACTGAGCTAAACTTGGTATGTGTCCAACTCCTAGAAATAACTTCATGCCCCATCTCCCTTACTTCCAGCTAGTAAGGATCACATAATTCCTAACAAAGTTTTGACACAGATTGCCAATTCGGGCATTCAGAACATATAGCACGTTGCTGTAAGCAAGCACATTCTCATTCAAAGTTGCAAGTTACTATGTAGGAACAAGTTTGTATAGGTATTTCAAAGATGCCCAGAACCGAGCTAAACTTGGTATGTGTCCAACTCCTAGAAATAACTTCATGCCCCATCTCCCTTACTTCCAGCTAGTAAGGATCACATAATTCCTAACAAAGTTTTGACACAGATTCCCAATTCGGGCATTCAGAACATATAGCACGTTGCTGTAAGCAAGCACATTCTCATTCAAAGATGCAAGTTACTATGTAGGAACAAGTTTGTATAGGTATTTAAAAGATGCCCAGAACTGAGCTAAACTTGGTATGTGTCCAACTCCTAGAAATAACTTCATGCCCCATCTCCCTTACTTCCAGCTAGTAAGGATCACATAATTCCTAACAAAGTTTTGACACAGATTGCCAATTCGGGCATTCAGAACATAAAGCACGTTGCTGTAAGCAAGCACATTCTCATTCAAATTTGCAAGTTACTATGTAGGAACAAGTTTGTATAGGTATTTCAAAGATGCCCAGAACTGAGCTAAACTTGGTATGTGTCCAACTCCTAGAAATAACTTCATGCCCCATCTCCCTTACTTCCAGCTAGTAAGGATCACATAATTCCTAACAAAGTTTTGACACAGATTCCCAATTCGGGCATTCAGAACATATAGCACGTTGCTGTAAGCAAGCAGATTCTCATTCAAAGATGCAAGTTACAATGTAGGAACAAGTTTGTATAGGTATTTCAAAGATGCCCAGAACTGAGCTAAACTTGGTATGTGTCCAACTCCTAGAAATAACTTCATGCCCCATCTCCCTTACTTCCAGCTAGTAAGGATCACATAATTCCTAACAAAGTTTTGACACAGATTCCCAATTCGGGCATTCAGAACATATAGCACGTTGCTGTAAGCAAGCACATTCTCATTAATGATGCAAGTTACTATGTAGCAACAAGTTTGTATAGGTATTTCAAAGATGCCCAGAACCGAGCTAAACTTGGTATGTGTCCAACTCCTAGAAATAACTTCATGCCCCATCTCCCTTACTTCCAGCTAGTAAGGATCACATAATTCCTAACAAAGTTTTGACACAGATTCCCAATTCGGGCATTCAGAACATATAGCACGTTGCTGTAAACAAGCAGATTCTCATTCAAAGATGCAAGTTACTATGTAGGAACAAGTTTGTATAGGTA